>NC_091446.1:79922055-80222055 GCF_964237555.1 Oryctolagus cuniculus | reverse complement strand
TTTCCCAGGCCTCTAGCAGAGAGCTGGATTGGAAGGCAAGCAGCCGGGACATGAACCAGCACCATATGGGATGCTGGCACTGCAGGCAGAGGCTTAGCCTAGCATGCTACAGTGCTGGCCCCAAAATTCTTTTTTTTTTTTTTTTTGACTGGATGTCCATCAGTAATGGAAATCATGTATTTTTTTTTTTTTGACAGGCAGAGTGGACAGTGAGAGAGAGACAGAGAGAAAGATCTTCCTTTGCCGTTGGTTCACCTTCCAATGGCCGCCATGGCCGGCGTGCTGCAGCAGGCGCACAGCGCTGATCCGATGGCAGGAGCCAGATACTTCTCCTGGTCTCCCTTGGGGTGCAGGGCCCAAGTACCTGGGCCATCCTCCACTGCACTCCCTGGCCACAGCAGAGAGCTGGCCTGGAAGAGTGGCAACCGGGACAGAATCCGGTGCCCTGACCGGGACTAGAACCCGGTGTGCCGGCGCCGCAAGGTGGAGGATTAGCCTAGTGAGCCGCAGCACTGGCGAAATCATGTATTTTTCCTGGTATTTGTGGAATGGACCCACACAGTGAACTTCATAGGAGTACTTGTGAGGCACACTGGCCCCAAGAACTCTTCTGTCTTAGGTTTCTTTCTGTGCTTTTGTCCCTGCTAGAGGCAAGTTCACATTTGTTTGACTCTTGGTTGTCATTCAGAGCTGCTCATGTTCATTTTACTACATGGATCTTCGCTCTTGAGTGTGGTGCATGCTGTGCACGTGTCAGCTGTGCTGGCGATGACACAGAGCAGATAAGCCTTGGAGTATTTGTCCTCCGACTTCTCCATGAGAATGGTAAAGGTAGGCTAGTGTGTGCCAAGTGTATTGGCCTCTTTCTGGAGCATCACATAAACCGAGAATATAAAGCATGTTTCTCTGCTGGAATTTTAATTTCTCACACACAGGAATTCTTCACCACCGCCCCTTTGTGTGTGTTCACATTGCTACTGGGTAAATTTTGGAGAGTGAGCTATGTCTTGAAATTGTAACATATGTTAGTGCAGGAATTTGATTCAGTGTTGAACTCCATAGGCTTATGGATTCATGTAGCTTTTTAAAGGTTCCACAGCATGTATCATGAATTAAGTCTTTATTATAATGTTTATGTTTATTGACTTTCTGCCAATATCTGAAGACTGGAATAATGGACTTGAAATATTTGCCCAAAACTTGGATGGGGTGTAAATATCCCATACATAGGGATTTAAAACTTATTTTCTGTAGCAAAACAAGTGAAAATATTTTAAGAATAATTATAAATTTAAAAATTATGCATTTGAGAAAGCTAGACTTCATAATGGTTTAGTTCTTCTGGGTTTCCTAGGTTTCCCATTTTGGTTGGTGTACATTTAATTGAGAATTTCTTGAAGAGTAGATTTGGGAAGGAGAACAGAATTCAAGATAGGAATTGTGTTTTATTAAATGGTGTTTCAAAGGCACTATGCTTATTTATTCCATTGTGCTGCAGAAGGCAGCTGTGGGACCTCCAGGCAACCATGTGCATGAACTTAACCATCCTGCAGGCCGCTTGTCAGACAGTGTAGTGAACGTGTCTTCCTGTCCTTCACATCATGCCACATTTAGGGTGTACCTCTGCAGCTGCTTTAATCAGCATGAATTGTTTTCAGACAGATCACCATATATGACCAATTTTTGTTTTGCTCCGGGGGCCAAAAATGTACTGGAAAGAATGAAGCCAAGAAAGTGACTCATTCAAATTTCTAGGGATTCCTTTGTGACGCGTGTCTTTAAGATGGTGGACTTGGCTGTCCCTTTGTGAGAGAGGAACAGCAGCAAGTGCTTGAGTGGGAATTTCAAAGGAAGTGTGTGCTGCCATTGGATGCAGTCTTCCCTTACCTGTCAGAGCACCAGTCATCCAGTGACTGTGCTGTTCGGTAGATAGAAATCATTGTTAGATTTGGTAAAAAGTGCTCAGCGCCGCAGTAGGCTCTCAGCCTTGCGCAGCAGCGCTTCCACAGGAGAGGCCCTGCAGTGCAGCGGGTCCCTCACATAGTGCAGATGAGTCCTCCCTCGGACATAGCAGCTAATACTTCCTTGTCCACAGAGGGGGCCACAATGGCTGCAGCTAAGAGTGGGCACATGGGTGGTCTTCCATTTCAATGGAGAAAGAAAGCTGACCCCATATTGCATATAGGATACTATCATTCTTGATTTCCCCAAAGTAAAACAGTCTAATGAATTAGTAGATTTTTGGTTGATTTAGAAGTTGATACAGACTCTTAATGAGTTTAAATTTCAAATTTGTTTTTAACTCCCTAGGCTGAGGGAAATGTCTTTATTGTCCATTACATAACCATCTGTTGACTCCAGTCATTGATTTATTCTGACGTCTTTCCTGCTCTTTTTTCCTCCCTGAAGAACTTACAGACATGTTAAGCCTGTCAGTTTAACTTCTCTGTACTTTTGTTGAGCCTTAATCTCAGCAGAAGATAGGCTCATCAATATTATTATGAAGCATAATGTCTCTAAGAGAAAAATATCTGAATTGCTTGCACACAACATGAAGTATTGGCCTGCAGTTTCCTTTAAAAACTGCGAGTATCCTGCTGACCTGCTCCTTAGTCAGTGTTAAGTGAGAGGTGGAAGCGAGGCCCTGGCTCTGCTGAGGAGTCGGAGCTCACCGCAGATCTGCGTCTGCAAATCAGCGCTGCGCCAAATGCGTCTCCACAGGAACTTGGGTCGCTTATTGTCTTAGCTTTGTGATCATGGTGAAGATGTTGACATGAGGGTTTTCAGTCTGGAGGGGGACGTTTTCTGGGGTTGGTTGAGTTTCCTGTTGTGGAAGAGAAAGTTTAGTGATGTATGCAAAGTGATGTATTTGGCTGTTCATGGTTTGCATATCAAATTTTTTAAGGAGAGCTTGGCCTAAGGAGTTGATTGGTATAGTTGCACATGATTTAAGGCATTAACAAAGGATTACAGAGTTACATCATTCAGAATGTTCATAGTAATTGGGACCACCTAGCATTTTTTTTCTTTTGGAGTCGTGTTTTTATTTGTGCAATATTTTTAGACATATAGGCTACTGTTCATTGTATTTATATAGATATTAGGGAAATTTCTAGATATTTTAACAAGTAAAAATCTGAAAATGAAGGAAAATACCAAATCTGCAATTTAAATGAGCTTAATTGCTTAGAGTTGTGCCTGAAATATCAAAATGCCTGAAATATCAAAATGCCTCCTACTGGGTGAGGCTTTATTGGAATGGATTTCCTGTAACTGTGCTATTCGAAGATATCAGTACAGCCTTTCACCGAATTATGTCCCCAGCATGGCACTTTTCCCATAAAAGCCCCGCATTTTCTTTGAATGTTCCAATGTCCCCTTTGTATTTGACTCGTTTTACTCAGTGCATCACAGAGAACCTGGTCCCCCCACACAGTCACTTCCAAATACCCAGGTGCACTCTTGGTTTCTGGGCAGAGCCAGCCTGCTGGTTCCTGGTCCCCGGGGTCCCAGGGATGTCCTTGGGACATCCAGACAGGTTTGCAGTGCTGGTCAGTCAGGCTGCAGCACTGTGCCTCTTTCCTCTTTGTCTCACACAGTAGTCACTGTGTTGCTAACTTGGTTACGGTTATATTACATTTGCGTGCTTAGGCACACATTTGAAAATTAATCATAGCTAGATTCCAGATACCTGATGTCTCTCCTTGGGGATGATGGCCTTGCTGATGCTTGAACTGTGTTTTCTAATGATCTTTCCATGTCGCCCTTTAAGTTTTCTGCTGCATCAACTCAGAAGGATACATTTGGATAAATGATTTTGATGGTGGGTGCCAATCTACAAGTATGTGACTAATTAGGTATATTTAATCTTGTTGGGGAAAAGCCATCCACTTTCTCCTTGGTGTAAAGCATTGTCATAACACTAATACTGACCCTAAGAATTTTCTCTGCTAATGGCCTGGGAAAGCAGCAGAAGATGGCCCAAGTGCTTGGGCCCCTGCACCCACATGCAAGACTTTGATGAAACTCCTTGCTCCTGGCTTTGGCCTGGCCCCGCCTTGGCTGTTGTGGCCAACTGGGGAATGAACTAGCTGATGAGTGATCTCTGTGTGTGTGTCTCTCCCTCTCTCTCTCTGCAGCTCTGACTTTCAAATAAAATAAACAAATATTTTTCAAAAAAAAGAAAAAAGTATTCACGGATTTCAGGATTTCTCACTCCAGAATAAACTTCTCTTCAATTCCCATTGTCCACAAACTTTGTGAAGCCCCTTTACATGAAACTCCACTGCTGCAGACATGCTCCGCCTTCACACTGTCAGGCAGCAGCCAGGGTGATCAGGGCCGCGTGGCGCAGCCTGGGCCGCTGCCCCCTTCCTTGCTCACTCGCTGGTTCAGCAGCATGCAGAGCGCTGTGGGTCCTCGGGGGTTGCTGTCAGGCGTCCCTGGCAAGTGTGGGCCGACCCCTTCTCCATGCACCCTCAGCCCCAAGCTTGCAGGTCCCCTTGGGAGGGATGCGGGAGGGAGTCACAGTGCATCCTTGTGGTGCTGTCCTTGGTTCTTCTGAAAGTAAAGCCGGACCCCCTTGCAGTGCAGTGACTCCATGTGTGTGAAGAGCGCAGCACTGGGAGCTGGGCGAGGCGCCAGGAATCTCCTTTGTAGTGGTCACTAAGCTGTTTTGTCTTTGTTTATTGGTCAAGCAAACAGATCAAGTAAGGCTTTGGTAGTCTGCCAATCTCTTTCAGCTCTGGGGACCCCAAGAACATTTGACCGCTGAGAACTATCCCCATGGGACAAATCATTGTGATGAAATTGCTTAGACTCGCTGCTCCCCACTGCAACTGCCCCTCCCTCATCTCTGAGGGTGAGAGCCCCTGCTTCATTTATTCCTTTCTGGTATCGCTCTGTGTTCCTTTAATTGTGGACCCTGAGCCAACACAGCAGCATCACCAAGGAACTGGTCAGAAGTGTGAATTCTCAGACTCTGTGGGCACCTCCTGAGTCAGAGACTCTGGGTCGGGGAGAGCCCTCGAGGGGGTGCAGATGCACACTGAAGGCTGAGACACTGCTGTGCCTGTCAGCCCCCAGCATCAGGGAGCCCACTTCAGAGGTGGCAGTCACTTTTGTCACTCCAGTCAGCCCAGGGGAGCCACCACAGTGCGCTGATGAAGTTGCAGGCCAGGTGCAGCTAGTCCAGTGTGTTTCTCCAGTCCTCATCAAAGACAGCTATCTGTGCCCCCGGGGAGGCAGATGCAGGGTATGGCTGAGCAAGTCACACCTGAGAAATCCACTCTTTCATTCCTGTCTCCCTGATGTTTGAGTCATTTTCTCCAAGGAAGTGATCACAAGGAAATCCTGGCACTTCCACTTGATTTCACATGGGCCGGGGCTGAGTGCAGGTTTCAAGTAAGCCACCCCAGAAGCTTGAGTGGAACCACTGACCCAGAGCATTGGTTAGAGCATCCATAGGATAAATTAATTTGGAATCACAATTATCTATGTTCCTTCCTCTCTGGGCTAATTTCCTTATAATCTCTTTCCATAACAACAATCTCTAGGGTATTTACCGATAAAAATTGACAAACCAGGGAAACTACTCTAGCTCAGGGTGTTAGAGTCTTTTTAATGTCATGTTTATACTCAGATATTTGTGTTCTGCTGGGATCTGATGCTAGTTAGGGGTCTTCAAGCAAGAAGGAGTGGTGGGGGGAGAGAGAGAGAGAAAAAGAGAGAGAGAGAAGAAATGCTTGTGTGTATTAGTTTTGCTGCAAATACAGTGTTTTGTCAGGGAAAGGAAAGCAGGACTTCTGTTAGAATAGGAGGGGGCTTTTCCAGCCCAGGGAAGAAGGACATTTATGTCTGAAGATGTGTTGACTCTCTGGGATGTGTCAAAGGGAGAAGATCTGTAGCAGCCCTGTGGTCTGCTCCATGAGTGGGGGCAGCCTCTTTTCCTGGCTCGCATGGAGTGGGTGGGAGATTGGGGCTGCAGCGAGCTTTTGCAGAGAGGAATGGGCTTCTCTGAGCGCCCACCCTCTGGGCTGCATACAGACACCCTGTTCAACCAGCACAGCTGGGATGCAAGTTTGGGTCAGACCTAGCAGAGTTCTGTCCTCCTGGGAAAGGCTACACCACTTGTGTAGTCTGGCACCTGTTTCCAGAAGGTGCTGATGCTGAGCTGTGCCAGGGTGAGGCTTGGAGGAGCACCCTTCCTGTTCTCTTTACAGGGCCAACCAGTATACAGCTGCGCTGAAATCGGAAAATCTGGAACAGATCAAAAATCGGAACTAAGCTTTTTTTTTTTTCAAATGCAGAACGAAGCAACTGAACTTGGCAGACATAGTGAGAATAGAGAGGTTTCTCATTGGAAGAGGAAATGGCTTCTGAGTGATGTGGGAGGAGCAAAGGGGGGAGCTGCACCTGTTCGGGAGTTTCTGCCATCTTTTTTCCGTCTCTGGCAGGGCTGCTGCTGGTATTGACTTCAGCTTCCTGCCCACAGAGGTGGTGATGTGTTGGGATCCCCAGGCCTCGGAGGATCCCAGGTGGGAGCTCAGCAGTGCCAGTTACCCAACTACCCTCTTGGTTGGGGTAGGGGCCAAGGCAGTCACTCAGTGACCAGAGTTGTCCATCCCCTCCTCATGCAGAAGAGGCCCTGTTGGTGTTTGCTTTCCCCGGCTGCCCCAACATCTGCTTGGGGATGGTGGCATTCCCCTGGTGAAGCTCACAGATGCCTCGGGAGGGTATGTGAGGGGGCCTGGCTGTGAGTGATGGAGCCTGGCTAATTGGCAGAGCAGCCCGTGTCACCTGTTGATGTCATGATTTAAACAGTCTTCACATACACTCGGCTCTGTGCAGTCTCACTACACCAACTTAGTTCAGGCTGGAAGTTGAGCAAAAAGTTTAACATACCTTAGGATTTTTTGGGTGCAAGCAATGGAAACTTAACTGAGAGAGAGAGAGAGAGAAAATGAATCAATCAATCATGTTTTCCCTCCTCATGGAATGCAAACTTAAGGCTAGGGTTGGGCTTCAGGAGTGGAAGGGGAGCCTGGGGCACTGCAGAGCCCCATCCAGTCCTTGCTGGTGACCTCTCTGCTCTCTTTCTTCTGCACCATTTGCCTCATTTCCTGCAGAATAGCTCCTCCATGCTCTAGTTAGTCTGGCAAATCAGACCTGTAGCTAGCAGGTCACAGCCCAGTGCCCCCAGGAAGTGGAATTAACTTTCTCTGGTTCCTAGTGCCCGGCGCTGGAGCATGGGACCCACTGGTGGCTCAGGTCAGGTTCTCTGACAGGGCTGGGTCAGCAGAGGGAGGGCCTGGGATATCCAGGTGATGTGAGAGTTTCCATTTCTGCACCTGGGCAGAATTAATAGGTAACTAATGTCTGGGACAATGCCCCAGGGGACTTTCTGCCCTCACTCTCTCTTGTGCCCTACACGACTCTCCAAGTGCTCCTCTGCTTCTACACCCAGCTGGCCTCATTTGCAGAAAAGAGGTTTCCTACCCCCTCAGTACTAGCAGCAGAGGAGGCTAAGCATCTTACCTCCTCTGGCCAGGGACCCCCACCGCTCTCCTTTTGTGTTTGCTCTTTGGCTCGGGCTTTGCACAAAATGCTCTTTTCTCCCACCTTTTCTGTGCTCAATTTGCAGACACCCAGCTCAGACACACCTGCTCAGGCACAGCCCACCCCAGGGACAGGAGCTGCCTCCGCCCTCTGCCACCTGTTGTCCCACCTGACAAGGTCCAGATGGCTCCAGAGTGCCGCCTGGTGTCCAGGTGTCTCTCTCCTGCAGCGGAACTTGCTGAGCCCCCACAGGAGCTGATGGGCTGTGCCCCTTGGGAAACGTCGACTGACTTTGTGGGAGGACAAATGTAGGAGCTATGGTGTCGCTGGTGGTCCTGGGTGACAACAGGGGATGAGGAGAGGAAGGGACAGTCCTGCTTTCCCACGCTCTGGGTCCCGTCCTCTGGGACCCCTGCACTCAGGCCAATAGGGGCTGTGGGGGGATTTTTGGTGCCTCCAGTGGGCTCCTTTCAGGCCACCTGGCCATTCGGAGGCTGTGCTGCTGAGTGCCGCAGACCGGCTGGGGCGGGGAGGCTCGGACTCAGGCTGCTGCGGTGCTGTGTCCTGGGGAATTCAGGTGAAAGGAGAGGGAAGAACTGCAGGGCAGGGGCAGCAGACCCAGCTGCCCACGCGGGTCATTGGGTTTTTCCTGGTGCTCGCTCCTCCCACCCCCAGGTGCCTGGCAGGCTCTGTGGAATGAGAACACGGCCACCCTGCAGCCCCACACCCTTTGAAGTGCACAGGAAATGGGCAACTGTGCAGGGTGCAAGCCAAAGCCGGGCTTTCAGTGTTTTTGCCCTTCTTTGCAAAGCGATGCATGGCTTTTATGGAAAATTGTGAGATACAGAAAAGTCAAAAGAAGAACAAAACAGACAAGCAGTAGCCCATCATCCAGAAATAACCATGGCTAGCAGTTGGTGACTTTCCTTTCTGGCTTTTTCTCCACGGACTTCTTTTTTTCTCATTTCTGATCATGTGCTATGCATGTTAAAACTCTGCCCTTTATTATTTGTTTTACACACATACATTTAATTCTATGGCCATAAAATATGATTTTAAGGGCTCCATAATCTTTTATTTCAAAGGAGCTACTGTTGGCTGAATGTTAACTGATTGGGATTTTTTCAGGGTGTCAGTGCCACCACCACACTCAGGCCTTGAAGAATGGGGAGGTGACCAGGACCCGCTGGGTCAGGAACGGTGTGCAGCGGGGATGTGGAGAGAATGGCTGAGGTCCTGCAGCCACAGGCCATGTCCTGGTGGTGACCCTGAATGAGACCAGCCAGGAGAGCTGACACAGAGGAAAGAGCACAAGTCTGAGTTGCAGGCAGAGGTAGGTTTGCATTCTGTCTGTCACTGTTACTGGATGTTACCCATACCTTCTGGGCCTCAGTATTCTCATCTGAAATATGGGCTGATAAAAAAGGGCCTCCAAGCACTGCACTGAAAACATCAAGTAAGGCACCATGGAACAGATAGCATAGATGGTGTAAAAAGTAAATATACAGGGCCAGCACTGTGGCACAGCCCATATGGGCACCGGTTCAAGTCCCGGCTATTCCACTTCCGATCCAGCTCTCTGCTATGGCCTGGGAAAGCAGTAGAAGATGGCCCAACTCCTTGGGCCCCTGCACCTGCGTGGCAGGCCTGGAAGAAGCTTCTGCTTCCTGGCTTCAGATCAGCACAGCTCTGGCCATTGTGGCCAACTGGGGAGTGAACCAGCAGATGGAAGACCTCTCTCTCTGTCTCTACCTCTCTCTGCCTCTCCTCTCTCTGTGTAACTCTGACTTTCAAATAAATAAATAAATCTTAAAAAAAGAGTAAATATACATGAAATGTGTAATATGTGCTATAGGATATAATTTTATCCTATATTCTATAGAATATGGGAAACATGATATTAAGAAGTGGCAGAATATGAAGGCATCTTAGCAAGTTGGCAGAAAAATGAAACTAAAAGATAAGTGTATGACTGGCATTTTGGCTGCTCCACTTCCAATCCAGCTCCCTGCTAATGGCTTGGGAAGGGCAGCGGAGGATGGCCCAGGGGCTTGGACCCCTGCTACCTACATGGGAGACATGGAGGAAGCTCCTGGTTCCTGGCTTCATGACCTGGCTCAGCCTTGTCCTTTGTGGCCATCTGGGGAGTGAGCTAGTGGATGGAAGAGCTCTCTATGTAACTCTTTCAAATAAGTAAATAAATCTTTTTTTAAAAAAAGTCAGTCTAGGGGCAACATTTGGCCCACACCCTGTATGGGAGTGCCTGAGTGCAATTCTCAGCTCCAGCTCCCAAGTCTGGCTTCCTGCCAATGCAGACCCTGGGAGGCAGCAGGTGTTGGCTCAACCAATTGGATTCCTGCCATCTACAAAGGAGATCCAGATTGAGTTTGCGGCTCCCAGCTTCAGCCCCAGCCCCAGCCCAGCCCTGAGCATTGCAGAGAACATTTTGGGAATGAACCAGAAGATGAATGATCCCTCCCACCCTCCCTTCCTTCCTTCCTTCATCTCTCAGGCTCTCAAATAAAATAAGGGAAAAATAATCAGTTCATTTTAGTGCAATACATTTTGAAATCCACGCATCATCTTTTATAACAGACATTTTCTGTGAACTTTTGGAAGATTTGTCGTATGCTTGGATTTCAATTTTTTTTGCATTCAAATTATCTTTTTTAAAAAACTCTTATTTAGTAAATATAAATTTCCAAAGTACAGTTTATGGATTACAATGGCTTCCCCCATCCCATAACTTCCCTCCCACCTGTACCCCTCCCATCTCCTGCTCCCTCTCCCATTCCATTCACATCAAGGTTCATTTTCAAATTGACTTTTAACTCCACTTCCATGAGCAGTTTGGAGACCCCTCCCACTGAAGGCCTTGTAACAGCACCTGGCATGGGAAATACTTGCTACTCCTTGCTAGGCCATGGGGGGCTCCTGCTGGACTTGGTGAATGGCTGCGGGCTGGGCTGGGCTGGGCTGGCAGCAGCACTGTTCAGTGGAGCAGACACAGAGAGGAGAGTCAGAGGGCCCCGGCAGTGAGCGTGGCAGAGCCTCATGTGCAGAGCTCAGTCAAGCCCCCAGCAGCCTCCATGAGCAGGAAGGGGTCTGGGGGTTTCCCGGTGTCCTCACCCCTGCCTCCCAGTTCATCTCCCACTAGGCCCTCTACAGACTGGACCTGTGTTTTGCTATGGGCTCTCTGAAAGGCTGGGAAAGTGCTGGCACACGTATTTTCTTCTGTCTAATGGCAGAGGGGCAGGGTTGCCCTGGTGCATGCTGGAGGGACTGTCCACACAAATAAACACTCACCAGTGTTCTCCCTATGGAATGAGGGCACTCGGGGTCGGCGAGGCTCCAGCACAGAGCTGGGCTTCCAGGCTCCTCATTTGCCCAGCACCAGCTTCCTGCAGAGGGGACTGTGGAGAAGATTGGTCTGAACCAGGGCTGTGTCCGCCATTCCTGGTGTGTCCCTGGCCAGTTCACTTACCTTTCTGTCAAATGGGTGCAACCCCACATAGGTGGCAAGGTTTTTGTGTCGACCAAATAAAAATAAAATATCTTGGACAATCATTTTCTCTCCTGCTTCTTACTGTCTCTGTCCAAGAGATACATTGTTGCCCCATAACCCTTAGGCTGTCACATAAGCACACATGTGCACAAAATGCATCTGGAAGCATGTCCCACACTGTTGCTCCCCCTCTTCATGGAGGAGCGACACTGAACCCTGCCTAGGCTTCATATCCGAGTCACGGCACCATTATGTCGCTCCCCCTCTTCGTGGAGGAACGACACAGGACCCTGCGCTGTTCTTTTGTCTGCTCGGCCCTCCCCGGGTTTGCTGCTGGTTCTTCCTGGGTTGGCTACCGTCCCTTCCACCTCTGTGGAAGGGCGGTTCCCCCTGCCACTTTCCCCACTTCCGCAGGGGAGCGGCACACCGCCGGCCAGCTCTCTCGGGGGCTGCTCAGGTGTTCCTCATAGATGTTCCTGGTGCATGTTGTCTCTCTCCTCCTTTATAGTCCTCTTCCACCAATCCCAACTCTGCTACCCACATGCTGAGTACGCTGCTCTCCTCCAATCAGGAGCAGGTCCTACAGTTTATTGGTTGAACTGGAGGCAGCTGTGTAGAAGCTGTTTCCTCCTCTCCCAGCGCCATATTGTGGGAGAGCAGATGCATAGAATAAGTCTTAATTCCAGTAACTTAGTCTAGTCCGAGTTGCTCCCAGTTGCTCCCCACACCACACATGGTCACACATATCAAAGCCCGTGTGCACACACACAAGCACGCAAGGTACTCAGTGCACGGATGCCCAGACATGCACACACATGGGTACTTCACAGAGTTGGTGGGAAAATGAAATCAAAAGACAAGTTTG
This sequence comes from Oryctolagus cuniculus, assembly GCF_964237555.1. Taxonomy (NCBI): domain Eukaryota; kingdom Metazoa; phylum Chordata; class Mammalia; order Lagomorpha; family Leporidae; genus Oryctolagus; species Oryctolagus cuniculus. The sequence goes on along the minus strand of NC_091446.1, from coordinate 80,210,128 downwards.
CTTTGGTGTAAAAAGTTTTTGAAGTCCCTGCAGTGCTTTCTTAGTATGCAATTTTCATGAACCTTTTGAGGACTTCTTGTATGCATGGGTTTCAATTTTTTTTGCACGAAAACAAACTTATCTTTTAACTTATTTTCCATGAACTTTTTGAAGTCCCTTCAGCACATGCGTGCACATCCATAGCCATGTTCACAGACACACATGCAAAGACACAAGCTTGCACACACAGGCAAACACATGCATGCATGTGCACACCCACATACAAACTCACACATGCATGCCCACACACACGCACACACGCACCTCCATTGGCCTACTCAGCTCCCTAATCACGTCATGTGTTTTCTCACTTGTGAGCTTTGGAAGCCTCTCTCTCCCCCCTCCTTCACCCCATAAACCCTTTCTCCTCCTGCAGGACCCAAGTCAAATGTCACATCGTCCGTGGGGAATTTCCTGATGTCCCAGGCAGACCTGCTGCTTCTCCATGTCCCCAGGAAACCATAAGTGGACTGGGGGATTTGTCTTACTCCACTTTGATCTCTCTTTTTTTATAAAAATATTTATTTTATTTATTTGAAGAGTAACAGAGAGAGGTAGAGACAGAGAGATCAGTCTTCCATCCACTGGTTCACTCCCCAGAAAGCTGCAATGGCTGCAGCTGTGCCCATCCAGAGCCAGGAGCTTCCTCTGGGTCTCCCAAGTGTATGCAGGGGCCTAAGGACTTGGGCCATCTTCTACTGGTTTCCCAGGCCATAGCACAGAGCTGGATCGGAAGTGGAGCAGCTGGGACTAGAACCGGCACCCAAAGGGAATGCCAGTGCCACATGCAGAGGCTTAACCTATTAGGCCACAGTTCTGGCCCCTCTCTTTACACTCTTAAAATTTACTGGCGCCCACCAAAAGTTTTGTTTATGTGAGTTCTGTTAATATTTACCACGTTAGAAATTAGAGTAGAGGCATTTCCTGTGTATTTATTTATGAACTCAGTAAAAATAAAATAAGCCCATTACTTCTCCCTACAAGCCTTTTTAATAACTATTTTCTCATGCAAAAATTTCATAAGCATGGCATTGCTTTAGGTTTTTGCTCCTTCCCCTAATGCCTGGCTGGCGGAGGACAGCAGGGCTCTCCCCTCTGCCTCTGTAATCATAGCAGCAGATTCGATAGGATAAAGCGTTCACCTGCACTGTCAATGCTCAGCTCTATTCTGCACCAAGTCACTCCCGGAAAACCCACTGCATGCTCAAGTGATAGCAAGCATGATGGAGCCAGGTTGTCCCTGAGTGATGTGATGAGAGAGTTGTGAGTTCACAGGTCCCCGTGTGAGAGGCGGTGGATGAAATCACGCAGGAGTCTTGGTGTTGGATTGTTTCTCCCTCCATGGAGCCTGACAGCCACCTTAGCCTTGACCTTGACCCTCCAACACTGTGGGCTCATTGTTCTCTGAGGGGCTGATGAAGCTGCAGGCCCTTGCTGTGCTGTGAGGCCCCCGAGGACTGCAGGGTGAATGTCCTCCCAGCCTTGTCCTGCTCGCACTGTTCTGGTTACTTCCTCTTAAATACATCTGGATCACGTGATGCCCAGCAACTGAGCAAAGCTGGTATCCTTGGTCTGGCATTCGAGGCTCTCTGCCTTTCCAATAGCGTCCACTTCTCACCTTCTCTGGGCCCCCCCACTCTGGGCTCTCCCCAAACCAACCATGCACACCCTTCTCTTGTGCTGGAGGTCCCAGGCTAAGCCCTCCTCTCTGTACTGAGTCTGCTGTGCAAGGCCTGGGAATGTGGACTTGCGTGTTACCACCTTGCCTTTGGGACAACTCCCAAGCATTCTTTAGATTTTGGACCCCACAGCACTTCTCATCCTTGGGCTGCAGGACCCTGCCTCCTCTTTCCCACCACAGCCATTAAACACATCCAGAGTGGTGCTTTGCCCATCTTGCACAATAATTATGCGATGCTTGTTAATGCCCCTAGTATCACACCTGAGTATTAGCTGACTGGCTTGAGCCTGTGCTGGGAGCCACTGCCCCTGGCAGAGCTGGTTCTGCACTGCCCTGTGATGCTTGGGGCAGGTGGAATTGCAGACCACAAGATGTCAGTGTTGTCTCAGCTACAGAGGAGTGGCCAGGGCCGTGGCTCCCATGCCTTGCCTTGCCTGGTCCTAGCAGAGCTGAGTGCTGCTGGGAGCTGATGGGGTTAGACAAACATTCCTCCAGCCGCTGTCACTCAGGAGGGAAGAGAACCATAGGGTGAGGGTGGAACTGCATCAAGAGGGAGGCACCTGTAGGGGCTGAGCCGGTGCATGGTCTCAGGCTGCACTCCATGTGACAGATGGACTAACCAAGTTGGAACAGGTACAGAAAGGCCACTTATCCTGCCAGACGTCCAGCTGAAAGCACCGTGGGGTCAGCAAGGGCCATTCAGTGGATTTGGCAGAGCCAAATTTAAACAAAATGTATGTGTCCACGCATAGTCTTTTGTCCGAGCTGTAAGCTAGCATCCGGCAGAGTAGGAGCCACTGAATACTTTCCTCTGTTGTCTCAGGTACCCATGGGAAACCGCAGGGGCTTGGTCTGTCCCGGCTCTGCACCTCCGTGGTGGCCGGAAAGCTGAGGGGTGTCCCAGGCTTGTCCCAGCCTCCAAGCCTCATACTCCACATTTCCCCTGGCTGAGCTGCCTCAAGGAACACTGAGCCACCTGCTTCCCAGGTGCAGCTTCTGCCCTGTGATCTGTGTCTGCTGCAAGGCTGCCTACAGGTGTTTCTTCTCACCCTACACGGGAGACCCAGATGGAGCTCCTGGCTCCTGGCTTCTGCCTGCTCCATCCTCGGCCTTTGTGTGCATCTGGGGAGTGAATCAGCAGATGGAAGATCTCTGTGTCTCCACCTCTCTCTGTAACTCTGCCTTTGAAATAAATGAATCTTTTTTAAAAAGTTAAAATTGCTTTGAAAGAGGTTTTAAATTTTGAATGGCAAAAATCAATGCCCAATAAATCTAATTTTCCTCAAAATTTTTTTTAGGCAAAACTTTTGCTGGCCTGGATGCCGTCCGTGGACCTCTTCCCTTCTATTCCAGATCCTAACGTGATATTTCCCAGAAGGCCCCTCACCTCAAGGTCTCACAGGTGCTGTGATTTTGTGTGGATCCTGTTGAAAACACCATTTCTGCAATAAAGTCTGGGGTGATTGTGTTATTTAAGATCTTCTAAAGGCATCACAGAAGCAGGGGAAGCATCCGAGATTTCACTGAACCGTGCAGCTAAGGCTGGGACTGGCAGTGAGGAGGGTGGGGACAGCAGAGGCAGAGGGACAGGGGTCCAGTGCCCATTGTCCCGGGGACTGGGCCAGGCACGCCAGAGTCACGGCTGTTCCCCTGTGCTTGAAATGTGAACACACGGACTTACCTCTGTGGCTGCGGCCCTAAGCTCTTCCCACCTAGCTGGGTAGACCCCCAGAGATGAGCCCAGGAGGCTCGCATGGTGTTGGAGTACAGCCCACAGCACCACAGCGGTGCTCACGTGTCACCCCCTCGCCTGCCAGGGCTTTCTCAGAACCAGAGCAGTTGTCATGCGTCTATAAAGGCCCACAGGGACAGGGACAGGACAACCAGTGATGTCACACTGGGCAGAGCATGGCCACTCAGAGAGCTTAAGTCCCACAGGGTCACATGGCTGGTAGGTGTAGCAGCAGAGCCGGGAGTTGAACCCGCAGGGTATGGCTCTGGAGACTGTGCCCCTGACTCTGTGCTATACTGAGTGGTGACGGCACCATCGTCTCTGTGGGTGTGCACCTGGATCCTGAGGAGTGAAGATTTTCCAAGGAGGAAACATCAGGGTTTTTCTTTCTGCCGGGCATGCAGTGCCCAGGAGGAGCTGGGTTACACCCTTCACAGGGGAAGGGCCAGGTGTTTGCCTGAGCCTCTGTACATGCCCATGGGGCCCACCCTCATCCATCCTTTATGGCTCTATTTCTGGTTGGGCCCACAAAACCTAGAGAGGACACTGTGTGTTACAGAGATGTGTGAGCGTGTGGGTGCACACAAGCGTGTGTGTGTGTGCATCTGTGTCTGGGGGTTGTCGGGAGAGGCTCCCTGATAGCTGACATTTAGCTTAGCAGACAGAGATGAGCAGGAGACAACCTCCAGCATAAATTTGGGTCCAGGTGGTGAGGCCAGAGGGTGGGACTGGGAAAGGACATGTCGTGTCATCAAATGGAGCAAATCTTTCAGAATTGCTAGACAGTGAAATAGTCGCATGTGAAGAGTTCAGGGTCACAGCCTCACATTCAGAGTCAAAGACTGGTGAAAAGCATGCAAGGAGGCAGCAGTGGAACCAGAGAGCCGGGGCGGAGGAGGGTCTGCCAGCCTAAGCGAGCCAGCAGTGATGTGCTGCTGGAGTGAGTGTGCAGATCCACACAGCCGAACCCTCCATCCTCTTTTCATCCGGGATAAATTCTTCCTACCAGATAAAAGTCATTTACAACGTGTCAGTATGCTAAAGTTAACATCTACCTTGACAAAGCCCCACTCTTCCTCGGTCGTCAGCGGTGAGTCCAGTGAAATAGCTTTTCCCTTGAAGGGAAAGAGGTCTTGAGGCAGGCTTGCTAGACAGTGAGCTAGCGTGATACTGAGAGACACTAGAAGCTTTAGTTGACTGTATAATAGATTCAAGTTTACAAATCATCTCATTTATATTTCCAGTTATTTTATGGGGTTTCTTTGTTTTGTGCTCCTTTCTCGGCTTTGTAACTGACAAATTTTTTAAAAAAGATTTATTTGAAAGGCAGAATTACAGACACACACAGAGAGAGAGAGAGAGAGAGAGAGAGAGAGAGAGAGATCTTCCATCCACTGGTTCACTCCTCAAATGGCTGCAACATCCAAGGCTGGGCCAGGCCACAGATAGGAAACAGGAGCTTCATCTAGGTCTCCCATATGGGTGCCAGGGGCCCAAGCACTTGGGGGCATCTCCTGCTGCCTTCCCCGGGCACATTAGCAGGAAGCTGGATCACAAGTGGAGCAGCCAGGATATAAACTAGAGCCCATAAGGATGCTGGTATCACAGGCAGTGGCCTAATCCTCTATGCCACAACACCAGCCCAGTAGAATTTTTCTTAAGAGATTTGAAGGCAGGGTTTAGCCTGATGCAGCAGATTAAATGATGTTTCAGAGACCTGCATCCCACATTCTAGCACTGTTTCAAGCTCTGGCTACTCCTCTTTTATCCAGCTCCCTGCTAATACATCTGAAAAAGCAACAGAAGATGGCCCAAGTACTTGGGCCTCTGTACCCATGTGGGAGACCCTGATGGAGTTCCTGTCTCCTGGCTTTGGCCTGGCCCAGCCCTAGCTGTTATGGCCATTTGGGGAATAAGCCAGTGGATGGAAGATATTCTCAATCTCTCTCTCTCTTTCACTGTCTTTCTGTGTGTATGTCTCTCTGCCCTTCAAAATACAATAAGTGTTTAAAAAGAATAGACTTACTGGGAAAATGATTTATATCCAAGATCTTAAGTGAACTTAAATTTTTAGCAATATTTTCACATTTTTTCCCTGTATGTTAATGTTGTCAGATTTTCTCACTTAATTTTGGATCAGTGTTGTTCATTTATGCCTTTATATTTCTAAGTACATATATATGGACTTTTAAAAAATGTAATTTTCTATTAAAAAATCCTCTGCCTCTCATTCTCTGTCTTCACTATTTTTAACGTTGTGCAGGTGTGCTCACTTTCTCTGCTTGTATTTCCTATCTTACATTTTCACTTCTGCGTGGAATTTTCCAGGCAGGAGGGTTGACACTTCTCCACCCTGCCTTTATCAGCTTCTAGGCTGTTGTGATGCATCATAGTTTACCTGCTCCCGGCAAGGTCGATGTGAAGATAATGTTCTGGCTTTAACAAAACTCATTCCTCCCAAATGGAAAAGAGGATTATAAAGATTCTTGCAAAATGATCCGAGATAGAAGATGATCCTAATGAGGTGAGCACTAGTACACAAAGCAAAGCAGGAGAGCGATGCTTCTCTCAGCACCAGGTGGGTCTTCCCCACTCGGGCCTGGGAAGCAGAAGGTGCCAGGTGCACCTGCTGCCCTTGGAACACTGCCTGCAGGCAGCAAAGCCTCAGGACAGCAGGGCCTCGTGAGCCTGAACCATCAGGCCCCCAAAATAAGCGTTTGTCACTTTCTCAGCCACGACTAAGCCCCATAAGCTTTAACATAAATCTATTAGAATACATAAAACATTCAGAGATTTTGTTTTGTATAGTGAAAAACCAAATGCCACCCATCATAAGGGACATTTATTTTTCCTTTAATGGCAACAGTCTTTGAATTTATACAGAAAGCCCTATCTTGACAGAGTAAAAGGGCATTTCTTTGTCAGTAAAACGTATTTGAAGGCAGGTAAGATCTGTCCTATATTTGAAGAAACAAGTTTCAGAATAGATTCTTTGATAGGGAAGGTTTGCTCTGTCGTTGGACGGAAGATGGGTGTTTCCGAGGTGTTTCCTGTTAGACCAGGATAGACAGCAATTCACTGCCCAATGCACCGTGTGGGTGTGAGAGCGCGTGCACACGTGCATATGTGTGCGTGTGTGCTTGAGCATGTACATGTGCACATGGATGTGCGTATGTGTGTGTGCACACGTGTGTATATGCATATGCATGAGTGTGCATGTGTGTATACATGCATGTGTGTGCATGAATGCTGAACCACTCTAATGCACTAGAGAAGACGGTCTGTCAACAGCCCATCACTTCTTTAATAGTGATTTTTAAAACCCCGCTGTTTCATGGGGTGCAGGGCAGGAAACTGCATCAGTGCAGCCACAGAGAGAACAGGGGCTGCTGGGGGAGTAAAAGGGAGCAGGAGTAGTCAGGGGTTACACCAGGTGTGAAAGCCTTCCATTATCTCTTCTCAGGTAAGGACACACCCCAACTAAGGTGTGTCCAGAAGGGTCATTGGCAGCAGATAGAAAGCCGATGGGCTCTTCTGCCCCTGGTAGAGGGCAAAGGGTTGCCCTTCCTGGAAGACAGCCGGGTGTCTCCAGCAAGGGTTTCAAAGATTCCTCAGCTTCAGAGAGACACATTGTCTTCCCATCAGAAGGAAGGTCCAGGGCCAGCGAAGTGGTGTAGCAGGCTAAGCCCCAGCCTGCAACACAGAGGCACAGGGTTGAGTCCTGCCTGCTCCACTTCTGATTCACCTTCCAGCTAATGCACCTGGGAAAGCAGAAAAATGTCTCAAGTGCTTGGGCCCCTATACCCATGTGGGAGGCCTGGATGGAGTTCCAGGCTCCTGACTTCAGCCTGGCCCAGCCCTGGCTGTTGTGCCATTTGGGTAGTGACCCAATGGCTGGAAGATCTCTAAGTAAATAAATAAATCTTTTTCTTTAAAAGTAAGATATCCCAAAATCGATGACTTCCTTTCATCCAAGCAGGTATTTTTAAAGAAACAAACACATTTAATCTGTCTGTTTAAGGCAAAGATAATAATTTAACAAGTGAGAAACTGCTTTCTGACAAAAGGCTGTGCTAAGGAAGAGTGCATTTTGAAAACAGATGTCTGAAATGTTTCATTGTTACATGATTTTCCTGCTGAAAACAATATATGCCTCTTAAAATATTTCTCGAATATGCATACCCTCCCCCAAACCTTAGAAAAACAAAAAAAGTCTTAACTCATTTTAAAAACTGTTCCAAAGAACACTGTTGTTTTTGAGCTTCTTTAGCTAAAAAAAAATCAAAACACATTACCTTCCAATTACTTATCAATCGCTGATTGACAACTGGGATATGGAAATTTGCTAACAGAATTTCAGCACAAAAGCCTTTGCGTGGTGAGCTCAGAATGTGCACCCAGCCACACGTCTCTCCCCTGCGTGCGGGCTGCAGGGGTTTCTGGGGTCTTGCTGGATACAAAGAGACACTAAAGCTAAATTCTGACCTCTCCCGAGGTTGGACCTGGCTTTCAGAGTGGTGTCATGGGGTTTGTAAAATACAACACAGAACTGGGCCCCACTGCTGTCTCATGGCTGTCCTCACCAAAAGGCAAGGTCAGGGACAAGTGACCCAGGCAGGGAGGGGTCTGAGCTTGGCCTTCTGTTGTCTTTCCTTGGCCCTCCCCCTGGCTGCTCCTTGGACAGTTTGAAGACTAAGACTTGAGAGCTTCATTTCTTTAACTCTTCTATTTTGTCTTTTACAGACGTTAAGTGGTGCAGAATGTAACAGAATGTAATGTCGCATTTTTGAAAGTCTCTTTTATTCCCAACAGATTTTGCTTCATTCTATTTGAGGCTATGTTATTTGGTGTATAAACTTTTTTCCTGAATATCAGCGCATCCTTATAGAATGTACTGCCACCAAAGGCAGGATAATTGTCTTCATTCAGGTTAACCATTTGTGTTGCCTCGGAATGTACGTTGGTGGCAATCGAGCAGGTTGGGAATTTATGTCTGGATTCATGCTGGTGTAGAAATAGAAGCGTCACACCTCTGATCCTGCTGGCTGGGGGACCCTGGGCCAGTCCTAGCCTTTCTGTGTTACTTTGTTGTACAGTTTTGAAAACAGCTTGAAACTACACTTTCGAGGCAGAGAGCAAGTGGTCTTCTTGGTTTAGGATGGTAATTTAGTGATTTATACTTGTCAGGTTCATTCAACCTAATTTTTTTCATTTTGTTTTTGCTTTGCCAAAAGTCTTCCCACTCCTATTCCTTTGCTACATGTACTGTCTTATTTGATTCTCTCTTTCCCTTGTCATGATTTACAGATTCAAAATGCCTTTTGAATTCTACAACTGAAAGGATTTAAGTGAAAATGCCTCATTGGGAGGTAGGCCTTGTGGTGCGGCTGGTTTGGCTGCTCCCTGGGAGGCCTGCATCTCATATGGTAGTGCCTGGGATCCAGTCTGACCTCTGCTTTCCTTTTGGCTTCCTGTTAATATGAGTAGGGGAGCCACAGAGGATGGTCCAAATACTTGAGTCCTGGCTCCTGGCTTTGTCCTGGCCCAGTTCTGACTGTTACAGGCATTTAGGGAGTGAGCCAATAAATGGAAATCAATCTCTCTCTCCCTCTTCCTCTCACTCTTCCTCTCTCTCTGTCACTTTAATTAAATAAATAAAAACTTAAAAAAAAACCCTTACTATAGTTTCCTTTAATCATCAGCATGAAAAATTAAATATAAGAACACACATTTCCTTTCCCTTAAGTTTCATATTCTTCAAAAAAACTTTATGATATCATGTTTTATTCATTTTTACCTCCTGGTTTTTTCTCAAGATTTATTTATTTATTTGAAAGAGTAACAGAGAAGCAGAGGCAGAGAGAATGAGAGAGAGAGAGAGGTCTTCTATTCACTGGTTCACTCCTGAAATGGCTGCAATGGCTGCAGTTTAGCTATCTGAAGCCAGGAGCCAGGAGTTCTTCTGGGTCTCCCACATGGGTGCAGGAGCCCAAGCACTTGGGCCATCTTCTGCTGCTTTCCCAGGTCACAGCAGTGTAGAACCCCAAAAGCAGTGTCCTCTTGTGACGACCCCAGAAACACAGACTCCAGACCAGACGATGCAATAGAACAGGAGGTAATTTTATTTCATTTGTGCAAATGGGCCCTCTACTGCTGCAAGCAGCGAGCAAGAGAGAGGAGCCCCGAGCAGCTATCTCACACAGCTTTTAAGGGGCAAAACCACAAAATTAACATACCATAGGGTGGCGTAAGTTTATTGGGTAACTACAATGGGAGGAGGTCGTCGAGGAGGAGGAGAAACGGGGGCTACGTGCCCTACGTGTCTAAGCTTGGACAAGGGGAGGTTGTCCTTGAAGAGCAGAAAGGGATGGCTACGTGCCCTACGTGCCTCACGGTTTCTTTGTTAAGCTTGAACAAGCACAGGGGAGGGGGCTTAGGTGCATACCAGGATGTTCTGTCACCCTTATCTCTGGGTAGTAGCCCTTATCTCTGGGTAGTAGCTATCTGCTTTCTCTGTGAACTTAGTTTACTCCCCATTTCCCAGGACTGTTTTATTAAGGCCATTTTATGGCGGCTCTTGGCCGCTCCTTTCAGCAGAGAGCTAGATTGGAAGAGGGGCAGCCAAGTCTTGAACCTGCACCCATATGGGATGCTGGCACTGCAGGCAGCAGCTTTACCCTCTACACCATAGCACCAGCCCCCATCCTGTTTAATAATAGATTTTGGTATTTCTTAGAACCATATTTACAACAATTTTTTGAAGATCTACTTATTTGAAAGGGTGAGAGAGAGAGAGCAAGCAAGCTCCCTTCTGCTGGGTCATTCCCCAAATGGCTGCACAGTCAGTAATGAGCCCGGCTGAAGCCAGGAGCCTGGAGCACCATTGGGTCTCCCATGTGGCCTGCAGGGACCCAAACATTTAAGCCATCTTCTGCTGTCTTCTTAGGTGCCCTGGCAGGGTGCTGGATCAGAAGCTGAGCAGCCAGGACTCAAAGCAGCACTCTGATATGGGATGCTGACATCACCAGTGGTGACTTGTCCCACAGCGCCACAACTCTGAGCTCTACAACAAATATTTAGACCAATCTGTACTTACAGAATCTCATTATTCACTACCAGATTTCCTGGTTTCCTTTGTCTCTGGATCAGCTCCAGTGCATTTAAGTCTGGTGTTCTGCCAGGGAGACACCGGTCATCCAGGGAAAGTCTGCATTTCCCCTACTCCCACCCCCACTTCCACTCCCTCCCCATGCTGTTTGTCCCCTGATTCATGCATACAGGATTCTCTTTATTCTTGTTACATTTAGACTTGCCAGAAGAGTTTGTTGTCGCTCCTTTTCATGAATATTGTTTGCCTGTTGGAGAGCACTCTGTCTCTCTGATGACTGCTTATCTGCCCTGTGCCCCCACCCCTCAGGTGCAGTGCCCCCAACCCTGTACCCTTCATTCCACAGCATCAGCAGTTGCTGTATGTTTATAGCTTTATTCTTCTCAGCATTGAGAGATGAGCTCTTGAGCTTTTCTTCCTCTTCACTGATTTTCTCCTCTGCAATTTGTTAACACTTTTCTTCTCTTAACCAGGTCCCTGTCCCTGTGTCTCTTGGTTTGCAGACCCTGTGTTTCTCTTAATTTAAGTGAGAAGCTGAAGCCTGCAGTTTATGAATATATTTTTCCTGCTACCCTTGAAGTAACACCTTGACAGTAGAGACTCTGTTTTCGAGCACCTGAGATTCCATCTTGAGAAAGCACCCCCTCCACTGTGATATTCTGGTCTGAAACTATTATCTAAAACTAGACAATAGCAGTACTCAGGCAATAATAGTTCACTGCATCCCACTTGGCAGAGCATAGAAGCTCCCTAGTATGATTCCTTAAGCATAAAACAAATAGGATGCACCTGGATTAATGTTAACATTGCAATTTGTTGTCAAGGTTGTAATTGATACTTCCCAAAGGCCTTAGGTCAGCTTGACCGTAGTAACCATGCATTCCCCCTCCCCCAACTTTGTGGGTTTTGCCTTTATAAACCCTGTTTCTTTGAGCCTTGGGGTCAAGAGTTCTTTGGGGCATGATCTCGGGCAATAAAGGACTCAAAAGTTGATCAGTGTGTGATGCTCCTGTGTTTGCAATCGCTCAGGTGGGACAACCTGCACACCGCTGCTTCCTTCTCTCTTTGGGTGGCCGTGTTTCTTGCTTGCCTCTCTCTTTAGAAGCTGAGGCTCCAGGTGCTCCTTCCTTCCCCACCCCAGAAGCCATGCTCATCATCTGCTGGATCCTTTAAGCCCATCCCATGTCTATTGCTGCCGTCTTGTAGCACAGGTGGACAGTTGAACACCAGACCCACTGAGACCTCTGGCTTACATGGCTGGGAATCAGCATTGCTGGATTCAGTTGCATGGGGAAAGGAAGCCTGCTGCTCCTTGTCTCAGTGTGACTGCCCCTCCAGCCTGCACAGCCAGCACAGGGTGCAGTGAGGGTGTGCGGGAGAGGGCTTCATCCTTTCTCTGGCTGGTGGACAGTCTCTGCCCATCAGGAAGATGGCCTGAGTTATCATCTCACTCCCTGCATCTTTAGAAATGGCTAGTAAACAGGTAGAGGAGAGCCTCAGACGTCTGGAGCTGCCTGTTGGCGTAATTCATTCAGCATTGCAGAGAGGAATGGTAAGCATTGCAAGAGCCTAATACGGCTGCCTCAGGGGAGAGCTTGCAAAGAGCCTCCTAGTGCCATGTGGAAGCTGTAGTTACTTAGGCACTGACTCAGGTAATAACCTGGAAAAAAATGAAGTTGAATTTCTACCTCTCTCTTTAAAGCAAAAAAAAAAAAAATTCTCGATATATTGAGTACTAAAATATTTTACAAATGAAAAAATGAAATAACCAAAAGTAAACATGAAGATACCTTTTCAATCTTAAAGTAGAAAAGGCATTTGAAAGGATTTCACAGAATCCAGCAGTCGTAAAGAGAAAAGATGGATAAATGTGACTGATAAATAAAATGATTTTTTCATGGATAAAGGTACCATTAACAAAGTGTCTCAGTCTGTTTGTTGTTGCTATTAAAAAATTCCTGAAGCTGAGAAATGTATAATGAGAAGTTTTTTGGCTCATGTTGGAAGCTGAAAGGGCAGGATCAGGTGACCCCATCTGTTCAGCCTCTGGTGCAGGGCTCACGGCAGATGGTATCAGAGTGGTGGCAGCAGGTGCAGAAGAGAGACCCGGCCAGCTGGGAAGACTGAGGGATTCAAGGCCCTGGCTTGCTCTCTTGATAACAAGCCCTCTCTGGGGAACTAACCAGGTGCCACCAGGACTACATTCCTCATTTCGAGGGTGAGGCTCCCAGTGATGTGATGACCTTGCACTGGGACCCCCATAGATAAAAGTTCCACTGCCTGGCAGTGTGATCCCATTGGAGAGGAACTTCCGGCATGTGAATGCTTTTTGTAAAAAAAAAAAAAAATTATTTATTTGAAAGGCAGAATGACAGAGAGAGGGAGAGATAGAGATGTTCTAACTGCTGTTTCATGCTCCAAACAGCTGTAAACAGCAGGGGCCCAGAACTCCATTTTGGTTTCCTATGTGGGTGGAAAGAGCCCAAGGATTTGGGCTACCTTCCATTGCTTTCTCAGGCACATTAACAGGGAGTTGGACCTGAAGTAGAGCAGCCAGGACTTGAACCAGGCACTTTGCTAGGGGATGTGTGTTTCCCAAGTGGTGACATAAGTACTGTGCCCAAAGCCTGCTCCATTCACTCTACCTTAGAAGTTTCGATTATGGGAATTTGTCCTAGGTGTATCCCCATGAAAAGCATAACATCATTTACTACAGCCCTGATTATTCTAGTAAAAGAATGCAAGCTATATAAAAGTCCGTCCATTGGGATCTTATCAAGTAAAATACGGTAAAGAAAATAATACACAGAAATACCAAGGAGTCACTTCTTTTATTTTTTAAAGATTTACTTACTTATTTGAGAGGCAGAGTTATAGAGAGGGAGAGACAAAGAGAGAGAGGTCTCCCATCTGTTCATTCACTGCATGGTCGAAACAGCTGGAGCTGCGCTGATCCAAAGCCAGGAGCCAGGAGCTTCTTCCCAGTCTCCCATGTGGGTGCAGGGGCCCAAGGACTTGGGCCATCTTCTACTGCTTTCCCAGGCCATAGCAGAGAGCTGGATCAGAAGTGGAGTAGCCAGGACTCGCACCATATGAGGCGCCAGCTCTGCAGGCAGAAGCTTAGCCTACTGTGCCACAGTGCCGGCCCCCATGGAATATTTCAAAATGAGAGGCAGTCTACCCACACAGAGAGAAAACACTCTCATGCCGTATTCAGGGGAAGAGCAAGGAGTGGTACAGTGTATACAGAAGGAGGGCTGCACAACTAGGTCACTGTGCATCTACGGCCACCTCTGGAGGGAGCAGCAAGAGACTCGGGACCATGGCTTCAAAATTTTTTACTTTTTTTTTTAAAGATATATTTATTTATTTGAAAAGCAGAGTTAGAGAGAGAAGGATAGAAAGAGATCTATCTGCTAGCTCACAGGTGGTAGCTTAATCTGCTATGCCATGTAGCTCCTGAATTTTTATTTTAAATTTTATTGAAATGCAGTGAGAGAGAGAGAGAGAGAGAGAGAGAGAGAGAGAGAGAGATCCTAACTATTAGTTTACTCCTCAAATGCCCACAGCAGCCAGGGATGGGCCAGGCTGAAAACCAGGATCCCAGAACTCAATCCAGCTCTCCCAACTAGTGGAGCCATTGCCGGCTGCCTTCCAGGAAGCTAGAATTGAGAATGGAGCTGGGACTCGGACCCAGATGTTCTGATCTGGGATGTGGGTATCCCAAGTGGTGTCCTAGCCATGGTGCTGGATGCCAACCCCAGTATCAGTGCTTTAAATGCAGAGTGGGAGAGGGGAAGATTCACTTTTTACCACCCACCCCTCTGTGCTCTGTTTTCTAAGACAGTCATATATATGTATTAGCTATTCAAAAAGAGAAAAACACGATACATATATGCACTGAAGGGTGTCACTCATTTAAGTTATTGTGGCTGGTAAGGAAAAAAAAATCACATTTTTCTTTGAAAGAAATAAAATATTTAGCTTGTTTTTAAAAATAGAGGAGTCATAAACCTGTTGTCAAGAGATGGAATCATTTTACTTCCATCAGCTGAATTATCGTGGCAATATTGGACATGGTATCTCACAGTGGAGACAAATGCAGAGTCAGCACTGATCTTTCCAGTTCCAGCTTGGTTTTTCCTGCAGAGACAGTGCTGTCTGGTCGGAGCTCCCGAATCACCATCCTCAGTCTGCACTGCCGACGTCACCTCCGTTGATCCACCAGCCCCCTTTTCTTGGGGAGCATGGTTGAAAATGAGGTTTTCCTTAAAATGCTCTAATCTCTTCCCTTGTTAATTCTCCACCCCCTGCCTGACTCTGTTCCCTCTTCCCTGTACCCCAGGCAGCTGCCCCAGCCAGTCCTGCTGACCTTGTGGCCCATGTCCCTGGCAGCATCTGCTTCTGTTCAGCTCCTGCAATGCCACATGTATGGGTGGTTGGCTCAGCAACACCCACTGACGCCTTGGTGGGGGGAGTGGCTGAGCTCTGGGTGGCATTTGAGAGCTTCACACTCTTGACCTCAGCTTTGTTTCACCCCTGCCCCCCTGCCCTATGCACCCACATCCTCTGGGTTTTGAGGGAAGAACTGGGCTGGAGCCTGCTTATGCAAAACAGGGCTGTATTGGAAGGATCCCTGGGGAGGCTTGGCTGTAGTGGCCTCGGGAACCCTCGGGAGAGGCTGGGCACCCACCTCTGGTTCCTGTTCTTCCCTGGGCACCAGCTCCCTGCGTTCCTTTCTTTGGCTCTGTTCTCCACGATGGACATGGACAGTGCCTGAGCTTTCTGCCTGCGATCTCAGCCACTAAAAATGAATGGGCTTCTAAGACCCCAGTTCCAGGGAAGAGTCTCAATGGCCCAGAGTGGTCTAGGTAGGAGGGATCAGGCAAGAACATGGCAGCTCCCCCTACAGATGCCTGGATACAGGTGTGGACGTGCAGTTCCCAGCAGCTCCATGGACGCTGTCCCCTGCAGTCCCCGTGTGGAGGGGACTCGGAGGCAGGAGGTGGACTGGGAGACACGGAACAGAGAGGAATGAGGTTCTCACAGGAAGAATCCAGTGCACCAGGGCCCTGGGGGCTTCTCCAGCATGTCCTCCACACGAGGTCGTGGTTTCTGCTGGAGTCGCCCCTGGCTCCCGGAAGTTGGGCCGCTGAGGGAAGGAGTTCCTTCTCCACCTTCATGGGAGAGACTGCATGCTGGAAATGCTGCCTGCTGCCAGTTTAGCCTTTGCCAGCCCCCCTTCAGCCTCGGTGAAGTGCCTGCCCAGGAGAGCATTGCCTGAGACTGTGTGTCTGTGCTGCCCAGGGGCTTCTGGGAATGGCTCAGTCCCTGCTGAGAAGCCACTGGGCAAGTAAAGTGATTGCACTTTTGAGGGTAGAGGCCATTGCAGGGGTAGGATGCTGTCATACCCGGCTCTGGTCCAAAGCAGAGGTGGTGGTGGGGGGTGGTTGGTGCTGAGGAACAGGCTGACATCGGCTTCAGAAGGGCTCTTCTGATTCCTGACAGGGCTGATTCTGAAGGGAGGTCCAGGGTTGTGTGGTGAGACCATTGCGATTCACGGTACCCCTGACAGCTGGAGACTGCAGAACTGGGGTGGGGCAGGAACACCTGAGGCCACCCTCAGGGGGTCTTAGCTCCTCTGGCCTCCAGGGGGCTCCCTGCTCTTCTGGCCTCTGGCCTCTGTGTTCTCCTATGAGGGCCAGGTGCCTGGGAAGGGACTCTGAGAGCCCGCTGGGGTTCAGGCTATGGGCTGCAGCCCCCCTGTCTTGGCTGGAGACTATGTGTCCCCAGGAACTAGTGCTCAGGGTAATTTGAGTCCCCAGTTTGCATAACCAATAGGGCCATTCTGGCACCCTGCACCCCCTTCCCTGTTGTAACCCCTCCCAGTGAGTGATGCCCGAGGCCCCAGACACAGTCCCAAGTGCCACCCAGCTCACTTCCCTTCTGGATGCTTTGAAGCAGCCACTGAGCCATTGGTTCCATCTGACCTATAACGTGCGCCCAGAACCCACCCTGTTGCAGGTGCGCCTCTGATTCTCTCTTCTAGGGCAGTGCCAGATCCTCTGTTCACCCACCTTCAGCGTCCATTTCTCCCCATCCACCACTCTGCTGAGGGCCACAGAGTTCATCCTTGGGCCACACGGGACTTCCCTCCTAGGAATCCTCGCACTGCCTCAGCACCGGGGTGGGGAGGGGTGGAGGCAATGGAGCACATCTCCCAGTGGCTGCAGGGGCTGCAGGCCTCTCAGGGCTTCCATGTGCCTGTGGAAGTCTGGGCATCACGTGACCTGGGTCTGGACCTGACTATGTGAGTCTGAGGCTGGGGGTGGGGTGGCCCCAGTGTGTGGACACTGACCTGAGTCTGCATTGCCCGGGGATTTGTGTGCACCATGTATGTGTGTGTGTGTGAGTTTCCAGGTGCATCGTGCATGCTTTCCGTCCCATGTGGCTCAGAGGGCACAGAGGACTCCCCCTACACCTCTGAGCGGACATCTGGGAGGATTTTTGTAACCTGTATGGAGCCACCCCAGGTTTATCCCCAAAGCAATATTGTGGAGAAAGGGACACAGCGTCACTCACAGCCTAATCTGCATTCTTTGCTTGTGTTTCTGCAAGCCCACGGAGGGGCGTGGTCCCTGGAGATGCTGTTCAAATTGGCCTTTTTTCGCCCTCCCTGCAGCTCCTGGAGAAAACCATACAGAGTTTGATATTTGCACAGCAACCTTGGCTGGACTTCTTATCACCGAACCCTCACTGCTGCCTGCTCGTTGACTCCCTCTGCCCTCACAGCAAGCCTTCACCTCTTCTTCTCTGTTCACCTACAAGCATCTGTTAACTTTCTCCACTCCTGTCTGGTGTCCACTCACAGCAGCCCAAGGATCTACTGCACAAAGAAGGCCTTTTGCTGGCGGGGTGTGGGTGGAGAGGCAAGACAAAGTCATTAGTGAACTCTGGAAGAGGCCAAGCTGGGCATGAGACAGGTGGGCAGTGGAGTGTCAGTGACTTTCCTCTAGAGCTGGCTGCTCTCCTCTCTCTCTCTCTCTCTCTCTCTCTCTCTCCCTCTCCCCTCACCCTCCCTCCCTCTCCCTCTCTCTTCCCTCTCTCCCTCCCCCCCCTCTCTCCCTCACCCTCCTTCCCTCCCCCCTCACCCTCCTTCCCTCTCCCTCTCTCTCTTCCTCTCTCTCTCTCTCTCTCTCTCTCTCTCTCTCTCTCTCTCTTCCTTTTCCTTCTCCTTTTGTCCTATGTGGTCTTAACAGAGCAGCTTACCTCTTATTCTCTGGTTTCTGCAATCTTGGGTCCTCACACACAATATCCTTTCAGTTAACAGTGGGGTCTTTGGGGCTGGCGCCATGGCTCACTAAGTTAATCCTCCACCTGCAGCACCGGCATCCCATATGGGTGCCGGGTTCTAGTCCCAGTTGCTCCTCTTCCAGTCCAGCTCTCTGCTGTGGCCTGTAAAAGCAGTGGAGGATGGCCCAAGTTCTTGGGCCCCTGCACCCACATGGGAGACTGGGAAAAGGCACCTGGCTCCTGGCTTCAGACCGGTGCAGCTCCAGCTGTTGCGACCACTTGGGAAGTGAAGACCTTTCTCTCTCTCTCTCTTTCTCTCTCTCTCTCTCTCTGTGACTCTGTCAAATAGATAAATAAAAATCTTAAAAAAAAGACCAATGGAGTCTTTGGGAGTATATTTTTCGCAGAAGGCAGCAGAAGGATTGTAACTAACAAAGTATGTCTCCCATCACCGTACGTGTTCTCTCCTGTCCGGACACACGCTGGAGCCTACACATCTCATCAGAGATGCTGGCCTCCCTGGGTCTCAGTCCACTCTAAGCTCCATGTGGTGCAGAGGGCACAATGCCCAGTAGCTCTGGGACAGATGAAGCTCCTCATGGTTGTTCACGAGGAGCTGAAGGTGGCATTGATGGTACTTGTGGCACATCATGACCCAGCCATCTTTCTGCACTGTTCTCTCCCTGGCACAGTGGGGAGGAAGCTTCTGGAAGAAATGAGAGGGAGTCTTTTGCTCTAGTTCTAGGTATAGCCCCATGGTGCTTAAATAATTCACGTGTTTGGAAAATAGCAAAATCAATGTTTTGTGTTTAAATTTCAGCCATGAGGAACACCCTTGAAGCACACAGATTAGGAGTTAGACTCCAGTCATAAACACCATTGCTCAGCCAGGTGTTGCTACCACTGGAGGCTCATAAGTTGGAGCCGATGGGACTCCATGCTCAGAGCCCAGCAATCCAGTCTGGTGGCTGGGCCTGGCCCTCCTGGGACTCCATATGAAAAGCAGAGTGACAGATAGATAGAGGGAGAGATAAGAAGCAATCTTCCATCCACTGGTTCACTCCTCAAATAGCCAGCTGGGCCAGGCTGAAGCAGGAGATGGGAACTCCATCCAGGTCTCCCACATGGCAGCAGGGGCCCAAGCACTTGGCCACCACCTGCTGCCTTCTCAGGTACATTAGCAGGGAGCTGGATTGGAAATGGAGCACCTGGGACTCAGACCAATGCTCATATGGGATGCTGGCATCCACAGGCTGAGGCTTAACCCACTGTGCTGCAATGCTGGTCCCATCCCACTTGTCTTTTTCTGGTGAGACACCAGAGGCCTGGATTTGGAAGGCTCATCAGCCAGGAGTTAGGGACAGAGCAACCATCCAGGAGTTTTAATCAGAAAGGAGTGGATTCAGGAAACTAGGAGGAAGAGCTGGGCAGGAGGCTGGGCTCAGGAGGTGCTGCTGACTTCTAGGGGCTCTGGGCAGGCTCAGAGAGCTGCTCTCCAGGAGATCAGAGACTGTCTCAGCAGCTGGCAGTGGGTACATGAGTGGTAGCTGGGATGAACCCTGGAAGCTGTTGGCACAGCCCCATATCTGCCACTTGGTGACACCTGTGGCTGCCATGGGAGGAGATCGTGGCTCCTCCCCCACTTCTGCCTTCCGGCTGTCATTGCAACCTCACAGTAGCTGCATCTCACACAAGTCCTGCAGGCAGGGGAGTCCTGGAAGTGTGGTTCCCAGGCTCTCAGCCCCACAGTCCTGGAAGGTGCTGAGAGGGCAGGGCTGTTCTGGGGACCACGGGTGTCCTTTTTATCATTAGACTTGACAAGGGGCAGAGCCCACTCCAGTGTCTCTATTAATAGAATAAGCTTATGATTCTTCACTCTGCTATGATTCCCACCTGCTGCACATTCAGAAGGGACTAGGGAGGCTAAAGTAATGGATAAAATCTCCTGGTGCCATGACACAAGCAAAACAACCCTTGCATTAAAATATATGAGAAACCAGGATGGAAATGCACCCATAACTTTGAATACTACTCATTTATTTCATGTTATCTCCTGAGGTTCTCCTATAATATCCATTATTTCAAATGTTCAAGTATTGCTTTCATCTTGAAAAATATGCTTAATAAACTTAAAAAAGTATTACTGCCGTGGAAAAAATCCAGAAGCACGATATCCATTTTGTTATATGTATAATATATAATCTATATGTATTTCAAAAACATTACTTTAATGGCTCTACATTATTTAGTCATATGGATTTAACATTTGTACATAAATCTTTGCCTCGACTTTAGTTAATTCCTTAGGATAGGTTTCTAGAAGTGGGCTGCTCATCCAGAACCATGAGTTAATTGCTTTGCCAGTGTTGAGAGTGATTACCTACCACTAGCCGCACACAAGGCTGCCCTTCTCGGTCACTTTGTGAACATGAGAGCAAACTGTTTATCTTATAAAAAACAAAAACAAAAAAGGGCCTTGTCATTTTTATGGACAAATAGTTTATGATGCTATAGTTTTGCTTTTTTAAAAAAATTGTTTTTATTTATTTGAAAGGTCTAGCAACCAAGAGTGAGTGAGTGAGAGAGAGAACTTCCATCCACTGGTTCACTTCCCCAGATGCCTGCAACAGCCAGGGTGTGTCAGGACAAAGTCAAGAAGAGCCAAGAACTCTGTCTGGATCTCCCACCTGGGTGGCAGGAGCTCAAGTACTTGAGACAGTCATCTGCTGCCTCCTAAGGGTGCACGTTAGTGAGAAACTGGATCAGAAGCCGAGGTGGGACTTGATCCCACGCATTCTGATGTGGGAGGCGGGCATCCAAGTGGCAGTTTAACCTGCTGTGCCACAACACCTGCACCATCATTTCTTTGATTTTCACCAGGGAGATTGAATTTTATGATTTTCATTATTTAGGTCCTGCATATGTCTTTTACAAAATACTTATTGTTATGTAGGTACTGTCAGCTTAAGGCACAACATTCAAAATGAACAGCATGACATATGGTGATGGTTAAGACTGCTTCCTGCCCTTCTGCTGGGTCAGGGTGCCCTGCCATGAGAACATGTGCCTATTTGTTAGAGTATACTCCAGAGTGTTGTACATCCATGTAAGCCACAACACACACGTGAACACATATGTAATGTATACACACTATTTTTAATTTTTACAAAAGGGTAGAATATTATGTACATCACTTTGAAACTTTTTATATCAATGTAAATTACAGCACTTTCCATGTAGTAGCACAAAAATTATGTCACATTTTTTTTAATGTCTGTAACACATTCTAATGTACTATCATTTATTTAACCAGTCTACTACCGATAGTCATTTTAGGTTATTTTTCATTATTATAAGCCATGCTGGAATCAATCACTTTGTATTAACTAATTTTTAAACATTTAGATTTATTGAATTGGAGTGCTTAAATGTAGATTATGTATATTTTAAATTTTAATACCTATAGCATAATGGATATTTTTGGTAACCTTAATAAGAAAAAAAATGCCTAATTCAGAAAGCTTAACATTTTATGAAATTTTTCTATACATTTTTCTACACATAGTTATATTTACATATAGTTTGATTACAAAGTGTTTGTGATTAGAAGAAAACAACTACCCTCTTCCTGAGCCATGCTGGGATTGCAGCCTGGGAGTGTGTTCCAATAGTAACATCTGTGCTGAGGAGCTGTGACTGGGACATGGGGTACCCTAAACATGATGTCTAGGGGCTGGCATTGTGGTGTAGTGGATGAGGCCACCGCCTGCTATACCGACATCCCATGTGAGTGCCAATGTGCATTTCTGCTACTCCTGATCCAGCTCCCTGCTGATGGCCTGGAAAAGTGGCAGAAGATGGCCCAAGTACTTGGGGCCTTGCCACCCATGTGGGTGACCTGGAAGAAGCTCCTGGCTCCTGGCTTCAGCTTGGCCCAGGCCTGGATGGTGCAGCCATTTGGGGAGTGAACCAGTGAATGGAAGATCTCTGTCTCTCTGTCTCTTCCTCTCTGTGTAACTCTGCCTTTCAAGTAAACAAATAAATCTTAAAATAAAATAAAACAAACCATAATGTGTAGGTGTGTTATGAGAGTGTTTCTGGATGAGTTTGTGTGAGTCAGGGGGCTCAGTGATGTAGAACCCCTCCCCAGGGTGAGTGGTGTCTCCTAACCCATTGATGGCCCAAACAGACCAAAACGCTGAGAAAGGACTTTACCCCCGTCTCCTGCCTCATCATCGAATTGGGACATCTAACCTCACTTTCTCCTGCCCTGGACCTGGAATTAACACCACTGGCTGCCTTGGTTCACAGGCCTTGGACTCAGATTCAGTTACAACAGCTGGCTTTCCTGTGACTTCAGCGTGCAGACTGCAGATGGAGGGACTTCGTAGCCTCACATTTCTTGGGAACCAGTTCTTCATAATATCTCTCCTTTTGTATACAAAGCTATTCAAAAAATTTGTGGAAATCAGAATTAAATGATGTTTATTGTAGTGCAAAAATATTTTAAATCTATGCATAGGAGGACTCTTCAAAAAGCTCATGAAAAATGCCTATTATGAAAAAACTCTTCATAGATTTTGAAATGTTTTGCACCAAAATAACTGTTTGAAGTCCCCTGGTGTATCTTCTATGGGTTGTTTCCCTGGAGAACCCCAACTAACATCAATGACTAATAATTACATATATGATCTGCAGTCACTGGTTTGATAACTTTACATAGAAACAACAGTTTATTTGTTTATTTGAAAGGCAGAGTTACATAGAGAGAGGGAGAGAGAATCTTTCATCTGCTGGTTCACTCCCCAATGGCCCCAATAGCCGGACCTGGGCTGATCCAAAGCCAGGAGCCAGGAGATTCTACTAGGTCTGCCATGCGGGTGCAGGGACCCAAAGTACTTGGGCCATCTTCCACTGCTTTCCCAGGCCATAGCAGAGAGCTGGGTGGGAAGTGGAGCAGCCAGGACTTGAACCGGAGCCCATATGGGATGCTGATGTTGCAGCTGGTGGCTTTACCTGCTATACCACACAGCACTGGCCTCTAGAAACGACTGTTGACTTCTTTTCATAACCATGTGCATTTGGTGTGGTTAGTAACACTTCCATTTGAGGGAACTGAGGCACGAGACTTTAAATAACACACCCAGGGCCATGGGACTGTGAGTGGGGCTGGGATCTGGGCTGTGCAGCCCCAGAGCACTGCAGCTGAGCCCTCTGTGTGACCAAACAGCGAGGTTTAGTCTCAGGAGTAGTGAGTCCAGCTCTTGGGCTGACAGCATTGCCTGGTACTTGTGAGATTCAGTGACAGGTCCCAGTCTAATTCTGGTGAGGAGGGGAGGGCACAAAGCTCTACTTTTTTTTTTTTTTTAACTAGCTGTGCCCTTGGTCTTTTCCCCAGAATGTTTTTATTTCCTTAAGTTTTTGAGGTGCACGACCATACAGCCTGTGAATACTGTTAATTCAATCTCTTCTTTCTTTTCCAGTTCTGCCCCCCACCCCACTTCATGTGTTGGTTCAGACTTCCAGGATGCTCTCTGGAATGCTGATGGCTTTTCCCCCTTCAGGTGAGTGCCTGTGTGGCCATAGCATTGGTTGTCTTTCTGGACAGATTAGTGACCCTGCTGAAGTTCTTGCCTTCCTGTTGTCACTTATTAAGGTCCTTGTGAAGGGATGGGAGTCTCATTCTGTTGGATGCCTGGGCAAGGGGTCTCCCACAGGAACATTAGCACTTATGGCTGCCTGTGTTCTGGTCATCTGTTTCATGTAACCAACTTTCCCAGGGCGATGGCTTGAAACAAGGGCCTCCATTTGTTTTACTCAGGAAGTGCAAGCTGGCATGGCTCAGGGGGCAGTGCTAGAGTGGAGCTCAGAGCCTCAGGTGTGGAGGTGTGGGGGAGTGGGGGCTGGCAGGGCCTGCTGTCTCTGCTACAGCTCTGAGGCCATCAGCTGGGATCAACCCAGCCAGCATGGGATGGGGGCTCCAAGTCGCTCTGATGCTGGTTAAAAAATAAATAAATACAAGCAACCTTGTGTTGGTAGCTAGATAGACATTAGCCTATGTGTGTGAGAGGCTGAAGAAAGTGGGAATTTTTCAAGAAAATGGAAACCTCTGTGCCTGTCCAGGAAGTCCATACCTAAAGCACTGCTTTGTTGGGTGGGTTTCGGCTTAGGGGACCATTTCCCGCCCTATACCCAGAGAGCTATCGGGTCCAGTAGTGCCCTGCTGAGAAGATCCTGGGGGGAATTTTAGGAATTCTACACCCAGGAAGCCCTCCACCCAGCAATATCCTGGAGAGGGAGCAGGGAGGAGAAACAGGGGCCCACACCCATGTTCTATGAAAACTGCCGTCTGAATGCAAACCAGGCCCTCAGTTCTTCCCCAGATGCCTGCCTGGCCTGGCAGGTGTATTCGATTCATGAAACATGCCTGGCTGCTTGCTGCTACACTGCCTCACACCCCCTACCCCCAACTCTGTTGTGCAAAGACAAGAACCTCCTGCAGTTACACCTGGAGTAGCCTTGGGGAAGAAACAGCCCAGATCCCCTGAGAGGCAGTCAGAGCTGGAGGGGAACCCACCCCTTAGTCCCCTCCAGGGAGCAAAGAAGCCCTGAGGCCAAGACACAGGGCTCTTGTCCAGGGAGAGGGGCTTCAGTCCTGGGGAAGCCAAAGGGACTGATGTAGACCATGCAAAAGGCTTAAATCTGGTGACACCCCGGCTGCTTGATCGATGGTGTCAGCCTTTGAGAGGGTCACACTTGGAATTCACTCCGAAGTCTGCACTGCGCATGCAGGGCGGGCAGCAGGATGTGGTTTTCAAGATAATGAGGCTGTGTAAGGCATAGACGCATGAATGAATACATGAAAGTCCTTGCCAATGGGAGCCCCGTGAGAGCTGGGTCCCTCTCTCCTGTGCACCTCCAAGAGCAAACTCCCCAACGTGCAAACCAAACGCTCAGCTCAAGTGGCAGCCATCCGGGCCCCATCCCAGTGCCATTGCTCAGCTGTGACCTTGAGCAAGTTGTTTCATCTGTCTCTGCTTGTTTGTAAAATGGGACAAAAATCATACCTACTACCTGGGAATGTAAGGCTGATTTTTATGTATTTAAAAATGATTTGAAATAGAGGGGTGGAGAGAGAGGGAGACAGAGAGAGAGAAAAAGAGAGAGAGAGAGAGAGAGATCCCAAATGGCCATGTTGGCCAGAGCTGGGCCAGGCCAAAGCCAGGAGCACACAGCAGGCAGAACCAGGGCACCTACAGAGCAGTGGCAGCAGGGCTGCTAGACACTGTGAGAGCCCCTCCCCTTGACCTTGAAGTGCTGGGGGAGTCTCTGTCTAGAGCAGCTCCTTAGTGAGTGCTGTTCTACCTGCACAGGGTCTCTCTCCAGCCTGGGTGTGGCTCCATGTCACTGTGTGCTCTCAGAATCTGGGAGCTGGGACCCTGGCTATCTCCTAGCACAGATTTTGCCATTTTCTTTCCCTTATGGGGTCTTAATGATGGGGGAGAGGAGCGATACGTGGACATCTGATGGTGTTTTACCCCTAACCCCCCAGCACTCTCCTCCTACCATCTGCACACACGATAGCATGCTCCCTAAGGCCCTGCCCAGGCCTCCCCAGCTCTGCGAGACTTCCCTTTCTGACCCCGGGCACAATTCCACTTCTTCCTCTACCACTTTATTTTCCCTTAAGGATCCTTTGCTTTTTGGATACATAGCATCATGTATTAGGACAAACACTATAATAAACATTGTTAAAATTTAATTTTTAAAAATATTTTTATTTATTTGAAAGTGACAGAGGGAGAGAGGGAGGGAGGGAGGGAGGGAGAGGCAGAGAGAAACCTTCCATTTCATGGTTCACTCCCCAAATGGCCACAACGGCTGAAGCTAGGAACCTGGAGCTCCATCCAGGTCTCCCACTTGGGAGGCAGGGGCCCAAGTACTCTGGCCATCATTGATGTCTTCCCAGGCGCATTCCCAGGGGGCTGGGTTGGAAGCAGAAGAGCGGCCACTCGGACCAGCACAGAAGCTGGCATCGCAGGCAGCGGCTTAACCCGCTGTGCCACAACACCAGCCTGTGTGTCTCTAGGATGCCTGCTCCAGGTGCTGCTGTCACTGACATTTCACAGGACAGCAAATGGAAGCTAGGAAGGTGAAGGGACTTTGCCAATGGCTCAGCTGTCCAGTGGCAGAGGCGCTGTGGAATCAGGTCTGTCTCTCTCTAGGTTTTCCTCTCCCCCACCATGCTGGACGCTGGACAAAACCTGGACACCTTGTGTCCCCTGCAAGCCTCCTGCAGGTGGGATTGCAGCCCTCTCACTCTCACCTGACCTGCTTGGCCTTTGTGAGATGGACAAGAGGATGTGGAAGGTGGCTTTGTGTCTGGGTGGGGGCAGGGTGAGTTTTAACCATATTTTCTTGGACTCTGCATTTTGTCTATTTGCTGTCTGTTCACCCCAGAGCCGCGTTCACTAACTGTGACTTTCACCTTTTGTATTCTTGATGCTCTGACACGTGAGCCCCTGAAGAACTGGGAACAGACCGTGCCTCCCAGGGCTGGCTGATTCCCAGAGACAGTAGCAATAGCCTCAGCCATGGCCTCGGGAGACACCACACAGCGTGGAAGAAGGCTGGGCCCCTGCCCTGAGCACCTGTGACAGGAGAAGCAGGTGGGGCCAGACACACAGAGCGAGTCCACGTCTCTGTGATGCAGCCTCTGCCTTGTGCTCACAAACGGGGTGTGGTACAGACGCACACTCCCATCCAGCACAGCTGAGGCCGGGGCCAGGGCTCACGTTCTAGGGGGCAAAGGCCACATCTCTCCCTCATCAGAATGCGGGCTCAGGTGGGCCTGGCTGGGACCCGAGGGCTCTGACCTACAGACCCAGAAGAGCACAGAGAAAGGCCCCGTCCCCATCCCTGAGGGCACCTGGAGTCACCAGGCAGCCAGCTCTGCAGGCAGCAGCAGACAGCTGTGGCACAGGAGGCCATGGGGAGCTGGGACAGGTGGGGGCAGAGGGGATGGGCTCAAAGCAGGTCGCTGTACTAGACCAGGGCCGGGCCTGGGGCAAGCGGGGCCAGCCCACAGCACCCATGGCAGCCCTCCCCCCAGCAACTCAGTGCAGACACCAGGGCTCAGCAGTACAGAAAGGCCCTGCTGGCATCCCCCTAGGACCCAGCCGAGCATGCTGGGGGCCCTCTCCCGGTGTCAGGGTGAAGAGGAGCTGGGTTCCAGAATATACAGGACAGAAGGGAGAGACATGTGGGGGCAAGCCAGGGATGCTGCACACGGCTGCCCAGGTCTACGAGAGCATAGAGGTGACTCAGGCCCTCCCACCACGACTGTTCCTATTGTGCCGATCTGTCCCAGAGGTCACGGGCACTCACAGCTGCTGCTCTCCCACCCTGACCCAGACCCTGATGGACACCAGGGTCACAAACTGGAGCAAACACGTTTCCTTGTAACCATTTAATACAGGGTCAGCACCACCTGAGGGTGGCAGGGGCAGGGGGCAGGGGTTAGTACAGTGGCTCCCAGCACTGCTGTTGTCTTGCAGTAACGGGGTATCCTGGCCCCAGGAAGAGCCTGGGGGGTCGGGGCTCAATCAAGTGTATAGGATGCCGTGAAGACACACGGAAGGCTGCTGCCCAGCCTGGGCAGGACACGTGGTGGGCTCGGCCTCTCTTCTAGGAGGCACCCATCATCCAGGTGCCCCATGGAGTAGGAGGTAAGGAGGCCTCGGGCCAGGGAGGGCACACGGGCCTGGTCTCCCAGCCCAGGGCTGGCTCTGGCCGGCTCCAGCCCATGACTGTCCAGAGTGCATGGGGCTGCCATGCCAGTAGTGGGGAGTCTTCAGCCATGGCCCCCAGGCTGGGACGGGCTGCATGGGCCCTGGTTCCAGGGGCTCCAAGGCCTGTGGAGGAGCCCACATCCACAGGCCCTCCCGGCTGCCAGCATCAGAAGAGTCGTCCTCCCTCTGTCCTGGCCCGCTCAGGTTAGGGAGACTGGCACACTGGCACAGCCCTCCCCTCCCCCATGAGCTCTCTGGAGTCTCCGTGGGGCTGGCCACACGTGGAGACTCTGCGGTCCACACAG
The DNA here is from genome assembly GCF_964237555.1 of Oryctolagus cuniculus. NCBI lineage: Eukaryota > Metazoa > Chordata > Mammalia > Lagomorpha > Leporidae > Oryctolagus > Oryctolagus cuniculus. The sequence goes on along the minus strand of NC_091446.1, from coordinate 80,182,179 downwards.
GGGAGCCCAGGCCGAGGGGCTCTGGGCTGCCTTCGCAGCTCTCCTCCTCCTCGATGCCTTCCCTCACGGCAATGCGGAGGCCAAAGCTTTCTGGAGGATGGATCATCACTGCACGGGCAGCGGGACCCCTGGTCTGCTCCCACACTGCCACTGTGTCCTGAATGGCGATCTTGGCCTTCATGGCACTGGGGGCAGGAACATGCTTCTGGGGGACGCGTGCCTGCCCCAGGGGCCTGCCACACCGTTCGATGGCCTTGGCTGGAAGAAGAAGAGACGCGGTTTGCTTCTCCACAGCCCCCATCTGACCTGCAGGGTGCCTGCCTCGACCTCACCCTGGGGTCCCCATCATCCCATGTGACACTGAGGACTCTCCCAGGCTGCTGGCCCCAGAGGGGCGGTGTGTGCAGCCTGGGCCAGGGGAGCCCTGGGACAGCTCCGGCTCCTCCTGCACAGGCCCACAGGGTGGATGGCCCTGCCCTCCCCACCTCACTCTCTCTGGGGATCGAGGCACCAACTCAGGACCCCATCACCTACCCCACCTGACCTCCTGTGCCCTATCAGTGCATTGGCTGAGTTACCCGCATCTGAGTCCCTCCTAAATGGCTGGAAAGGAACTGAGCCTAAGATGATGGGGGTGAGAGCTGGGCTGTGGGGCAGACATGGGGTCTGATTCAGGCCCTTGGGGACAAGAATGCAGTTTCTAAAGAGGTGACAGGGGTGCCCTGTGTCCTCTGACCCTGGGCCACTGTCCCTTTCCTGGTGAGACAGCACCGCTTCTGTCCCACAAGCTCCCAGGGGAGGCAGAACCTGGAAGCACAGTGGGGCCTCCCCAGTGCCTCAACAGCCTGCACCTGGGTCCCCACTGCCAGCCTCTAGAGCTGGGACAAACCCATCTCTGCTCTTCATGGGGACCCAGGCACTCAGGTCCTTGATAGCAGCAGCAGCAGCAGGGACGAGTACGGGGACCCCTCCCCACCAGAGCCCAGAGGCCAGCGCTGCTCCAGGTTCCACTGACTTCAGTTGGCCCGAGGCTAGGACTGCAGAGCCCACACTCAGCTGCACTTGGGTTCTGCTGTGGGGGCCTGCAGTGCCTGCCTCTGTGCCCACCCTGCTCACAGGAGTGGACTCAGCCCCCACAACTGGGCTCAGGGCACCTGGGCCTTCTAGGGATCCTCAGATGTTTGAAGGGGATGCAGTGCTGGCTGGCTTTGGCCTTCACTGTGCAGGGTCTCCCACAGCCCCACCTTCCTCTAGCCCTGCCCACATGCAGGTGGGAGCCCCACCCACCCCTGTCCTAGGAGGGTCCTGTGTGCAGACAGCTGTGGTCATTGTGCCAGGAGCCTGTGTGGGGTCAGTCAGGGAGATGCACCCTGGGCAGGCAGGGCCACTTCTCATCTTGCTGGAGTGGGAGTCCAGCTGTGCTCCAGGCTCCTGGGGACACTGAGCCAGGGTACCTGCTCCAGACCTGGGCAGGGTAGCTCAAGGCGGGGCCTCAAATCCACTACAGAGTGGAGGTCAGCTGAGGAGCCAGAGCCACAGAGCCCTAGGACAGCTCCACATCCCAGCCCCAGAGTCATTGGGGGAGAGCCGTCCCCCACAGGAGGAATCAGGGCAGCTGCCTGACGCCCCACCAGGCCATGCTGTCAGAGCTTCTGAAAGCAGAACTGCTGAGCCCGGGGAGGACATGGAGGACAAGGAAGAGGTGAGACCCTGGGCAGGGCTGCCAGGGCTGGCACTCCCACTACTGACTCCCCCAAGGGAGCATGGGATGGGGCCGTGTGCTGGACTCACCTTCAGGAGGCAAGAGGCACTGGAGCTTCCCCAGCTCACGCATGGAGGCCCGCAGCTGCCTGATGACCGCATCCTCACTCAGTGACCAGGCCTGCTTCAGGGTCAGCTGCAGAAACCCATGGATGTGGTCCCTGGACATCTTCAGCAGGCACTCTAGACATGGGGGCGGGTGTCAGGCTAGGAGGGGCCCTAGAGATGGTGCAGCCACCATGGCTGCTCCAAGCCCTGTCCCAGCACCAGACATGGGCTGCAGACACCCTTGGACACCCTTGGGTGTCAAGCCAAGCACTGGAGGGACTGCTCAGGGGCCAATTTCCTGGGCAAGGACCCTGGCCACTTCTCCTTGTGGTCTGTGGGGGCCTGGGATTGGGGATGCAACAGGGGATTCTCAGTGCCCTCCTGAAGAGAACCCAGGACTCGCAAACCCCCTCATGCCTCCCTCAAGCCCTGCTCATGAGAGACAGGCAGGGGGACCCCCAGCTCCTCCGTCCCCAGCACCTGGGCCTCTGTGGGCCCTGAGGACTCACTGTGATGGATCTTGAGGGCCGTGTATGCCATGGTGGTGAGCACGTGCTCACCCGCAAGGATATAGATGTCCCACATCCTCAGAGCTGGGGGAAACAGCACCTGGGGGACAGAGGCATTGGAGGACCCTGCCCATCAGGGCCTCAGCAGGGCCCACAGGGGTGGGTGTGCAGTGTCACTATCCTAGGACAGAGGGAGACTCCAGGAGGCTGCATCACACAAGAAGGCCAGAGCTGCTCCTGGGAGGGGAGGTGAGGGTGGGGGACTGGTTTCATTGGGAGGTAAGGCCATTCCTCACAGCCACATCCCCGCCCACTCAGGGAACCAGACCCAGAGAGGATGACCATGTCCTGTCTTGGACCCTGGGGGTCTGCACACTTTGGAAGCCACACTGGAGATACCAGACACACCAGGGACCTGGGGGATGGGTCAGCCCTTGGGCTGTGCTGACACCAGCCTGTGCCACCCAAGGTCTATGGATCTTCTGCCTCTCACTGTAGGGCTCTGGCCTTTGCCAGGCTCTCAGGATGGGTCCTGGTGGGACCTGTCCCCTCCTTGCTGTCCCTGAGGCTCAGCCTCAGCTTGGACCACCTTTAGCAGGGCAGGGCCTGCCTGGTCTGCACAGCAGGCTCCCTCCTATGTCTGCTGGGGCTGGGGGTGCTCAGCCCTGATCAGAGTCATAGGCCACCAGGACAAGAGAGCCAGATACTGGGCAGGAGCTTCCCTGGGCAAGGGGTCCCCGGGGCACTTACCCCATCCAGGAAGCCCTGGATGCACCAGTGCACGGTGTAGTCCTCCAGGTACACACCCTCCTTCTCCTAAGAAGAGGCAGAGGGGGCTCAGGGCCCAGGGCCCAGGGCCCAGGCCTGACTCCCTCTAATCTGTGCCCTGTGGCAGAGCCCCTGGGTGCAGGAAGCCCAGCAGCAGGTGCATCCCCTCTCCCAGCCATGCAGATTCCTGAAGGGACACAGGTCCCTCAGTCCACTCTGCCCTGGGGACAGCGTTTCCCTTCAATCTACGCAAACTCTGGGGGACCAAGTGCAGGAAATCAAACCAGCACCCAAGCTGCCGTAGCCCCCAGTAACCAAGAAAAGCCTTGGTGAGGACGTAGCCTCCCCTGGCCCAGGAAGCAGTCAGGACCCCTCTCTGTCCTCCCCTCCCTGAGCACAGAGCCCCCAAGGGGAGAAAGGAGATGTTTACTTACCAGGTGTTTCTCCAGGGAGGGGAGCACGCGATGCATGATATCTCTCAGGTGGTGCTGGAATCGCTCCAGTTTTGGGGTGTTCGGTTTGTAGAAACCCGAATAGTATCAGCCACATCCCCATGTTAGAGCCTCCTCCTAGGAAGGCTGGAGAGCCCAAGGCCAGGGTGGGGTCTTTCTGAGCACTGAGAATCAGAGGAGGCTCGACCAGGGGCAGGTGGGAATGAATGTGTCCAGGGCAGAGGACCTGCTTGGGAGGTGGGTGCAGGTGGGTGACTGTGTGCAGCCCAGGCCAGGCTGCCCCCTGGATACTGCTGGGGTGAATGCTGTCAAACTGGGTGCCTCCTGACCATTCCAAGACTCAGGAGCGATGAAGGGGTGACTGTACAGGGGATGCTGCCTTCTGTAAGTTCCCTGGGTGTGGCTCTCTGCTTGAGAGTCTGCGTAGAGAAGTGTGAGGCAGAAGAGCCAGAAACAACCTGAGTCACTGGACAAGGACAGGACCCCTTGTTCTGAAGGTTCCCACACCCAGGATGGCCATGGCCAAGCTGCTGGGCCTTTGGATGGTGGTGAAAGAAGGGGGCTGGCTCAGTGTGGGAGGCCTCTGCCAGCCCTGGCTTCTAGGGAGAGCACCCCCCCCCCGCCAACAGGGACACTGTCCTGCACATTCAGGAGCCAGTGAGGGCTGTGCATGGACTTGCATGCACTGGGCCTCACACGCCATCCACCTACCGTGCATCGTGTGCTTACTGTTTTCCATGAGCTGGACCAGGGCCCAGAAAGAGTCCTCCTTGGGCATATACATGAGCAGAAGCGCCACCACATGGCTCAGGCCCTGGCTGTAGCCCACCTCCTGCAAGATCCCAGAATACCTTTAGACCTCCCCTGGCAAGAATAATATCCTGGGATGGCCCACCTCTCAGGGAGATCAAGGTCACCCACTGAAGGGTCTAGGAAGATTGGGGAGGGAGCCCCTGTGTCTGAATCCTGCCATTTGGTGTCAGCAGCCCAAGAATTGGAGCCCATCGAAGTTCTCCAAGTTCCTGGAGGGAATCCTGCAGGGCCTGAGCTTAGGCAGCACAGCGGGGAGACCTGAAGTATGGGGACCTGTTACCTACAAGATGTCAGGATGGGTCAGGTTGCTGTGGGAATCCAGACCCATGCCCATGGAAGCTTCTGGACCCCTGAGCTCTGCAGGTGACGTGGTGGCCCTTTCTCACATGAGGAAGAAGTAAGCCAGGAAGTGCTACCAGGACCAAAATAGGAGGTGTGCCTCTGTCATGGGTACAGGCCTGGGCTTCCTGAGTGCCAGGCCCCCTGGGAACCAGGGCACCAGGCAGGGTTGGCCAGTGGCAGGTCAGGGGATGGGGATGTCCAGGCCTTGCTGGGTCACCCATGGAGCCCTGCACCTGCTCCATGCATGGGAAAGGTCTGAGTGGGTGGTTGTGGCAGTGGTGCTGTGTGGAGTGGGATTCAGGCCCATGGGTCCAACCACATGTCTGGTGGGTGTAATGGCATCAGTGGGACCCAGACCCAACTTTGATGAGCAAAGTCATACACCTAATCTGTCCTGCCTTCGCCCCACACCCCACTGTGTGGAATGCTAGTCCTGGGAGGGGTGTCCCAACTCAGCCAAGCTCCTGGGGTCTGGAGGCCAGCCTAGGAGAAGGCTGCCTTTCTCCTCACAGAACTTGAGGTTGGGTCCAAGGAGGCCCAGAGCCTGGCCTCTACACCTCTGTCCCAGAGCTGTGGATGAGAGAGGCCCCCTCAACACAGGCTGGGATCTCTGTGACCAAGGGTGCCCTACAAGGACTGCCGGGATAGCACCTGCGATATGATCCCAGAATACTCACGGGATTGTAAACAGAATAGGCCATGAGCACTTGGAATAAGGTGCGTTGGCTGGAAGAGAGAGGACAGAGGCTGTGCGTCCTGTGCTGCTGAGGCTCTCAGTGTGGCTATGCCTAACAGAGTATGACAGCCATACGCAGGGCCTGTGACACTCTGCTCATGAGCAGTGATGTCATCAGGGCACCTGTGTGTTGTCCACCATGTGGGTGAGCACTGCCTGCAGGGACACTAACATCTCCCAGGGTGCAGTGACGTGCAGTTTCATCTCCCCAGGTGGGTGTTCGTTGCACAGGTGAGCGTCCCACTGTGGGAGGTGCAGTCCCGTGGGTCTAAGCTGTGGAGAGTCAGCCTCCCATGCACGTTCAGCCTGGTAGGGAGCAGCTCCTGTGGCCTATGTGTTCCCCATGAGCCCCTGTGGCCAAACTTCCCACCTCCCCCAGCCCATGGCCACCACTGCCCTGTTGTGTGTCCCAGGGTTTGGCCTCTTGCAGACGTCCTGTGAGTGGATCACAGCACGTGTAGCCTTTGAGGGATGCTTCCTCTCTTAGCAGAATGCACCTGAGATGCATCCAGGTGTGCCCAGGGCCGAGCCTCATCCTGCCTCTCACTGAATCCTGTTCTCGGATTCAGCTGTGACACGGGTTGCTTATCTGTGTCCCCACTGAGCATCGTGCAGGGTAGTCCTGCGTCCAGTGACTGTGAACATAACCCTGAATCTTGCGTGAGGGTTTTATGCACTCAGCTGTTCTGGTGCTTGTGTACATGTGCGTGTGTGCTGGGGGTTTGTGTGGAAGGTGTGTGTCTCTCATTGTGAGAAATGGCCCTGGGTGCTGCCGGGGGCCTGGGCCACTGTGCTCTGTTCCTGCAATGAACCAGAGTGGCGCTCGCCTCACGTTCTGCCCAGCACCCGGTGTCCTCGGTGGTTTTAGTTCCCCCATTCTCACAGCTGTGCACTGGTGCCCCGTTGTGGTTTAGGTGCTAAGCATGTGTTCATGCATTGAGTAGAATTGTGTGTGCCATCATGAAGGGGCCCTCCTGAGCCTGTGTCCCTGGGGTACTAGGAGGCTGCCCACTGCTTCCTTCTTACTGAGTTGAAGGGCTCCTTGAATATTCTGGAAATAATACCTTAATAAGGTAGATTGCTAATATTGTCTCCCCTTGTGTTTCTTTTCATTTCATTCTCTCCACAGTGTCTTTGGGAAAGTTTATATAATATAAAAAAGTTTATATAATATATAAAAGGCAATTTTGTTTTCTGTGCTAAGTGAACTGTTTCAGGTTTGCACCCAAGTCTTCCCTAGGGACCCCATGTGCCCCAGGACCCTTGCTCCTCCCACCCCCGGGTCCTCCCCAGCCCAGAGGCCTCACTTCATTCCGTAACATTCCTGGAACATCAGGTGGTTTCTGAAAGCCCATGTGATGGCGGAGTCGATGTGATGGAAGTGTCTGGCGCCCAGTCTGGCCTGCTCTTTTCATCTTCAGCAGAGAGCAGGTTAAAGCCTCTAGCACAAAACACACATGTCCAGTCCCAGCTGAGTCTGAGGAGACGTGGAGGAGGCACTGACTAGGATCTAGGGAGAGGAAGGCAGGATGGGGAGGACAAGGGGGAGGGGCCAGCCTCAGGACTAGCAAAAGCCCCATTGCCACACAAGGACCTCACGTCCACGTCAGCTCTTCTGGCTGACAGGGAGAGTTCCCTGCAGGGAGCTCATTCCCTTCTGGGTCCCACATTGAGGGGGGGTCATGGGCTCCCTACTTGCCTCAGCATCCATGTCACCCCCTTGCCAGCATCCCTGCTGAGGGGGCCACTGGGACCCCGATGGTCAGTATCAGACAGGGGCTCTGAAAGGTCCCTGTGCACTACCCCTGCCTGCCCTCAGCTCTCAGCATAGACGTGGTCTGACCCCAGCCAGGCTTCTGATCCTCCTCGCTGGCATCTCAGGCCCTGCCCTCCAGGAGTCAGCCAGAGCCTGACCACTGCTCCATGCTGCCCCGTGCAGGAGGGGCCCATCTCCATCTAGACGTTGGAAGCCACCCTTGGCTTGGAGCTGAGTCTGGGCAATGACTGTCTCCAGGCCCAGCTCCCAGGGTAGCCCCAAACTGCAGACTTGGGGGAGGCAGGGTGGGCCACACAGCTGGGCCCTGCTCCCTGATGGCAGCCAGGGACACGAGAGTCAGCTGCAGTTGCCAGCCCTCTGCTCACACCAGTCCTTGCTCCCTCCTTTCCCGGAAGCATTGAGAGCTGTCTGACCATCGGACCAGCCACTCCAGGCAAGGGCAATGCCAGGGGTGCGATTGCATGTGAAGGCAGGGCCAGCGAAGGGCAGGCCCTGTTAGCACAGAGCCTGTGGGGCTCCCGACCTCACACCATTGTGATATACTGGGAGACCCCCACCCATCATGGGCACAGCAATTCCTCTCTTCTGGCCTTATGCCAAGCTGCCCAGGTGAGTTCAGCAGAGAGCAGGTTAAAGCCTCTGGCACAAAACATACATGTCCAGTCCCAGCTGAGTCTGAGGAGACGTGGAGGAGGCACTGACTAGGATCTAGAGAGAGGAAGGCAGGATGGGGAGGAGGCTCCCGAGGGCAAAGTGAGGGACGGTCCTCCACGGAGACTCAGGCTCCTAACCAGACCCGAGCAGCTTGAGCCCCCTTGGGCTGAGTGCAGAGCCGTACCGCGTATTTGCCCAGATTCTGGGCCTTCTTCTTGTCCACCTCCAGCATCACGGCCCACACCTTCCCGCGCACCTGGGCAGGGATCCCCTTATAAATTCTGTGCTGAAACTACAGGAGAGAGGAGGCTCTGGTGAGTGGTGAACATGGCCGTTCAGGGAGGGACTGCAGGGTGAGACAGCAGGAGGGAGAAGCCAGGGGCTCCCTGTGTATTGGCAGAGGGAGGATCTGCCCAGATGGGGGCCTTATGACCCACAGTGACTGGGGGCCAAGGGCTCAGGGGCACCGGCTCTGCCCTGCACTGACTGCCCCCTACAGGGCACCTGGAAACCTGCCCTGCATCCGGGATTGTCTTCAGCAGTGACTTCAGATTTTCTACCAGGACAGTGTCCTGTGTGTATGGGGAAGGGGTGCAGATGACCTGTGTCTCTAAGGGCTGGACAGTTGCCCCTGGGCATTTGAGAGGCAGGTGGTGCCTGGCACAGGAATGGGCACTGCTCAAGCCCCAACTCAGCTCTCAGTGTTCCCGAGGGGCCCTCAGCTCCACGGTACCTTCTCGCTGCCACAATATTTGCTGTGGTTCTTTATCATCTTGATCCATTTCTGGATCCTGCGCACCTGTTTACACTGAAAAATGAGATAGGATGGCATGAGCCCAGCTTCAGGCTCTGAGAGTGGCTCTCAGATGCAGCTCAGGAGCTCTGTGTGTGCTCAAAGGAAGGAGCCAGAAAAGGCACAGACCGTGAGCCCCAGATATTCTGTCTGGGGAGAGTCGGCAGCCTGGCCTCTGATCCGAGCTGCCCTGTTGTAAAGGCAGAGCCCTGAGCTCCAGCCAGGTCACTCCCTAGCATGCCAATAAGTCAGGGCGGCCGACAGGCAGATGCCCCTGAGCTGTGGCTCAGTTCTGGCACAGGCAAGTATGTTAAGATGTTAGCAGGTGCCATGTAAGTATTCCATCACAGGGCCTTATGGTACTCCCACTAACCATTGCCGAGCCCCACATGCCCCCTCCACCCAGCTCTGCTTCCCAGATGACTGGCCCATGGCCAAGGACTTGTCCTTACCTTTGCCCCCAGGGTGCTGTCTTGGGGCAACTTCTGCTCACTGGAAAGCAAGGGAGGTGGAGAGGTGAGGACAGGACCACAACCAGCACCTCTACCTCCCTAATGGGCCAGGGAAGTACCAGCCTCAACTTCTCAGCCTAGGGGACTGAGACGGGAAGGGAGGGGCTGGTGACCATGAGCACAGGGAGCCCAGGGCCAGGCAGGGGCCCTTGCTGCCAGTGGGGGTCTCCAGGCCTGTCAGAGGTCCACCTTCCTGGGTGTGTGGCAGCACCCCCACAGCGGTTGGGGGTTGCTGTCCTGAGCAGGGCCAGGCTGCCCGGGGGGACGGAGCAGTGTCCCCACATCAACTCTCCCCAAGAAGTCACCCTGGAACTGAGTCCAGGTGGCCTGCCTGAGAGATGCTCAGTGCTGTGAGTGTGCACCTGGGGCTCCAGGCACCTGGGACCACCACACCTCCCAGGGTTCCCCCCTGCCCCCCCCTCCCCTGTGCACTGGCAGCCTGAGGTGCTGGCTCCACACCTACCCCTCCTCTGTCAGCCCAGACTGTGGCCATCTCTCCACCACTCTGCTCCTGTTATTCTCCAAGTTCTGGCACAGCATGAGCCGGAAACCCCTATCCTCATGCTAAGGTGGGCTGCTGAGTCATGCCAAAGATGGCCCGAGATGGCTCCATCCCCCTAGGTCACTGGAGCCCACCTGCCAGCCATGGGGCCTCTCTCCCCGACAACTGTGGGAACAGCCTCCAAGTCTGCCTCCTGCCCCCAGGCCCCACTCCTCCAAGCACAGACCCGGGGGCAGGGCCCTCAGCTGCAGCCTCCCTGTGGTCTGTACTATGGGAACCCACAAGCAGGTTCAGAGCCTCAGAGACCACACCCCTGGCCATCCCTCAGACTAGGTCTTCAAAAGCCTTGAGCCTGGACCCTAGACCCAGGCACCTCCTGGACAACTGCCAGATGCCAGGCTGGTGCCCCAACCCTGTGGCCGCAGCTCTGGAATGCTGATGGCCAGGCTGTGTTGCCTGGGAGCATGGGGACCCTGAAACCACCCCCTCTACTTAACAGAAACAGAGACCTCAGAGTAAGAGTACCCAGTGGTTGCCCCACGTCCAGCTCTGTCCCTGCCTGTAGTCCTCAGTCACAGGGACACTAGGCTCTGGCTAACTGCTGACCAGTGCCTGCCTGTGACCACAGCTGGGCTCAAGATGGGGGCCTGGGGACAGGTGTGGCACCTCATGTTGGGGTTTCTGACCCCAGTCCCTGCCTTGGGGTGGGCTGGGGTGTGGAGGACTCACTGCAGGAACCGAAGCCTGTCTGGGACAATTCAGCCGCCTTCATTGTCCTCTTCTTCAGGCTCCAACAGTGCCGCTCCTTGGTGTCCCTGCAGCCGAGAGGGGACCCAGATGAGAAGCCCGGGTGTCAGTCACTGGGGGACCTGAGCAGCCTGCCCCCTCTCCCCTTGTCCCCAGGGAGGTGGGGTCTGGCTCTCACAGGCACAGTACTTGAGGCAGGGTCCCACGTCCTCCCCCAGCACCCAGGCCGATACCTTCTCATACTTCATGATGATCACTGCTCGCTCCGGGGCTCTGCCGGACCTCAAGGTGTCCATATCCAATCTGTAATACACACATGCACATGTGAGCCAGCACAGGGAGCCCTCGGGAACTGCTGCCCTGAGGGCTGTCCCCCTGGTCAGCTGGGTCCCAGGAGGATGACTTATGCAGAGCACAGGGACTAGGGATGGTTGGGGAAGGACAGCCCCCACATTGTCTCCCCTGCCCTCAGAAAGGATGCTCCTCCCCCAGCCTGGCATCCATGTGTACTCCAGGGAGTCCAAGTCTAAGGGTCTCCCTGGCCCGCTCCCAGTCCCCGCATCTCTGGGGCTCTCAGAGGCGAACTCACTGCCCCACCTAATACCAGCTGATCTGACACCTAGTTTTGAACCCGTGTCTGACACAGAATCACACCAAGGCCCATTCGACACTGATGCCCAGCACAGCGGGAGGAATGGGACAACTGTATACATGCTTTGCACACAGGGGCCCACTGAGAGCTCAGCCACATCACTCATGGAACCTGGCATGGGAGACCAGTGCCACCCACCTGGCGTGACCTTCCCCACGTCACAGGTCATGCAGAGATCCAGTCCCACTCACATCCGTCGAGAATCCATTCAATTCTATCAAATGTGCCTCCTGCCTACGCTACCAACAGCTGGTCAGTTGGGCAGTAGATGCACTACTGGACACTAGTCGCCTCCCAGCCCAGAGTGCGCATCCTCAGTGACCGTAACATCACAGAAGCCTGCCAGTCAATCCCAAGTGGCTCTGTTGTGGCATGGGTCAGGGTCCTCAGCCCTGGCTTCATTAAAGGTCACCAGAAGTGGGGCCTGTGTTCTCCCCAGGGCCCAGGTGAAGAGGGCAGGGCTCTGGCAGAACTGCCCCAGAACCAGGGGTGCCAGGGCCTTCTGCCGCCTGCCATAACGGTCCCAAGTCCCAGGCAACCTGCACCTTCTGCCCCTCCTTTATTCCTCTGCAATGTTATTGCAGCACAACTGTGAAGGCCTTTTTCTATGAACACAAGGTGGCACAGGGAGCCCCATCATGACCAGTCCTTCTTCCTGAGGTCCCCACACTCGGGGCTCCCCCTGCAATGACCTGAACGGAGACTCCCAGGGCTGCAGCCTCCTGTCCTACCACAGGCCCCACCCCAGCACTCCCAACCCCTGCTAACCCCCCCTGCTCTGTTCCAGCCCCTCTTCCCAGGAGTTGTAGGAGGTGGACACAGGGGGTCCTCCTGGGATGGAGGGCAGGGGAGCCGCCCGCTGAGCACCACCTGCATAGGACCTCAAGCCGGTGTGGCCCAGACTTTCCAGAGCAGGAGCCAGGGCCCTGTTCTGACACTGACCAGGGCTTCAGTCACAGAGCACTGAGAACTCCTGGGCACCAGCTCCTGAGCCGCATGCTGGTAACACCGAGCTGCTGCTGACCATAAGGACAGGGACAGCACGCATTGGTCAGGAACAGTCACAGGCCCGCAGCTCCCCGGGGTGCTGTTCTCCGGGACACACACCCCTGAGGGATGCAGGGGTCACTGCCAGCAGCAGCTCAGCCCTTCCAGCCCCTGGGCTGCTCATGGTCACCACGGGCTCTGCAGAGCCCAGGGACCCCAGCAGGGTTGGCCCAGCCTCAAGGGTTCCAGCTTAGGCTGCCTTCCTGCTGCTTCCTCACTGCCTACTCCGGGGAGGGGGAGCTGTCTTCTACTGTGGGGTGCGCATGTATTTCTCTGTGTGCATCACACGTGTGTGCCCAAGATGGGTGTGCTCCAGGCCTCCCCCGGGACTAGAAGCTCCACGCCTGAAGCACCCGGTCCTTGTCACTGTCACCTCATGGCATGCAGGCTACACTGAGATGGCACCAAGTGTCCCCCCATTTTCCCACCAAGCCTTGCTGGGCTGCTTTGGTACAGTGGAGGTGGGCTTGCAGTGGGCACAGCCCCATGGCAAGGCAGGAATCTACACTCCTTCAAGAACTCCTGTTGCCCTCAGTACAGTACTCACTGGTAAGGCTGAGACGATGGCCCCAGGCTGATGGGTTCAGGAGGCTCCTGGATGAATCCTGCTCTGGGTGACAAGGCAGCTGGCTGCACAGCCCCTGCCAACCTGGCCCAGCATGGAGGACGCCCGGGGAGAGGGATGAACTCACCTCTGCAACGTGGCTTCTGTCCCCTACTGTCAGGTGACGATCCCACCTGTTGGCCATCTCCTCTGTCAGGACCCTGGAGGTGGATAAGGAAAAAAAGATGCACCTGTCTCCAGCCCCTCCCTGCCCTGCCTCAGGCCCCAGGACAGCCTCTCCTGCTCACCCCATCATGGTCAGGGCAGTGACAACCCAAGTCTCATCTGCAGCCTGCCCGGTACCACAGAGTCCAGCGTCCCCATCCCCTGCACATGCACCACAGCACTCTCTGTTCCACTTCCTCATTGTAAGGAGCCCCTCCTGTGCCCAGGAACCCATGCAGGTGTCCCCCTCTGCTGTCCTGCCCTACCTTGACGCAGCACTCACCAACCCCTGGAGAAACTTCTCCCCAGACACGGGGGCAGGAGGCCTCCCTGCACCCCTTAAAGCCACGCGGCCATGGCGTTGTCCTGCCTGTCAGTTTCTTTCTAGTCCTCACAGCAACCTTGCTTGCCTCATCACCTGAAGGTCACGGACATGGGCAGTTTCTCTTTAGTCTCCCTGCCCTGCAGACTTGCTAGCAAACAGTAGAATGCAAATAAATACCAATAAATTGAAAAACATGGCATTCTCATACATTCGGTGTGGAGTTGAGGGCCTGCATGCCATGAGGGGTAGCCTGCATGCCATGAGGTGACAGTGACAAGGACCGGGTGCTTCAGGCACGGAGCTTCTAGTCCCAGGGGAGGCCTGGAGCACACCCATCTTGGGCACACATGTATGATGCATAGAGAAATACATGCGCACCCCACAGTAGAAGACAGCCAGGTGTTACCAGCATGCGGCTCAGGAGCTGGTGCCCAGGAGTTCTCAGCGCTCTGTGCCTGAAGCCCTGGTCAGTGTCAGGACAGGGCCCTGGCTCCTGCTCTGGACAGTCGGCCACACTGGCTTGAGGTCCTATGCAGGTGGTGCTCAGCGGGTGGCTTCCCTGCCCTCCATCCCAGGAGGACCCCGTGTCCACCTCCTACAACTCCTGGGAAGAGGGGCTGGAACAGAGCAGGGGGGGTTAGCAGGGGTTGGGAGTGCTGGGGTGGGGCCTGTGGTAGGACAGGAGGCTGCAGCCCTGGGAGTCTCCATTCAGGTCATTGCAGGGGCAGCCCCCGAGTGTGGGAACAGGTCTATGTGGGGCTCGCTGTGCCACCTAGTGTTCAAATAGAGACCTTCACAGTTGTGCTGCAATAACATTGCAGAGGAATAAAGGAGGGGCAGAAGGTGCAGGTTGCCTGGGACTTGGGACCGTTATGGCAGGCGGCAGAAGGCCCTGGCACCCCTGGTTCTGGGGCAGTTCTGCCAGAGCCCTGCCCTCTTCACCTCGGGCCTAGGGAGAACACAGGCTCCATTTTTGGTGACTTTTGATGAAGCCGATATGAGGACCCTGACCCATGCCACAGCTGTGCATCACTTGGGATTGGCTGGCAGCCCCATTATGTCACAGTCAGTGAGAACTGTGCACTCTGGGTTGTCGGCAACCAGTGGTCAGTAATGCATCTACTGCCCAACTGACCAGCTGTTGGTAGTGTAGGCAGGAGGCACATTTGATAGAATTGAATGGATTCTCGATGGAGGTGCGTGGGACTTGCTCTCTGCATGACCTGTGACGTGGGGAAGGTCACGCCAGGTGGGTGGCACTGGTCTCCCATGCCAGGTTCCATGAGTGATGTGGCTGAGCTCTCAGTGGGCCCCTGTGTGCAAAGCGTGTATACAGTCGTCTCATTCCTCCCATTCTGCTGGGCATCAGTGTCGAATGGGCCTTGGTGTGAGTCTGTGTCAGATCAGCTGGTGTCAGGTGGGGCAGTGAGTCCACCTCTGAGAGCCCTAGAGATGCGGGGGCTGGGAGCAGGCCAGGGAGACCCTTAGACTTGGACTCCCTGGAGTACACATGGATGCCAGGCTGGGGGAGGAGCATCCTTTCTGAGGGCAGGGGAGACAATGTGGGGGCTGTCCTTCCCCAACCATCCCTAGTCCCTGTGCTCTGCACAAGTCATCCTCCTGGGACCCGACCACCAGGTACCCGCCCACCTGGCTGTGTGACTGTCCCCCCTCTGACCAGGGGGACAGCCCTCAGGGCAGCAGTTCCCGTGGGCTCCCTGTGCTAGCGCACAAGTGTGTGTGTCTTACAGATTGGATATGGACACCCTGAGGTCCAGCAGGGGCCAGGAGCAAGCAGCGATCATCATGAAACATGAGCAGGTACGGGCCAGGGTGCTGGGGGAGGAGGTGGGGCCCTGCCTCAAGTACTGTGCCTGTGAGAGCCAGACCCTGCCTCCCTGGGGACATGGGGAGGGTGGCTCAGGTCCCCCAGTGACTGAGACCCAGGCTTCTCACCTGGGTCCACTCTCCCTGCAGGGTCCCCATAAAGAGGCCCAGTTTCATCTGGGAGAAGAGGATGATGAGAGTGGAGCGCTCGTCCCAGACAAACTTAGATTCCTGCAGTGAGTCCATTGCACTATGATACACCCAGGGGAGGGACCAGGGTCAGAAACCCTGCCATTAGGTAGCACACCTGTCCCCAGGCCCCCTCCTTGATCCAATCTGTTGTCACAGTACAGGCACTGGTCAGCGTGTGGCCAGAGCTGATGACCCAGTGAGTGAATCAAAACTGAAGGCAGGGGCCGGTGCCACGGCTCACTAGGCTAATCCTCTGCCTTGCGGTGCCGGCACACTGGGTTCTAGTCCCAGTCGGGGCACCGGATTCTGTCCCGGTTGCCACTCTTCCAGGCCAGCTCTCTGCTGTGGCCAGGGAGTGCAGTGGAGGATGGCCCAAGTCCTTGGGCCCTGCACCCCATGGGAGACCAGGATAAGCACCTGGCTCCTGCCATCGGATCAGCGCAGTGCGCTGGCTGCAGCGCGCTGGCCACAGCAGCCATTGGAGGGTGAACCAACGGCAAAAGGAAGACCTTTCTCTCTGTCTCTCTCTCTCACTGTCCACTCTGCCTGTCAAAAAAAAAAAAAAAAACTGTAGGCAGAGACAGAGCTGGACATGGGGCAAACACGGGGCACTCTGCTTCTGAGGCCTCTGTTCATGCTAAGTAGAGGGGGTGGCTTGAGGGTCCTGCCCTGCTCCTAGGGGACACAACCAGGCCATCAGCATTCCAGAGCTATGTCCACAGGGTTGGAGCACCATCCTAGAAGGTGGGCAGTTGTCCAGGAGGTACTTGGGTCTCAGGAGCCAAGCTAAAGGCTTAAAGAACTGGCCTGAGGGACGGCCAGGGGTGTGACCTCAAGGCTCCGAACCTGCCTGCAGGCTTCCCCAGTACAGACCAGGGCAGAGGGGTTTGCAGCGGAGGGCCCGGCCCCTGGGTCTATGCTGGGAGGAGTGGGCCTGGGGGCAGGAGGCAGACTTGGAGGCTGTTCCCACAGATGTCAGAGAGAGAGGCCCCATGGCTGGAAGGTGGGCTCCGGTGACCTAGAGGCATGGATCCATCTCAGGCCATCTCTGGCGTGACTCAGTAGCCCAACTTAGCTCGGGTATAGGGGTTTCTGCCTCCATGTTGTGCCAGAACCTGGAGAAAAAGCAGGAGCCGAGTGGTGGAGAGATGGCCACAGTTCGGGCTGACAGAGGAGGGTGAGGTGGGAATCAGGCAACTCAGGTGGCCAGTACATGGTGGGGAGGGTGGGTGCAGGGGACCCTGGGGGTGTGGTGGTCCCAGGTGCCTTGAGCCCCAGCTGCACACTCACAGCACTGGCAGCAAGGGCTCCTGCCTGGCCCTGGGCTCCCTGTGCTCACAGTCCAGCCCCTGCTGGGTGTCTGCCTGCAGCATGGCTGCCCCCTCCCTGCACTTCTCTGTGCCCTGGGCTGTGCCTCAGCAGGGTAAGGAGGACACAGGTCCTGTCCCAGCCTTGCTGGGAAGTGGACCGTGCGAGGTTCAGTGCCCATTCTCATGGTGTTGTCTCTCTTGCCTTTCAGTAAGCAGAAGCCACCCAGGCCTGGATGCCTGGCAATGCAAGGGGTAAGCTGACCTTGGCCATGGACTCTTCAACTAGGAGGCAGAACTAGCAGGCCTCTGGGTATGGGCAGTGGTTAGGGGAGTGCCATATGGTCCTCCAGGGACAGCAGTCCCCAGGAGATCTGTTGAGGCCCACATGCCCCAGTGTAGGCCTGCAGCTCTGGGGTCCCCGCCTGTGGGCCACTATGGCCCACTTGCTGGATGAGATGGGACTGGCTTGAGGATGGCTTGTCCTGTGGGCAGAGCCCAAGCCCCTGAGGCTCCCCTAGTTGGAAGGTCTGGGTGCTGTGGTCTGCCCCTTTGCTGGCTCCTCCCAGCTGAGTTGTCCACAGGCTCCTGAGCTGCATCTGTGGCCTCTCCAGAGGACACTGCTGGGCTCACACCATCCTGTCTCCATTCCCAGTGTAAACATCAGGAGGGCCGCCGACTGCAAAAATGGAACAAGATGCTGCGAAATTTCACCAAGTACCGCAGCAGCGAGAAGGTGCCTGGACCTGAGGGCCCCTGGGGACCACTGGGGGTGGAGCTACAATGGATGGTGCCCATCGCTGTGCCTCTCAGACACAACTGTCCTGCCCTGAAAGGACACAGGTCATCTCAGCCCAATGCCCTTACACCCAGGACACTGTCGCAGAAGATCCAAAGTCTCCCCCAGGGCCACTCCCAGATGCAGGGCAGGCACAGTTCCTGGTGCCCTGTGGGGGCAGTGAGCACACAACAGAGACTGCACTGAGCCCTCGGCCCCCCTCTCACTGTTGGGTCAGGAGGCCCAGGTCCAGGCAGATCTGGGGACACAGCACAGAGCCCAGGGCTCCCCTTCCTGCTGTCTCACCCTACGCTCCCCCCCAACAGAGGGCCTGAGGCGGGTCTCACCAGACCCTCCTCTCTCCTGTAGTTCCACCGGAGAATTGAGAAAGGCATCCCCACCCAGGTGCGCGGCAAGGTGTGGGCCATGATGCTCTCCGTGGATACCAGGAAGGCCCAGAACCCTGGCAAATTCGAGGTATGGCTCTGCACGCAACCCGAGGCAGCCCAACCTGCTCAGGCCTGGTCAGGAGCCCGAGGCTCCCGCGTGGTGGACAAGTAATGCCAAGGAGGAGTGGTCATTTGGTTGGGGCCCCCACCCGGCCCTCCCCTCTGCCTCATCCATGTCTCCCCAGAGGCCTCCTCCATGTCTCCCCACACACAAATGGGCCTGGACACAAGGATCCGGTCAGGGCCACAGCCCTCATCCCTGTGGTTCCGCCTTGCCTCTAGGCCCAGGACTGCCCAGTGCCATTGTGCTGGGTTCTGAATGCATAGAGAAGGCCTGGAATGAGGTGGAAGTCCTGTGAGCTAGGGCCCTCAGCTGGCTCTGTCCCAAACGGCCCTCCCCACACCTGCTTGCGTGTTTCTTATGCTCACCGGGCCCTGCCCTCACCTGGGCCTTCTCATGCCTGGCCTGGCCTCAGCTCACCCAGCCCCCACCTGGCCTGCTGGTTCCATCGGTCAGAGTCAGCTCTCAACTGCTTCTGGGAATGAGGGCTGATCCATCAGAGGGCTGGCCCCGGGCTGACTGTCACCTCCCTGGCTGACATCAGGGAGCAAGGAGCAACTGAGCCACCAGCCCCGCCCTCCCCCAAGTCTTCAAGTGGGGGCTGCCCCTGGGGCCAGCTCCAAGTCCAAGAAGGGTGTCCACTCTCTTGATGGAGCTGGGGCTCTCCTGCAGGGGGCAGCCCTGAAGACTGGTCAGGGTGAGGCTGACTCCTGTCCTGTGGGGCCTGAGAGCCCAGTGAGGAGGCTCGGAGGCCTGATTCAGTCTCTCCTGCTCTGGGAAGGCAGAGGTAGCACAGAAGGACATTGGCAGAGGCCCTGGCCTCAGGCTGACTGTAGCGGGTCCGCAGTGGCCCCTCTGCTGGGCACTGGGGGTGGCGTGGGCCCTAAGGTGAGTGGGGAACCCCTGACCTTCCCTGGATCAGGGGAATGAGCTGCCCCCAGAAAAACTCTCCCTGCCAACCAGAAGGGCTGATGTGGATTTGGGGTGCTTGTGTGGCAGTGGGGGTTGGCTCATCCTGAGGCTGCCCCCTCCCCCTCGGCCCTGCCCTGCAGGAGATGAAGGAACGGGCCAGGTTGTGCTCAGATCAAGTCCAACAGATCGATGAAGAGGTAGCACGCACGTTCAGAAGTCACATCATGTTTCGAGAGCGATACGGAGCCAAGTGAGGCCTCTGGGCTGCAGGGGTCCCGGGGGAGGGAGGTACAAGGGTCCTGGTACACATGGGGTCCTAGGAGAGACTTGGGCTCAAACCTAAAGCGTAATTGCTCTAGGACAGAAAAAAATGGATCCATGGCCTTCTATTTATACTGAACAGTTTGCTTTCCCAAAGACACTTTGGTGAGAATGAAATGAAAAGGAACACAAGGGGAGACAGTATTTACAAAATATATAAAATGAAGTTTGTAAATCTAAATAACAAGAAAGCAAATCAGGGTTCCCTGCCCTGACATGGGCCAAGGCTCAGGAGGGCCCCTGCATGACGGCACACACAATTCTACTCAACGCATGAACACACACTTAGCACCTAAAGCACAACGGGGCACCAGTGCACAGCTGTGAGAATGGGGGAACTAAGACCACTGAGGACCCCGGGTGCTGGGGACAATGTGAGGTGAGCACCACTCTGGTTCATTGCAGGAACAGAGCACAGCGCCCAGGCCCCCGGCAGCACCCAGGGCCATTTCTCACAATGAGAAACACACACATTCCACACGAACCCCCAGCACACACGCACATGTAAACAACCACCAGAACAGCTGAGTGCACAGAAAACCCTCACGCAAGATTCAGGGTTGTGTTCACAGTCACTGGACACAGGACTAGCCTGCATGATGCTCAGTGGGGACACGGATAAGCAACCCGTGTCACAGCTGAATCCGAGAATGGGATTCAGTGAGAGGCAGGACGAGACTCGGCCCTGGGCTCACCTGGATGCATCTCAGGTGCATTCTGCTAAGAGAGGACGCGTCCCTCAAAGGATACACGTGCTGTGATCCACTCACAGGACGTCTGCAAGAGGCCAAACCCTGGGACACACAACAGGGCAGTGGTGGCCACGGGCTGGGGGAGGTGGGGAGTTTGGCCACAGAGGCTCATGGGGAACACATAGGCCACAGGAGCTGCTCCCTACCAGAATGAACGTGCATGGGAGGCTGACTCTCCACAGCTTAGACCCACGGGACTGCACCTCCCACAGTGGGACGCTCACCTGTGCAATGAACACCCACCTGGGGAAATGAAACTGCACGTGACTGCACCATGGGAGATGTTAGTGTCCCTGCAGGCAGCACTCACCCACACGGTGGACAACACGCAGGTGCCCTGATGATGTCACTGCTCATGAGCAGAGTATCACGGGCCCTGCGTGTAGCTGTCAGGCTGTGTTAGGCAGAGCCACACGGATAGCCTCTGTCCTTTCTCTTCCAGACAACGCTCCTTATTCGAGGTGCTCCTCACATATTCGATGTACAACCCCGTGAATATTCTGGGATCATATCGCAGGTGCTATCCCGGCAG
This sequence comes from Oryctolagus cuniculus, assembly GCF_964237555.1. Taxonomy (NCBI): domain Eukaryota; kingdom Metazoa; phylum Chordata; class Mammalia; order Lagomorpha; family Leporidae; genus Oryctolagus; species Oryctolagus cuniculus. Next base: position 80,161,841 of record NC_091446.1, on the reverse strand, counting down.
TCCCTGCAGGGCACCCTTGGCCACAGAGATCCCAGCCTGTGTTGAGGGGGCCTCTCTAATCCACAAGGCAGAGACTGAGGGGTAGAGTTCAGGCTCATGGCCTCCTTGGCCCCAACCTCAATTCTGGGGGCAGAACGGAAGCCTTCTCCTGGGCTGGGCTCTGTTCTGGCCCAGGCAGGCCTTACTATGGTGCTTCTTCCTCACATCTGCAGTGGGGCCCAGCAGGGCACCTGTGCAGCAGAGAGCTCCAGAGGCCATCACGGGTGTGCAGTCTGCACTCCCACAACAGTCTTCCCCTTCCTGACATCTGGGGTGGGGCTCATACCTCTTCTTAACCCTGCACAGGCTGCGCTCAGTCCCTGCAGGATTCTCTCCAGGAACTTTGAGAGCTGGCATGTGCTCCAGTCCCTGAGATCCTGACACCCAAGGGGCAGCAGTGGGGCCTGGTAGTAACGCTCAGCCCTCCCAGGAGAGGTCACCTTTGCCATGTGAGATCATCCCAGCTGGGGAAGTCCCTCTGATGTGTTTTGTGTTCTTCCAGGAATTGGGCTACAGCCAAGGCCTAAGCCATGTGGCAGCCCTGCTGCTGATGTGGCTGAGTGAAGAGGATGCTTTCTGGGCCCTAGTCCAGCTCATGGAGGACAGCCAGCACGCGATGATGCATGGTGGGTGATGGGTGTGGTGGGCGTGGTCCGTGCAAGTGCAGGGATGGGCATGCAGACAAGTGACTGGGACATTGTCCCTCGCTGGCTGCTGCGTGCATAGGGCAGTCTCCCTCAGAATACTTCCTTAGAAGCCAGGGCCGGCAGAGGGCCCAATACCAAGCCATACCCCTCACTTCCCATCACACAAAGGTCCTGTGCCTTGTCTTTGACAAATGACCCTTAGGTCCGTACTGGCCTTACTGCTTTACATCTCTCTACCGAGACTTCCACCCAGTGAGCCACACACCTGCAGAAGGAGCATCCATTCTATGGTGACCCCTCCACACCTCAAGTGACCAGATGGCCCTTAGGCACCCAGTGTGACTGCAGTCAGCCCAGCAGTCAACTAAGGCACACTGCCCTGGGCTGTCAGCTGTACCCCCCTTCCCCTGATGCTCCCCTGCCTGTTAGAGCCTCCCCTGACCCTCCGTGTTCAGAAAGACCCCACCCCAAGCCTTTGGCTCTCCAGCTTTCTTGGGAATACACCCTGAATGAGGGCTGGGGGGTTGCTATTACTCAGATTTCTACACACCAGACTCCCCAAAACTGGAGCGATTCCAGCACCACCTGAGAGATATCATGCATCGCGTGCTCCTCTCCCTGGAGAAACACCTGGTAAGTAAACATCTCCTTTCTCCTCTCGGGGCTCTGCGTTCAGGCAGGGGAGGACAGAGAGGGGTCCTGACTGCTTCCTGGGCCAGGGGAAGCTACGTCCTCACCAAGGCTTTTCTTCGTTACTGGAGACTGCGGCAGCTTGGGTGCTGGTTTGATTTCCTGCACTTGGTCCCCCAGAGTTTGCGTAGATTGAAGGGAAACGCTGTCCCCAGGGCAGAGTGGACTGAGGGACCTGTGTCCCTTCAGGAATCTGCATGGCTGGGAGAGGGGATGTACCTGCTGCTGGGCTTCCTGCACCCAGGGGCTCTGCCACAGGGCACAGATTAGAGGGAGTCAGGCCTGGGCCCTGGGCCCTGGGCCCTGAGTCCCCTCTGCCTCTTCTTAGGAGAAGGAGGGTGTGTACCTGGAGGACTACACCGTGCACTGGTGCATCCAGGGCTTCCTGGATGGGGTAAGTGCCCCGGGGACCCCTTGCCCAGGGAAGCTCCTGCCCCAGTACCTGGCTCTGTTGACCTGGTGGCCTCTGACTCTGAGCTCCCCCAGCCCCAACAGACACAGGAGGGAGCCTGCTGTGCAGACCAGGCAGGCCCTGTCCTGCTGAGGGTGGTCCAAGCTGAGGCTGAGCCTCAGGGACAGCAAGGAGGGGACAGGTCCCACCAGGACCCATCCTGAGAGCCTGGCAAAGGCCAGAGCCCTGCAGTGAGAGGCAGGAGATTCATGGACCCCCAGTGGCAGAGGCTGGTGTCAGCACAGCCCAAGGGCTGACCCATCCCCCAGGTCCCTGGTGTGTCTGGCATCTCCAGTGTGGCTTTCAAAGTGTGCAGAGCAGTCTGGGTGGCTCCGGGGTCCTGGATAGGTCTTGGTGCTCTTTCTCTCTGGGCTTCTAGGGCACAGCTAGGATGCCCTGTAACACTGCACACTCACCCACTGTGGGCCCTGCTGAGGCCCTGACACACGGGGTCCTCCAATGCCTCTGTCCCCAGTTGCCGTTCCCCCTGGCACTTAGGATGTGGGACATCTACATCCTTGAGGGCACGCACGTACTCACCATCATGGCATACACTGTCCTCAAGGTCCATCGAAGTAAGTCCTCAGGGCCATCAGAGGCCATGGTGCTGGGGATGGAGGACTTGGGGGGGTCTCATACTTGGCCTGGGTGAGCAGAACCTGGGGGAGGGACGAGTTTTCTGAGTTCTTGGTCAGCTTAGGGGGCATTGCAAATCCCATTTCATTTCCAACCCCAAAAACTCCAAAGTCCACTGGGAGAAGTGGCCAAGGTCATTGCCCAGGAAAAGTGGCCCCTGATCAGTCTCCTCTAGGGCTTGACACTCATGGGTGTCCAAGGGGGTCTGCAGACCATGTCTGGTGCAGGGACAGGGATGGAGCAGCCACCATGGCTGCACCATCCCTATGACGCCTCCCAGCCTGACACCCACCACCATGTCCAGAGCCCGTGTTGAAGATGCCCCGGGACCACATCCAGGAGTTCCTGCATGTGTTCCTTTCCCAGTGCCTGGCTCTCTTGACCTGGTGTCCTGTGACTCTGAGCAGGGCTGAGCTTCCCCAGGCCCAGCAGACACAAGAGGGAGCCTGCTGTGCAGACCAGGCAGGCCCTGTCCTGCTGGGGGTGGTCCAAGCTGAGGCTGAGCCTCAGGGCCAGCAAGTGGGGGACAGGGCCAGGGTCAGGGTTTGGAGCAGGAACAAGGATTGGAGCAGCCATGGTGGCTGCACCATCCCTAGGGCTCCACCTAGCCTGATGCCCGCCCCCATGTCTAGAGCGCCTGCTGAAGATGTCCAGGGACCACATCCGGGAGTTCCTGCAGGTGACCCTGAAGCAGGCCTGGTCACTGAGCGAGGATGCGGTCATCAGGCAGCTGCAGGCCTCCATGCGTGAGCTGGGGAAGCTCCAGTGCCTCCTGCCTCCCGAAGGTGAGTCCAGCACACGGCCCCGTCCCATGCTCCCTTGGGGGAGTCAGTAGTGGGAGTGCCAGCCCTGGCAGCCCTGCCCAGGGTCTCACCTCTTCCTAGTCCTCCTTGACCTCCCCAGGCTCAGCAGTTCTGCTTTCAGGAGCTTCTGACAGCATGGCCTGGTGGGGCCTCGGGCAGCTTCCCTGGATCCTCCTGCGGGATGGTCCAGCTGGCACTGGATCTCCTTCAGCCATCTGAGGACCCCTGGAAGGCCCAGGTGCCCTGAGCCCAGTTGTGGGGGCTGAGTCCACTCCTGTGAGCAGGGTGGGTGCAGAGGCAGGCGCTGGGGGCCCCCACGGCAGAACCCAAGTGCAGCTGAGTGTGGGCTCTGCAGTCCTAGCCTTGGGCCAACAGAAGTCAGTGGGATCCGGAGCAGCACTGGCCTCTGGGCTCTGGTGGGCAGGGGTCCCCGTACTCGTCCCTGCTGCTGCTGCTGCCATCAAGGACCTGAGCGCCTGGGTCCCCATGAAGAGCAGAGATGGGTCTGTCCCAGCTCTAGAGGCTGGCAGTGGGGGCCCAGGTGCAGGTTGTTCAGGCACTGGGGAGGCCCCACTGTGCTTCTAGGTACTGCCTACCCTGGTGCTCATGGGACAGAAGCAGTGACAGCCCAATCTCACCAGGAAAGGCACAGTGGCCCAGGGGCAGATAACACAGGGCACTCCTGCCACCTCTTTAGAAACTGCATTCCCTGTCCCTGAGGGCCTGAACCAGACTCCATGTCTGCCCCACAGCCCAGCTCTCACCCCCATCATCTTAGGCTCAGTTCCCTTCCTACAATTCAGGAGGGACTCAGATGCGGGTAACTCAGCCAATGCACTGTTAGGGCCCAGGATTTCAGGTGGGGTAGGTGATGGGGTCCTGAGTTGGTGCCAGCGGTCCCCAGAGATGAGAGAGTGAGGAGGGGGGCTCAAGGAGTGTCCAGCATGTGGGGCCTTGCAGGAAGAACCAGAAGTGTCCCCGTCATTCCCATGGCCCAGGCTGCAAGCACTTTTCCTTTTGTGGCCAGAAGGCTGGAGGTGTCCTGAGCGTCACACCAAGTGATGGGGACCCCAAGGGTCACGTCAGGGCAGGCACCCTGCAGGCCAGATGGTGGCCATACAGAAGCAAAACCCATCTGTTCTTCCAGCAAAACCAATGGAAGATGGCAGCCCGGCCCTGTAGGTGCCACCTGGCTCTCAGGAGCACGCTCCCCCATCAGTGTCCCTCAAGCGCAAGACCATCATTGAGGAGAGCAAAGGGTGCCACCCCGCTGCTGCAACTCCCCAGGAGCCAGCATGGGCTTCAGCTTCTGTCCCCGAGGGGACCAGTCCTCTCGGATCTGCCGTTCAGCCCGACTTCAAGCAACACGCCAAGGAGGAGAAGGGCAGTCATGGCAAGAGCAGCACCCAGCCCCATGTCCCAGGCTCCTCCATGGGGGCCTCAGGGTCAGGGGGCACCACCAGCCTCTCGGGCCCACAGTGCTCCTGGGTAGATGAGCTAGGCCCCCTCCAGCGCTGGACTTCCCTGACCAAACTCAACGTGACCTTCAAAGATGATGACTCCGACTCTGACGACGAGGAGTACTACAGCGGCCTGGAGGAGAAGTAAGAGGAAGAGGAGGAGGAGGAAGAGGAGAAAGACCAGGCTGCTGAGTGCCCTGCATCTCCCTGGCCAAAGCTGCTGCGAAACCTGTGATTCCTCCTGCTGGTGACGATTTTTGAAGAGCATGATGAGGGAGGCCGTTAAAGAGGGTGCCTCCCCGGAGCCCTCATCCCCAGCCTTGTCTGTGAAGCCCTCAGAGTCTCTGCGTGGCCCGGGCCTCTTGGCCCCACAGAGCTTGCATAGCAGGGGAGACCTGTCCCAATGGGGGGGCCTCCCACATCTCAGCCCGCCTGTCAAAGGCGCTGATTTCTGGCCCCTGGAGCTGGGTGGCCAGCAGGATCTCAGGGCCCTTCCCCCACCTGCCTCAGAGCCCCTGGATCCCGGGCCCATGCAGGCTGTGCCAGCCCTGGGAGCAGGGCTGAAGACGCCTACCCTGCTTGGGAGCCCCATGCACTCTGGGGACACTCACGGGCTGGAGCCTGCAGGAGCCAGCTCTGCACTGGGAGACCAGGCCTGTGTGCCCTCCCTGGCTCGAGGCCTCCTTGCTGCCCATTCCATGGAGGAGCTGGATGTGTGTGGGCACCTGGAGGGGAAGAAGAGCCCACCAGGTGTCCAGCTCAGACGGGCCAGAAGCCTAGCCTGTCTGAGCACAGCAGCCTCCCCCATGGACAAGGCTCCTCTCTGGAGCTCCTCTCCACCTCCCTGAACAGCCTCACCCTAGCTCAACTCGGCCAGAATCTAGCTTCTCTATGCCCAGTGGACTCCCTGATTGACAAGGTTCCTCTCTGGAGCTCCTCTCCCACTCCCTGAGTGGCCTCACCCTAGCCTATCTCAGCCAAGGATCCAACCCACTGCCACAGTTGCTATGGGCACCCTCAGAGCAGGAGATGAGATAGGACACAGACCCAGGCTCCTGTGGGCTGCCACATACCCCTCTGGCCTTTGTGAGGGAACCCGGGAACTTCTGCCCCCTTGTTGATTGTATACTAAATTGTTTATTTCAGAATGTATTTGATTTTGTGACCCCTGGAGCCGAGCTGCCACACAGGGTCCCTGCAAGAGGCTGGAGGTGCCACAGCCTCCAGATGCAGGCAGAGACCTGGCTCAGGGTGCTCCATCAGTTCCTGAGATTGACCTGTGCCCAGCGTGGACCAGGAGAGCACTGGAGGAGCAGCAATGGCTGGGTACATGTGGCCTTTGGGACAGTTCAGGAGTGTGGGCCCAATCAAGGGACCAGGCCCATGATCACCTCTGTGCACTGTCCTGGGTGTGTGGGCACCAGGTTCCCACTCTTCTTCCCTCTTTGCTTCCATCCTCTCTGCCCCTTCTCACAATCCAGCATCTCATGGCCTGAGCCCGTGAGAGGACCCCCAGGGCACTTCTGACCACAGACCAGGATGCCAGTGGGTGGAGGCAGCCCCAGAATGTCCAGGTGGTCCTGGTGGCACACCTGGCTGGCCAGATGCCCACATGCCCTCTGGCAGCTCAGGCCTCCTGGGCTGCTGTCACAGTGGGTTCAGCTTCTCCAGGTCATGCTGTCACTAGGGGTCATTAGCATGGAGAATGTGTCCCCTGACGTTGGGAGAAGAGACTCCTGGCTCAGAGGCTCCTGGCCTGGAGGCTCCACAGGGAAGGAGTCTGGAACCCTACCTTGGGCAGAGAGAGCATCCCAGTTCTCCAAGGGTCCCTGACACTTGTAGCCTCTTCCTCAACCCACACGACCTCCAAAAGGCGACTAGGCCCTGTTCATCAGAAGCCACCTGGGTCATCCCAATGGGGCAGGTTAGGCCATAGCCATTTTCCCCTGGGTCTGGAAGGCCCAGGATTCTCTAGCTGTTGAGTCTGGTTTGGAGTGACCACTCTACTCCGTTCTTGAATGAGCCATGGCTGTGTCAGTGGCAGGACCCCAAGGGCTCAGAATCGCTGGTCCCCACAGGGTGCTTTTTGCAGAATCACGCTGAGGCCAGAAGCTGACAAGATAGAGGGTGACAAGTGGCTACTGTGCTGATGACTCATCTCTCCAGGCTGGAGAGCCACAGCCATGGGCCAGTCCTGAGCCTGCTCCTGTTCTCCAGTGCTCAGGGCTGGTCCTCTTGTTCCTGGGAACCATAAGGCCATATTTTGGAGTCTTCACCTGCTTCTTCTGCTCCTTATCTGGGGGAAGATGTGAGCCCGATGATGAGCTTGCAGGCAAGGTTGCTACAGGGCAGCCAAAGTGGATGGGAAGGCCCCTGTCCAGGTCAAGGCTGTCCTGTGCTCCCTGCTCTGCCCTGGCTTCCTGGGTGGACCACAGTGTACTCAGAGATGTGCAGGCAGTCCACCTGTCCAGGCGCATGCCCTAAACAGTGTTACTAATGGGAACGCACACCTAGAGACTTTCCTGGTGCCTATGGCCTCGAACCATCCACCCCTGGTCAGCCATGTGCAGGGTGACCCGCAGGCATCTGTCTCCATTGAAAGCCACCTGCCTTTGGACAGTCCTTTGCCCTCCCTGGAATGGAGATTTCACAAAGCTGGTGTTCTTTCTTAAGAAGACTTTCTCCATTGTATCACTTTGCTTTCTTGTCAAAAGTCTGTATTCGTGAAGGTCTCTTCCGGGGTTACCATTCTGACACTCACTAATCCCACATTGCCATGATTGGCTGTCTCATAAGTTAGTGAAGCTGTGACACGTCAGTCCTCCAGTGTGTTCATCTTCAATTATGGGCAGTGGGATCTTCAGGGTATCTTCATCCCCACATACATTTTAAAATCAGTTTGGTAACTGTAAAACATCTTGATAGGATTTTTTGAAGATTTATTTATTTCAAAGAGTTACACAGAGAAGAAGAGGAAGAGTGAGAGAGCAAGAGAGAGGTCTTCCATCTGCTGACTCACTCCCCAATTGGCCACAACAGCTGGAACTGTGCTGATCTGAAGCCAGGAGCCCTGACCTTCATCTGATTCTCCCATACGGATGGTAGGGGCCCAAGCACTTGGGCCACCATCTACTGCTTCCCAGGCCAGAGTAGAGAGCTAGATTGGAAGAGGAGCAGCCAGGACTCAAAGCAACGTCTATATGGAATGTCAGCACCTGCTACACCACAGTGCTGGCCACATTGATAGGATTTTGATTAAGACTGTGTTGGTCTATTCAGTGAAGAAATACAGATATCTGGGCTAGATTGAGTCTTCCAATCCATGACCATAGAATGTGTCTCCAAATGTTTAGTTCTTCCTTGAGACTTTTTTAGGAGCTTTGTGGTGATCCACATAGAGATTTTGCATATTTTGTTGGAAGTATACCCAGATGTTTCATTTGTTTTGCTACAGAACACTTTTTTTTTAAAATTTCCATGCATAGTTTTCTCATTAGATTCATTTTCCAAGAGCCCTCATATGTTAGTGTAGTTCTTTTCTTACATGCTGCTCTACACATCTCTAGTTCTGACTTGGTCTTGCTCATGCACTTGCTCATCTTTTTCTCGACACACACACACACACACACACACACACACATCCTCTTTCCTTCCTCTAGATTCACCATGGTGCCTCCCTGCATCGTAAGTAAAACAAAACAAAAGTGTCCTAGAAGGCTCTGGTATGCTTCCTAGGACACTACCCCAGTACAAAGGAGGAGAGGTGTCTCATTACTGCAATGAGTGGCTTGCTTTGGGGTGAACACACAGGAGTTCCATATGGCCTCCACTGACAACAAGCCAGGTCTCTCTAAAGACAAGTGAAGATGAAAAATCTAAGTTCCCTATTGGGCCTTGACACCATCCCAAGGAGGGTGCTGCGGTTCTTCGTTTCTGAATCAAGAAGCTGGAAGTGTAGGCTCCACACTTGGCCTTGTCTTGTGATAGGGTGGGACTAACTAGGGTCTTTATGTGCAATCCAATGACTGTTGACTAAGTGATTTCTGTCTTGCTTGGCTGTACTTTTCTTGATTCTTTGACAAGAGAAAGCAGGCTTTGGTTATGGCTTATTTTGTCTACACTTGTTGGGACTTCTGAAATGCTGGCTTCTTGAGTTCTCAGTCTGAAATATGTAAGAACACAGAAAAGCCAGGAAATTCACCACTGTGTGATTTCTTGGGTGCTAAAGTCCCTAGTTGGTCTGCCTTCATTTCTATACCTTTCAGTATTCTTATCCTTGTTTTCTAAATAATAGCCAATTTTTTCAGTGATCATTAGTGGGAGCAATAGAGAAATACCTATTCCACATTCCAGAATCAGGAGCTCTAAAAAGATATTTTTAAACAAAACATGTACTACTTTATTACTTACTGAGGAGTTGACTCTACTTTTGCTTGGGTAGGAGAAAATATGCATGATATAGCTTCAGATACAAGTTATGGTATCTCCCCAGCATGCAGTCCATCAGAGGAACTGGCCTTTAAGAGACTGCTCACTCTAGTGACAAAGTTGGATGGTTCCATTTCAGTGTTAGCAAAGCTGACTTTAAAAAAATCTTATATCAATGATTCATGAACCCTCATTTTAACTATCCGACCTCCCCACAAATGCTCCCAGGGTTGTCTTGAGATGAATTGGCTTAGTGGCTCTTGTCCCTACAGTGAATACCTAGGCTGTGACAGTCTTCTGCATTAATCTACCTGCCCCACCACCACCGCACACACACCTCTGAACAACCCTTCCTCTCTGAGGACTGCACACATCTCTCCTATAATGTTCTCATTTTCTAAAAGAACACATTGGAGCATTTTGATCTTAGTTCCTTCATGAACTCACTTCCATGATACCTGACATTTTCACAGGAAACTGGTCCCAGTCCCCAGGGAAAAGAAAGCTTGCTTGGTAGGAGACTGCAATGACCTTGCTGCCTGCTTCTCCATTCCCTTAACTCTTTGCTTCTGATGTTTCAAACTCCAGTGAATGATGAGTCAGCCACAGTTACATACATATTAACTTGGGTAACCCTACAGCAGAAATAGCACCAAAATGAGTTACTAATTCTGGTGAGTCAATAAGTAGAAAGAAAGGTAGGGAGTGGAGTGGGTGGATGTGAGGGCAGATGCTTAAATGGAAGACTGTGGCTGCAGGTGACTCTTGGAGAATTCTAGAAAGGTGACCTGATGAACAGAGAAATTGCTTCAATTTATGTTAGAGGACATTTCATTTCTAAACCAACATGCTTGCACAAAGTGACTTTCCATCTTGACATGAGCACAGACAATATTTGGAAAGGCAGATTTCAGGGAAATGTGATTTAATTGTTCATCAGATTAGGCCAGCCTCCAAAATGTCATTTGCTGCTCTCTTCTGCCAACTGGACCTAGTTTCACACTAAGAGGACTTTAATATCAGGGCCCAGGAAGATTGGCACCTCCCGAGATCTAAAGTGGCTCAAAGGGGATTTTCTCCTTGACACTTGAACTTCATCAGTTAACCTGCCTCTCTGTAGTTCTCCAACACAGGCATCACATGATGTATTTATTTTCCTGCTTCTTGCACCCTCAGCCTCAGAGAAAATCAACCAAATAAACAAAGAGTTGAGCTGCATTTTAACAGCATTTCCAGAGAGATCTTTCAAAGTTTATTTGATACTGGCTGTGTTTATAACATCACCTGTTATTTTCTTTCTCCTGTTTAGTTCCCTGGTAGCCTTAGATTTAAATATCAGGCGAGGGACTTAACATCTACCTCTGTTCCTCATGTATAAATCACAGCCACAAAACCCTTCATCCTTCTGTTCACCCCACCTTGTAATGAGCTAAGAATGGGAAGGAGATGCAGCCTTCAGAGCCTGTCACGCTGTGACACATGAGCAGAAAATGCCATCTAGAGAGAGGCTGGGTTCTGTTCACAATAAACATTAATACAAAAGGAATACAAAGCCACAGTCTCGTGTCCTGTCTGCAAAGCGTGCCTTTGTTTAATGTGTCTTTTCCTGAGCAAAGCAAGCTAGGACATTTAAAGTCAAGTTCATGCAAATGTTTAAGCAATGTGGCTAGGGGTCCGTGTCATGGAGACATTGACCAAGCTGTTGTCACCAAGTATTCCCCAGGCACTGCGGCAGCAGATGTGACTTTGGGCTTCTGCAAAGAGCAATTCAGATGCGTCTTCCTCCATTGGAAAGCACAGAATCCAAGACTAAGTCATAGTGCTGGCATTAAAATAAAATAAAATAAAATTCAAACACATTATACATAAACAGAAGACTGTACTTAGGTAGAAAATGTCCAAGCCCCAAACATGCTTTGAGTAGAGTCAATAAAAATCTCACAGAGCATGCAAAATAAGGGGTCTTCATAAAAATTAAGTAGAAGGGGCTTGAACAGAATTTGTAGACATAAAAATCAGGTTAGGTTTTCATGCTTGTCTTGATCAGTTCAGGGAAAATTCATAGAGGGGTTATTATTTCTGGATTTGCTTTTAAACATTTTAATAACATGAAAGGCATGTTTAGGATAAGTTGCCATTTCAGATAAGCATTAAGTAAATTCACTGATGTGACTAGCCCGGGGTGGATTGTGGTTTAAGAGACATGGGGGATTAGGTGAAGATCTGACTGTGGATTGTAAACATGCTGGACTCAATAGAGACCCAGGAAACACAGCAAAAGTATTGGCAAACCTGCTTACGTGGTTCTCACGAGAGGTTTCTGAGAGACAGCTCACCTTGCACATGCCATTCAAAACCACCAAGTTTGACCAGAACCTATCCTAAATGGAAGGGACAGACAGGAAGCAAGTCCCTGGTGGATTGAGTTATTCCTGTTTTAACAGTCAAACCAGACTGGCTTAGAAGGCCAACAACAAGTTCTTGGACCCTGAAAATTTAGGGAGGAAGTGTTTGGACAACACTGAAATCATTCAGAATCAGTCATCCTCTGGAACAACATGGTAAAGTGAGAAAACTTGGAGTCTGAGGACCAGAGCGTAACCTCAGCTCTGTGGATTACCAGCTATGTATCCTTGGGAAAACCAATCTATGCCCAAGAATCTCAGTATCTAAACCCAGAAAATGTGGGACTTGTTCTATATTAGCATTTCCTAAACTGTGTTTCAAAAAATGTTCCTTGTGTAGTAGTAGATTGTACTCCAAGATGGCCATGGCACTTCCTTGTACCACTCTCAGTGACCTTCTGCAATGCGACTTCGGCCTCCCACCAAGAGGAACAGAAGTGTTCACATCCCTGGATTCCAGCCTGGCCTTGTGACTTGTTTTACCTGATATTATGCAACAGAAGTGCTGTTGTCCAACTTTCAGGAGTTAGGCCTTTGGCTGCCTAATGGTTCTGTTGTTGGCCCTACTGAAACACTGTCTTGAGCACACCTTTGTAAGAAAACCATCTGGAAACAAGAAATCATATGAGAGAGAAGTGGCACCCCAGACAGCACCAACTGCGACAGCATCTTCCACCTTCCAGCACAGGAAATACATGGGATTTTGAAATACACATCTTCACTGTTACCTGAAACCACTAAATGTGGGGGCAATCTGTTGTGTAGCATTAGATAACTCAAATGGTGCTCAGTAAACTATGCGGTTTTATTGTCAAGTAAGGTTGGGTGAAGACTGGCTAAACAATTGTAAATGAGTTTATCAAACTATGGAGTTGCATAGCTTTTAACATTCTAATGTGGACTTAAAACTCCAAAGCATGGGAAGGATTTGAATGTCATGTCTGCCAGACTTCTTTTGATCACAGGGTATTATTTTCCCTAGAAAACTGATGAATCATTGTGGATCACAATGTGGGAAATACTGATGTGTTAGAATTCCAAAGGCCCTGCCAGTCCTAGCATTCCAGAAGTCTGCAAATGGAGCAGAGTATTTTGGTCACTATTTCTTCTTGATTATCTTGATGACAAGCAAATTCACTCCATGGTTGGTTGCTATGAATTTCATTATTCACTTCCACTGAAAGTGTTTTTTACTCAAGTATAAGTAGTTTGCAGCACTTATTGTGTAGTATCAAATCTATACTTCCATTTCACACACATGTTCTTCTTTAATCTGCAGAGTTATGTGGACTGAATACTATTATGACCACTGAAATATTATGTCCATAGGCAAATGGATGAGGGAGAAGCTTGGCATCTGGACCCTGGATATATATCTGTGCAGATTCAGAAACACAGCTATGGAGAACCGACTCCAGAACCCATATCCTCAATAACTGCACTGCACTGGACACTGTTCTTCTCTTGCTCACAGAAAAGTGATGAGGTAATGTTGGCCAAGCCTGAATCCCAAGTCTTCCATCCTAGGAAAAGTTTCAGGTAGTCAAATGGGGAAAGGATCTTGGGTTAACCTTCAAGAGAGAATTAAAAGTGTACCAACATCTACCAAAGACCTATTTTAAACCACTTACTGTGATAGGATTTTTAAACCATTATTTATTTGAAAGGCATAGTGAAAGGGGGGGGGGGAGGGAGGGAGAGAGAGAGAGGGAGAAAGGGAGGGAGAAGGAGAGAGAGAATTGAGATTTTCCATTCATTGGTTCACTCTCCAAAGGTCCACAAGAGCTGAGCCTGGGACAGGCCAAATCAAGGAGCTAGGAATCCATCCAGGTCTCCCACATAGCTGGGAAGGATTCAAATCCTTGAATCATCAATTATCTCCCAGGCACATTAGCAGGAAGCTGGACTGGGAGCTGAAACAGGATTCCATCCCAGGCACTCTGATGGATGTAGGAGGCAGCTTAACCCATTGAGCCAAACACTGGCTCTGTGGCAGGATCTGAACACACCCCATGGTATCTGATGTTCAAGCAGCCATCTGGGGTAGGTAAGATCATCTCTATCTTATGACTGATGCTCAAAGGAAAATGGCTCCCAGGTAGAAGGAAAAGTCTGATACCAACATCAGTATATAATGTTTCCACTCTGTTTCTGCCTAATTCAGGCCATGATGTTGTTATTCAAATAATGGGTTTACAAAGATGGAATCCCCCCAAACAGCTGCATGCATAATATTTCACCAGCATGGAGGAACTCTGAAGTGTGTGGAAGATAAAAGGGCACACTCAGGAAGATGGAATTAGTGAAATAGGCTGGTCCAGCAGGAAAGGAAACCTGGTGGAACAACTGAACAGTGCATTAACAAAACCAGACTCAGAAAAGCCTCCTTTGGTGGGGGAGAGAGGAGTCTTGTTCCCTGAATCTAGTAAGCAAGGTAGAACCTGTGACAATCTCCCACCTTGTCTTGGTAAGACCAGGGAGAGTCAAGAGACTTTGAAGAAAAAAAACCCTTTGCAATAAGCCTCTAAAGGCTGCCTCTAACTTGATTTTGGACAGAGGACAGCTCCCCTGCTCAGTCCATATGTAGGACCCACAGGGGCACCTGGAAGTGTAACCTCTGCAAGAAGCCCACAGGGGCCGGCATAGCAGGTAAAGCTGCCACCTGCAGTGCTGACATCCCATATGGGTGCCGTTTCGAGTCCCAGCTGCTCCACTTCTGATCAAGCTCTCTGCTACGGCCTGGGAAAGCAGTAGAAGACGGTCCCAGTGCTTGGGCCATCTTAATTAGTAATGAGCTGAATAAATGCAGATATAATCACACAGCAGAATACTACATAGATGGCTAAAGTATTGAGGTTAGTTAGCATCGGGGCAAAGCACACAAATGAGGCTCAATATAAACAGAGTGGAGGGACCAGCAGAATTCCTTGTTGATCAGCAAGCTCTGGAAATTCTGTGTTCCTGGGGCCAGCGCTGTGGCATAGCGAGTGTTACAGTGCCAGCATCCCATATGGGTGCCAGTTTGAGACCCAGCTGCTCCACTTCTGATCCAGCTCTCTGCTATGGCCTGGGAAAGCAGCAGAAGACAGCCCAAGCCCTTGGACCCCCGCACCCATGTGGGAGACCCAGAGGAGGCTCCTGGCTCCTGGCTTTGGATTGGCCCAACTCTGGCCTTTGTGGCCATTTGGAGAGTGAACGAGTGGAGGGAAGATCTCTCTGTCTCTCTTTGCCTCTCTCTCTCACCTCTGCCTTTCTGTAACTCTTTCAAATAAATAAATAAATCTTAAAAAAAAAAAGCAAAGTGCACACTGTATCCTGGGTTTTTCCCTATGGTACGTAGGTCCTTCCTATGCTCTTTTGTCCAAGTGGGGAGTATATGGGGACTGGGATCAAGTAGGCAGACATCTAGATTCTGCCATTATCTTTCATCAAGTAATTATAATCCTACCTTCCACGTGAGGAAAAAGAAGGTTTTGAGAGATCACTAGCATGAAATTAGTGATGCCCTGGCTGCAGCCTGGGAAGTTGCTTGAGGAAAACAGACTGTAGGTTATCATTGCAGTCTCGAGATACCTACTGGGTCCTTCTGTGTGGGGACGCCACCATGAGTGCCCTGGGCAGGACGCACAATAAATCAGTGTTGCCCCTGCCCTCCAGGAGCTCCTGATCTAAGGAGAGAGACTCCTAGAGGGAAAAGAAAGCCAACTCTCAGAAGGGGCATAATAAAAGCTATTGCAGAGATTTATGAGCAGGAAAGACAATAAGTTCCTGGTCTCCTGGGAGGCATAGAAGAAAGTTTTATTGTGAAGGCTGCTCTCTGAAGGAAGGGCAATTTCAAGAAATGGCAATGTGTAGGCTTCCAAGCAGTGGGGACAATGTGAGCAATGGCAGCAAGGGCCTGAAGGACACACACAGGGTAAGTGAGTATTTGGGACTCACTGCCACAGAGGAGAGGAGCGTGGAGAGAAGCTGCGACTAGAGAGGAATTTCATCTGAAGACAACATAAGCCAATGACAGGGGGGCCAGTTCTCCAAGGCAGTCTTGGAGCGCATTCTCTGCTTGGCACAGGGACATCCCTGCAATGCCGGGAGGTCCAGCATGTCCCTGGACTAGGGTCTGTGGGGTCCTCCCTGGTGTCCACACACAGGAGGGGCAGAGCAGGCAGAGAACTAGAGCCTTGGGGTTCAGGCAGGCTCACAGCCCCTGTTTCTCATCATTTCTCAGTGTCTTTCCCTGATTTTTAGGTCTATGTGGCTACACCTGAGTGACAGACTCCAAGTCCTAGAGTGAGCCTTTCACAGCCCATGGTCCACCACAGCTGGGAAGTGGTGCTACAGCTCAGCCTATTGATTAGAGATGTAGAGCAGACTTGTTGGGGAGCTTGACAGGGTATAAAACAGCCAACTGCAAATCTGTGTTTTCTGGCTCACCGTGAGGAACCCAGAGGGGCACTGAGGCCATGGCTCTGGTAAAGCAGAGGGTCTGAGAGAGGGAGAGCCCCTGCCATGGGAGACTGTGCCACAAGGGATCCCAACCATCAAGCAGTGGCCAGCCAAGGTCATTGCCTACAAGGGGATGCTGAGCTCTGCCTCACAACAGTTCAGGGCCCGGCACCTGTAATCTGCCCCAGCCTGCTTCCATGGCAGAATGGAAAGTTCAAGTTGTGCTTCACATCTAAAAGATTAAAATGAATTTCTGGGAAGGCATGGCTGTCTGTTTAGAGACTCCTCACTGTGAACAGGTGAGCTAGATTCATTCCTAGTGGGCCTGTGGCAGACAGAAGGACCAGACACCCCAGGTTTGTGCCCTGGTATTGACTCCCTGCTCTGAATATTTGGCCAAGCCCCCTTGTCCTGTTGAGTTTCACTGCACTCCCCATCCTGCTGACCCAGCAGAACGGCAAGCCTGAGTCCATATTTCTCTGATGGAAGCAGACTTTGTGGGATCAAGTCTCCACCTCTTCTTGCCACCTTTCCCCACACTCTAGGGATCCTGCTATTATGCTCATAACAACTGCATCATGCTCTGCTCAACAACTACAACCCATGGCAGCACAGTGCCTCCTTGGTGTTTGTAGGCAATACAGTTTGAGCTGCAGTCAATTTCAGTGGGCTCTGGCTTGTCTTAGGTTTCACCCTGCTCTTGGCCCCATGAGATCCTGCACATTCTTCCACCCCTCAGTCGAGACGTTGGTAAGCAGTGTGACCTTGAGTAAGTCAACAAATTGCTGTCTCAAGTTCTTTGTCTGCAATGTGGAAACACATTACAACCCAATCAGAGCTGAGATGCCTGACATAATACTGCACCTAAAAGCAATGTTGTCCTTGAGGTTGGCATTTGGGCACAGTGGGTTAACCCAGGGTTAAACTGCTACTTGGGATGCCCATTTCACATATCAGAGGGCCTAAGATCAAGCCCCACTCTGATCCAGCTTCCTGCTAAGGTACACCCTAGAAAGCGGCAGGTGATAGCTTAAGTAACTGGACACCTGCAAACCAAGTAGGAGACCTGGATGGAGTGCCTGGTTCCTGGCTTTGGCTTGGCCCATCCCAGCCCTGGAGGTTGCATGTATTTGAGAAGTGAACCAGAGAATGGATAATCTTTCCACTACCCCACCCTTCCCCTTACTTTTATCCCCAACACTCTGCTTTTGAACAAAAACATTAAACATTATTTTAAATGCTGTCTCAGATAATAAAAAATGGAGAATGGCCCCTCTGATCAAAAGTTGTAGGTTACAGTGAAACCATAAGGACCACTTGTTTCTTCTCATGATTGATCTCCCTACAAAACATTTCACTTCACGGCTCTCAGCTGTGACCCACTTTTGAGACTGCTGTTCTAAGTGAGGAGCGACCCGAGGCAGCTTACCCAACCCTGGCTAGAGAAAGAAGGTTTGTTTACCACCAGGCTTTCCCCCTTCCTAGGGCTGTTTGTCCCTGGAGTGGAAAACTGCTAGAGGTAAGGATGAAAGCTGTGCTCCCAAACATAGCTGTCTGAATAATTTAGGCCACCAGGTGCCCCTCCCATGGATCCCCAGAACACTGGCCTCATCAGAGGACTTCCCCTACTGCCAAAGATTCTTTTGGAGCACATCCCCACAAAATTGCGGCCTCGAAGAGGGCAGGAAGCAAGTTATTCTCACCCAAGAGAGCATCTGGCACAGGGGAAGGACTCAAAGAGTGCTCACAGACACGGATGCCTGGCTGACTCAAAGAATCCAAGGGAGTTCATAGGCAAGAGACTCAAAAATAACTGGAGGGCAGAGTATCCAGAAATGCAGAAACAGTTTCTGCTCTCTTTGGGAAGTGCTGCTTGGAGTTCAGAGCAGGCAAGTTTTCTCACTATGTTATGCACAAGAAACAGACACCTTCTTCTTGCCCTATTACAGTGCTTCAGGGGCAACATGGGTCTGGCCCAAACATCTCCAGCTCCAGCTCTGACTCCACTTCCTTCCCTGGTGTGACCCTAAGATATTTTAACCTCAGTCTCATTCCTGTATTCCTGCAACCTTGTGGGGTGAGAATAATGAGTTGAGACTTCATGTGCCAGATGAGGACAGGGACAGACTACAAGTAGGACTAAGACAAGCACACTCGTTGTAGTCTTTCTCCATCTGCCTGTGTTAATTTTTAATAAGGCAAACAATGAATGCTTCTGCTTCCTTCCTAAAATATTTTGACTAGCGATTTCATGAGTGGGAAGGATTTAACCAGGCTGTCTTCAAAACAGTGAGCAAAGAAAACAAAGTGAAACATGCTAATTTCAAGAAGATTAAATTACAGCACGGTTGACATCAAGCAATTTGGGAAAATATTAAAAGTGTGGGAGAGGATGGGGAAAGAGCTTCCCACATGTGCCCCATTGAGCACACACCCTCCCACCTAGGATGTGGCTATTTGACAATCAGGGGTGCTGTTGTATCTTGCAGTATAAGCAGTGTTTCAACAACAGCTTTACACAAGTAGACCATGCAGGCCCCAAGTCACGGAGCCCTGGACACATCAGGTCTCAATCGCACCTCTTTCTTCACCTGCTAAGCTGAACAGAATTCCATCTTCCACAACTGTCTTCACACCCAATGAGTCCTCTTTTTTCCTCCCAGTTCACTTCAGTCTTTTCCTTTTATTTCACTGCACAAGATAAAAGATATACCCCAAGCCTGGGAGAATCTGGAGGCCCCATTGGGTCCTAATGGCTGAAGGGAACATTCTATTTTTGCTGCTCCTGTCCTCCATCCTTGAGCTGCAAGGGCCTTGCTTAGCCCTGCAGAGCATTGTCAGGGCCTAAACACAGTCCAGGCTCTCCATAAGCAAGGGAGGCTGCTGCATCGTGAAGTTCACTTGCTCTATGTTTGAAGGTTCCAGCAAGCATATCTGTATGCAAAGATTCTGATCTCACCATAACCAATGTTCCCAACCACTCTGAGAACTAAACTATTGAACTACAAATTCCTGGCACTGCCCAGCTGTGAGCTCCCCACATCCCTAAGAAAACTAATGTGAAAGTTTCCACGCACTTTCTGGGAAACTCTGACTTCTCCACTTGCCCGTGAAAGCAGCCTGCTCACCAACGCATCCTACATCAACTCCCTCCTGTCCTTGTGCACTCCTCACTCACGTACTGCAGCATCCTGGGGCCATACCTTGTATTTAAGTCCTCACCACCGGGTCTGCTGAGGCCCAGCTCCAGGTGGCCAGAGCAGGACTATTATTAGGATGAAGAACACTGCCATCTGCAAGCCCCTTTGCTAGGCATGGATTCTTACCCATGGGGGACTTTGTGACAAGCAGGGCTGATTTCTGCCCTTTCCAAGCCTGGTTTTATTGACAAATGCACAAAACTTGGCTTGAAACAAAATGTTTTTTAGCTCTGTCCTAAACAGGCTGATCCATAGACAAAGCACTGCCTCTCCCTTTGCTTTCTCTCCACCACTCCAGGCATGATTTGTTCATGATCCTTGGTTGACCTTTTTATTTCAGTGGAGGACGGAGACAAAAATCTTTTTAAAAAATTAAAAAAATACAAAGACAAATCTCCCCACTGCATTCATGCAAACAAATGGTTACAGCTGAGGATGAAGTCTGTGACCAATGGACAGGCACAGCCTCTGCTCCCCCCAGCATGATTTTAGGGGATTCCTCCAGCCAGGCTAACTGGGGACTACTGGCACCTATTCGTTCTGAAGAGGGAGAAGGAAATAGAAGAAAGAACAGTTGAGATTGGCACAGACCAAGGTTAGCCCCTTGTCCTGAATTCTGGGTTTGTTTTGTAATATTTGTTTGAAAGGCAGAATACCAGAAAGAAAGTGTGGGTGGAGAGAGAGAGAGATCTTCCATCTGCTGGTTCACTCTTTAAATGGCTACAACAGCCAGTGCTAAGCCAGGCTGAAGCCAGGAGCCAGGAATTCCATCCAGATCTCCCACTTGGGTGGCAGAGACCCATGTTACTTGGGCTATCATCTACTGCTTCCCAAGGATTAGTAGGGAACTGGATTAGAGGCGTAGTAGCCTGGACTTCCACTGGTACTCTGATATAGAATGCAGGCATCCCCAGTGGTGGCTTAACCCACTGGGATGCAAAACCTACCCCTAATTTCTGGGGTTTAGGGAGTCACTTCACCTAAAAGATTCTGTTTCCCCTTTAGTCCCACCTTTCCTTTTTAGTTTTTTTCTGGGTAATTTAAATGTTGGTTTTTGCCTCAATATTGTAGCAGGCACAGTCAAAATTGAGCTAGATCATAAATATTTTTAGTGCAAAGAACATGGTTCTCTGTGTGTCCTCAGTGCCTAGCCCAGGGTCTGGTACACAGCAGGTGTGTTCAATCAACAAATAATGAACTAATCAATCAACCAATCATCCTACTGACACAAAGAGGTTCAATATAAAAAACAAACAGCAAAACAAACTTGTTATAATACTAATCATGAATAGATTCAAACACACAGACACACACACACACACACACACACACACTCAGAGTTCTAGGTGTGGGAAACATGTAACAGTGTTTCAGGTCCTGAAGCAACTTCTAGGGAGTATTCTCCCCAGCAGGCAGGGAGAGCGCTCTCTGCAGGCTTCTTTCTCAGCATATTCTAAACATATTCTAAACCAGTTCCCAGCATTTAAAGCCAAGTGAACATCATTTTCCTATTTGCCAAGTTGTTAAAACATGTTTGCTTCTGATGTGCTGGCTCAGTGATTACTCGAACCTTCCACTCTATTTCTCACTGTAAAAGGTTCTTCTGTGGATTAAATGAATTATTGCAGGAAAAAATGCATAGAATAGGATCTGCACACAGTAAACTCTTAGAGAATGATTACCTATTATGATTTTCTGACTTCTGAGTAGTGGTAGAATTAGCAAGGTGATGTGACTATTTCTCTGTTCTAAATTCCCATCAAATTAGTCTTGAAACTTGGTAGCTTTGGGATCCGCATGGAAGGAAGGCCTATACTTCCGGGAATGTAAAGTTCCTACCTGTACTTGCAGGGAAGAAAGTCCTTGTCAAGGTCACTGCTGGTGCCTAAAGGTCAACCAATGAGGATCAGACCTGCCTCAACCTTTAACCCCCATGCCCTGAATCTATAAAAGGAGCTCTCCCAATCTCTGAAGCACGACTTCCCCACCCCCCCACCCCCCCACCCCCGCTCTGTTGCTCTATTGGGACCCAGGAACCTCGCCCGGGAGCAGAACCCCAATAAAAGCCTGTGAATTAATTGATTCGTCTGCCTGGGAAGATTTGTTACGCGCTGGACACCTTACAAAACTCTACCCAAATGTCACTTCTCAGCAATAGGTGTGACTAAAACTGGTGGCAATAACTTTACAATATTCTGATCTACAAATTCTCCAAGTCAGAGAAACCAAATTAAGACGCACCTCTCCTTCACGCGCTAGCTCAGCTCCACTGCATCCATGATCATCTCACCAGCTCCCATGTCAGAAATAAACTCTCCAAGCCTAGGACTAAAGGAAAGCCAGCCCTTGCAGGTAGCCTTGCCCTGACTGGTGGTCCTGGGACCTGACTCCATTCAACACCGCACAGGGAGGAAACAGATCTGAGCACTGTGCTTTCACACCCACTCTCTTGCCCTGCCCAGTTCCCTAGAAGGTAGGTGTCTGATGAGAAAAGGGCATGTGAACAGACTCAAGATGCATAAGCCAGAGAGAAGTCCCTATCAGGAACCCTGCATCCCTTCAGCTACTATGCAAGCAGCTGTATTCAAGACCTCCAAGGAGTGAAATCTTTGGTTTGCATTGTTATGCTTAAGCACAGAAAGAGCATTAACCCTCAGGGAGCCCTCAGCCACTTAAAGTGGAAAAGCACACTTGGGTTCTGGCCTCTGGACTCATTTACAGATGAATGGGAACTGGGGGTAGGGGTGAAGAACTTTCCCACTCTCTACCCAGTCTTTCCTGATCTCCAGATTATCTGCAGAACTCTGCTCTCCTTGGGTCCTGGAAACTCAAGACCATCCCAATCCATTTAGCAATCCTGTCCACGCCATGTTCCATGAAATGTGGGCTTTATGATTGTAGCTGAGAAAGAATAAAAGAAGCATAGCAAGGGACAGAGAGTTACTCAGATTTTTAAGTAAGGCAGTTTGCCAATGTAAACATAGAATTAGCTACCTAGAAATTCATTCATTTAAAATTTAAATGTAAACTCAAAAAAATAAAACAAAACCTGATTAAAACAACTCCTAGTGGGAAGGCTTGACTGTAGCCTATAGGAGTAATGAATGAGAGGGCATGAGAATGCAGTAGCACATGGGAGTTTTGTTTAAAAAAAAAAAAAAAGCAGCAATGCCCAAACCTTGGTGATAGCTGTGTACTCATTTCCTAGGGTTCCCCAAACAAAGTCCCACAGACCACGGGCTGGAGCATCAGGGGTGTAATGTGCACTATCCCAGCTCTGGAGGCTCAGAGGTGGAGAGCAAGGTGTCTG
The DNA here is from genome assembly GCF_964237555.1 of Oryctolagus cuniculus. Taxonomy (NCBI): domain Eukaryota; kingdom Metazoa; phylum Chordata; class Mammalia; order Lagomorpha; family Leporidae; genus Oryctolagus; species Oryctolagus cuniculus. The sequence continues at coordinate 80,139,329 of NC_091446.1, read as the reverse complement.
CAGGGCTGGATCCTGGAGAGCTGTGAGGGGAACTTGTTCTTTGCCCCTCTCCTAGCTCGGGCAGCCTCAGGTGCTCCCCGTCTGCAGACCGTGTCGTCCTGTGTCTTTGTCTCATCCTCCCCTGTATGTGTCTGCCTCCATATCCAAAAATCCCCCTTTTCTAAAGATGCCAGTCCAGTTGGATTAGAGCCCACTCTGGCATTATCTTAATTATATCATCTAACCAGACCCCACCACAAAGAAGGTTGCATTCACAGCCACTCCAGGTTAAAACATCAACAACCTCGAGGCGGCCACAGTTCAATCCTTAAAAAACTGAAAGGTTTCATTCCTAGTCTTCATCCCAAATAATTTCCACAAATGAATAGTGCCTAGGGCACATTTAGGTCTACAGAAACTCACTGGGGGTGGATGTTTGGCTAGGGGTAAGCATACCTGGGGTTCCAATCACATACCTGTGGTGGATTCCCAGGCCCCAGCACCTGACTCCGGCTTCCTGTAAATAGAGACCCTGGGAAGCAGTAGTGATGGCTTAAATAATTGTATATCCTGCCACCCATGGGGAACCAGGATTGAGTTCTTGGCTCCTGACTTTAACTCTTGCTCAGCACCTTGTGGACATTTAGGGAGTCAACCAGCTGATGGAAGATTTCTCTTTTTCTATGTGCCTCTCAAAGTAAATAAATAAATAAAAATCTAATAAACCAAATGTTGCACATTGAACAAAATTTTGTGGATTTTTTTTTTTCAGAGCAGAGTCTTCCAATATGTAGGGCAATTCAGAAACTACAACAATTTTGCCAGGTACTATCAATATTAGCTTCCTAAGGCTACTGTAAGAAATCAGCATATATTTGGTAGCTTAATGCAGCAGCAATGTATTATCTTACAGTTCTAGAGACCAGAGGTCTGAAGTGAGTCTCACTGGATTGAAGTCAAGGTGCTGGTGAGGCCACATGCTCCCTAATGACTTTTGCTGCTCCTCCTAAGGGTCACATATATTTCTTGGTTTGGGCCCTAACTTCCACCTTCAAAATGCACCACTCCAATCTCTGCTTCTAGCATGGCATTGTTTTCTCCTCATCTATTGTAGAGTTTCCTTCCACCTTTCTCTTCCAAAGACCCACCAGGAACATCCAGGACAATCTGCCCAACACCAGACCCTTAATTCAATCACATGTGTGAATTTCCCTCTTCCATGTAAGACTGCCTTCACAGGTTCCAACTATTAGGGCCTGATCATCTTTGGAGACCATTCCTCAGATTTCAATATCATATATCCTACATCAAATCAAAGTTCAGTTCATTTTCAGAAAGGAAAACCTTGCCCTTAACAGAGCATTAGTTTAGTGCTGGCACTGTGGTATAATGGGATAAGCCACCACTTGCGACATGGGCATCCCATATCAGAGTGCCAGTTCATGACGAAGCTGCTCCACTTCCAATCCAGCTTCCTACTAATGCCCCTGGGAAGGCAGTGGAAGATGGCCCAAATGTTTGGGTACCTGCTGTGATGTCAGACACAGATGAAGCTCTGTTTCTGGGTTCCTGGCTCTGGCCTCATACAGCCCCTGCCATTGTAGCCATTTAGGGACTGAATCAGTGGATGGAAGATCTCTTTCTCTGTCTCTCCCGATCTCCATTGCAATCTTTCAAATAAAGAAAATAAATCTTACAAAGTAAAATAAAACCAGAGCATTAGCTTGCTAGATATTTCCCCAAATTTCTTCTCAGTTTTCTTCTCATAGATTCTTCCATTTAACACCTTATCAAGGAGGAGTCTGATTTCAAGCACAGCGATGTCCAACTGAGACATGTAAACAGTAGGAAGGTGTTGCTTTGGATTCGTTCTGAGAGGAGGAGCATGGTGGGGGCAAGAGGCATGGAGTCACCACACAGACCCCCAGAGATGGGTGAAAGCAGGCCAGAGGTGAGCAGCCTGCAGACTCATTTATTTCAGTTGGTACAGCAGCTTAAATAGCTAAGGCAGCCAATCTGGTCAAGGGGCGGTTTATGCCCTAACCAATCACAACCTGTTGCCATGTGGTTTCCAAAGCCATCCAATCACAGCCTGTTACCAGGCAGGCTCCCTTGCCAGGTGGATTTCAAAGCCATTCCTGAGTAACTGACACTCACTTGCCAGCAGCCATCTTGGCATGACCTTCTCACCTCATTCCACAATATTCCCCCCTTTTCGTTTATTTTTGAGCAACGGGAGGCATGAATCTTGGCCATACCATTGTTGACCCCGTTTCGATGTGGTCTCCGTATGCGGCTGTGCCTGTCTTAGGTCGTCCCCCAGGGGATCTTACCCGTCGTTGACTAACCAGCGCTCAAAACAGGAGACCACAGGAGTGCTTGCTCAGAAGGGGTAGGAATGAGGAACAATGGTAATCAGGAATAGCATGACTGCACACAGGCTGTGGGCCGTTTGAGTGGCTGACCAGAGCTAGTGGGTATAAAACAGTAATGGATGTGGCTATGGGCAGTTCCTCAGGGTAGGATGATAGGGGAGGTGCGTCCGCTAACAAGGCGTGCTCTCAGTCTTGTTCAGCTGGTTCTGGTTGACTGTCAGTTGCAGGCTTGATGTTTCTGGCTGCTACCCAAATGGGCTGTCTCACATTCTCTGGAAAGATACAAGCATATCCTCAGCCCTTGGTTAGCAGAAGACTTTTTACAGGTGTTGGAATCCAGGGTCTGAATTCTGTGTCTGCTCCTATATTAACGGCAAACATGCAGGTGGGATGGGGTCTAGTGCCTGCCCTGAGAGCCTGGGGTGCCTGGGGACTGCCACAAACATGGGGATTCTCACTGAGTGCGGATGGGATGACCTCATGTGGGTTATTACCTCGAGGTCATCTGTGTTCATCCTATGGGTATTTGGGGGGTGGCTAACCAGGCATTGCTGCATTGTCTGCAATTTCACTGTCATTTCACTGTCGGAGCTCTCTCTCCCCAAGTCATCAACTGTTGCCTGTGAGGCAGAGGCTGGAGTGACAGGTTCTGATCACTCACAGATTTCTGATCACTCAAGCATTTAGGCTGTCTTCCACTGCTTTCCCAGGCTATCAGCAGAGAGCTGTATCAGAAGAAGAACAGCTGGGACATGAATGGGCACCCATATGGAATGCTGGCACAGCAGGTAGAGGCTTAGCCCAATACGCCACAGTGCTGGGCCCTCCATGAAGTTTTTGAAGCACCCTCAAATGCTTGCTACTTAGGAGAAAATGTGTTTTTATCTTAAAACTCAAGTGCTCTTTTTCTCCTTATCAACTGAGAGATGATGGTGTATGACACATTGTCTTTTTTTTTTTTTAAGATTTATTTATTTACTTGAAGGGCAGTGTCGCTCCCCTTCTTCGTGGAGGAGCAACACAGGACCCTGCGCTGTTCTTTCGTCTGCTCGGCCCTCCCCGGGTTCGCTGCTGGTTCTTCCCGGGTTGGCTACTATCCCTTCCACCTCCGTGGAAGGGCAGTTCCCCCTGGCCACATTCCCCACTTCCGCAGGGGAGCGGCACACCGCCGGCCGGTTCTCTCAGGGGCTGCACGGGTTCCCTTAGATGTTCCCCATAGATGTTCCCGGTGCATGCCGTCTCTCTCCTCCTTTATAGTCCTCCTCCGCCAATCCCAACTCGGCTGCCCACACGCCGAGTACGCTGCTCTCCAATCAGGAACAAGTCCTACAGTTTATTGGCTGAACTGGAGGCACCTGTGTAGAAGCTGTTTACTTCTCTCCCAACGCCACATTGTGGGAGAGCAGATGCATAGAATAAGTCTTAATTCGAGTAACTTAGTCTAGTCCGGATTGCTCCCCACAGGCAGAGTTAGAGAGAGAGACAGAGAGAGGGGGGTCTTCCATCCACTTGTTCATTCCCCAAATGGCCGCAAAGGCTGGAGCTGGGGCAGTCGGAAGCCAGGACCCAGGAGCTTCATCCAGGTCTCCCACGTGGGTGGCAGGGGTCCAAGCACTTGGGGCATCTTTTGCTGCTTTCCCAGGCATGTTAACAGGGAAATCAATTGGAAGTGGAGCAGCCAGGTCTCAAACCGGTGCCCACGTGGGATGCTAGCACTGCAGGAGGTGCTGCTACACCACAGCACAGACCATGCTACACTTTGAAATAAGAGAAACAAGAACTCCAGTATGCCTTGGATTTTACTTTTAAATAACTAGTTTTTAAATATGTATTACAACAGATCTACAGAAAGCAAAAGAACTGATTTCTCAGCCACAGTTCACTGGATGAGCTTTCCCTTTTCCTGCCTCAACAGCAGGGAGTGAAGAAGAGCCTGCCTGTTTCATACGGTGACGTGGCTCAATAGGCTAATCCTCTGCCTTGCGGCGCCGTCACACCGGGTTCTAGTCCCGGTCGGGGCACTGGATTCTGTCCCGGTTGCCCCTCTTCCAGGCCAGCTCTCTGCTGTGGCCCGAGAGTGCAGTGGAGGATGGCCCAAGTGTTTGGGCCCTACATCCCATGGGAGACCAGGAGAAGCACCTGGCTCCTGGCTTTCAGATCAGTGTGGTGCGCTGGACTCAGAGCGCCAGTCGCGGCGGCCATTGGAGGGTGAACCAACAGCAAAAGGAAGACCTTTCTCTCTCTCTCTCTCTCTCTCTCTCTCTTACTGTCTAACTCTGCCTGTCAAAAAAGGGAGAGAGAGAGAGAGAACCTGCCTGTTTCTCTGGAGAAAGTCAAGGCTCTGAAGCTATCTTCCCATACCCCTTCCAACTCAGAAAACCAAGGATGGCTTCGTCTGCTTGTGCTGGTCTAACAAAATGCCCGAGGGTGGGTGATTCACAAAAAATAGAAATTCACTCCTCCCAGTGCTGGAGCATGGGGAGCACCGGTGAGGGCAGTGCAGGTTTGGCGTGTCCAGTGAGGGCTGCCGCGGGCTTGCAGGACGATGCCTCACTGCTGTGCCCTCAGCGGAGGGAAAGGCAGCGCCCACTCCCTCAACCCCTGCAGTCCATCATCTGTGAGGGCCTCACTGTCAGGACTTAACCACACCCTAAGGGCCCACCTCTTCACACTACAACATCGGCAATTAACTTCCAACATGGGAACCATGAGGGGAACTTGTGTGTAGGGGGGGTGCACATTCAGGACAGAGCAGGGGCCTTTGGTTTTCTGCCAGGAACAAGGGACCAATAAGACAGAAAGGAGATGAATTATCATGAAAAATAGTCATTTTCCTTTAGATGCTTCAAAAAGAACTAACTTGGTATCACTCATTGTTCTACACACTTCAGGATCAGAGGTAATCAGAAAAAATGTCCTGGAATTGAAAGAAGAAATCTGCAAAGTTGCATTGAATAAAAAATAAGGGAACAATAGTGACACATTTCACAACAGAAATATTTACTGTTCTATAGAATGTAATCATTCCCTGATCGACTCATGCCCTTCTTGTGCTTCCAATTTAATCACAATATGCTTTTGAACTCCTTCCCCATGTGTTCTGGATTCTTATCCCACCTGTCTTTCAAGTTTTATCTTTAAAATTCATATTCACTCATTCTTATGCTTCCCCCCCGAATTTGGGATAATTACTCAAGCTTGTGGAATCAGCCAGCTGACTACCAAACATTGTGATAACAAACAATCCTGACATTTCAGTGCTTCTAATAAGAAAGGATTCTATTTCCCTTGTGCTATGTGGGCATCAGCTGCCCCAGGTTACTTGTAGATAGGCCCTGGGCTGAATGAGCAGCCCCATATGGTTTTCCATGACTGTCTTCAGAGAGAAGCAAAGAGAAGAGAGTGGGGCCCAACAGGTGGTCAAAGTCCCGGTTCAGCATCATACTCATTAAGTCCACTCACTCACTTTTTGCTGACCAAAGTACATCAAGTGCCTGTCTGTGACAGAGAGGCATTCGTCAGACAGGCAAAGTATTATCAAGTTACATAAGTAATCTGCAGAGGGCCCAGGGGAGAGGAATGAGGATATTTGGCATAGGAGTAACAAAACATTAGGCTAGATATGTAGTTCTATCCTTTGTGTTTTGTTTCTTGTTTGTTTGGTTTGGTTATGTAATACCCACTACTTCTGCTGAAATTTTAATTTAGTTTAGTGATCATTGTTTTATCCGTGGGATTTTTGTTGTTCTCAAATATTTTTAATCTTTAAAATTTACTAATGTATTTTTTTCAATTTCTGTTTTCTTGAGTTCACTTTTCTCATTGTTTATACTGTTCGCTGGACAAATGAATTGTCAAAGATCTTGTGGTACTTGTGAGAACATTTCTGTCATGGCTTAATGCATTTAATCTGTAGTCCATGCTCAGTTGTGTAAGGTAGGGTAGAATCCTTCCTCTAAACTCCTAGAGGGCTTTCCTTCCTACTCACTAACCCTTCCCTACTGTCACATGCTCCCTTGATTACTGAATTTCTTACATATTTTGTGCTTTATTGACTGTGCGCATTTATCCCTGCTACAGGAGTAAGGTCTTTTCAGTAGGACATTGGAAGAAGGATAAAAACATGAGCTTTGTTTGGTCTCATGATCATATTAGAGAGTTATTGAGATGGGTATTTAATCCAAGAAGCTAAGACATAATTCTTAAACCAAATCAAACTGAGAAAAACACTATAACTGATATATAGAGTACTTTTTCTTTTACAAAGCCAATAAAATGTGTAAAAACAAGCAAGTTTGATACAGGAAAAATGAAAATACACACTTCTGGAACAATTAAGTAAACATATTTTCAGATACAGGGGAAATTTTTAATTTAATATTTAAAATATTTAATAACATTTCAAAAGACTGAAAGCATTTCAACTTGTTTTACTAGATGAGCCCAACCCTGATAATAAAATGTGACAAAGAGAGCACTAAGAAATAATCTATGTATCAATCTTTCCACTAAAAATAAAGGATACATGAAATGATTAAAATCAGAGGCTTAGAAATTAATTGGAATTACATTAAAATTCTTGCTCTATTGCAAAGAAATATTTTATGACTCGGACACTTAACTGTTCTAAATCATTTTCCTGAAGTAAAATAATGACACATACCTTAAGAATAATGTTAAAGGTAAAAATTATGTAAGTACATTTTAAGATATTTTATGCATTCAGCTTATGTCTGATCATGCTTATTCATGCATGAGGAGGAAGAGAAAGAAGAGGAGGAGTAAAATGCTGAAATGGCTGTAAATTGTAACATCATAAACCAAGTCTGATAAAATTGAATCCTGTGGCATAATATAAAACAGAGTCAAAAAATAATAAAGACTTTATCTGGAAATTCAACAATAATTTAATAGAAATATACGTTATTTAACTCATCACATAAGAGGAAGAAAAAATGCATGAATCTCTTAGTAGATTCTGGGAAAGTACTAGGTAAATGTCAATGAAAAAATCAGAATCCATAGAAAATGTTGTTCATATTTTGAAGCATGCTAATAAATCAAGAAGGAAGAAGGAACCCTAGCATCACCAGAATTTTTTTTGTCCTAGAACCTCTACCTAATGCCTCAAAGGGGAAAAATGTATAATTAGAAGCTAAAATGACCCAAATCATCATGGTTTGCAAGTATGATTGCTTACTAGGAATTAACCCAGATGTCTATCAACTGATGACTGGATAAAGAAACTGTTGTACATATACACTAGGAAATACTACTCAGCCATAAAAAGGATGATATCCTGCCTTTTGTAACAAAGTGGATGCAACTGGAAACCATTATACTTAGTGAAATAAGCCAGTCCCAAAAGGACAAATATCATATATTTTACCAGATCTGTGTACATTTCTGTACCAAAAATGTAATGTGTAGGAGTGAAACTGACATGTTAAGATTTAATAATTGTCTACATCCCTTGTCTCTACTGTTGAGGAATAGCGTTTGTGTAATTCGTATTTTTGCTGAACTATTCACTTATCGAAAATATATCATTATAAAAATTAAGAGAGGAAATAAAAAAAGAAGGAGGAAGAAGGGTGGGAGCATGCTTGGAAAGTACCACTGTGTTCCTAAATCTGTATCCATGAAATACATGAAATGTGTTTACCTTAACATTTTTTTAATTTAAAAAAGAAATAAAAATTGAAAATAGCATGTTAAAATGTATGACGACAATTAAGAATCATTTTAGGTTACAAAAGTAATCTTTACAAAAGAAAACGCTTTTATATCAATACTCACAAACTGGTGCTATTAAGAATCAAGTTATTTTGATATTATGCAATAAATAGCATGGCCTAATATAAATTTAACAAGACTTACCTGAAAGAAATGACACATGTCTAACGAATGTAATTTTAGGACCTCACATGTTCCTGGAAGGAAAAACACAATTGCAAAAATGTCATTTTCTCCTACATTAATCTATAAATTCATCATAATTTTTTTTTTTTGACAGGCAGAGTGGACAGTGAGAGAGAGAGACAGAGAGAAAGGTCTTCCTTTTGCCGTTGGTTCACCCTCCAATGGCCGCCGCGGCTGGCGCGCTGCAGCCAGCACACCCCGCTGATCCGATGGCAGGAGCCAGGAGCCAGGTGCTTTTCCTGGTCTCCCATGGGGTGCAGGGCCCAAGCACCTGGGCCATCCTGAGCTCAGATTTCTAAAGCAGACAAAATGAAACGTAGTCTACGATACAGGCAAATCTCATATGTATAAACAATGTATTATTTATTATAATTGGTGACAGGAAAACTGGCTAAATTTGGACAAAATGAAACTAGATTCTGATTAACCATTCAACACAATGGGGGTGGGGGCAGGGCCACAGAGAGGCTCTGCTGGTGCCTTTCACCTGGACGCTGTATTTTGTGTTCCTGAATGATATCTTCACTGTAGTGAAGGGACCAAAGGAGCTAGGGAATTACGGAGTGCTTCTGCACGATGCTGCCCTGCTGATCGCCCTCATTTTCAGCATGTCTCCACTGCAGACCTAGATTCATCCAATGGAAGAATGTTCCATTTATCACACAGTTTCTTCCTTCCCTGTTTTGGGGGGTTTGTACTGATGCACCCCACAGTTGTGTGCAGCTATTACAGTTTGGCCCTGATGATGAGTGCCAGTCAGTGCTGTCAGTCATATACCTATTGCCTGCACTGGGATGTGAGCTGGTGGAGATGATACCTTCTCCGTGGTAAACTATCTCAGGGCAGGGCACCTGAGATACTCCTTTTTAACACTAAAGAGTCAGTCAGAACCTCAATAATTGTTGAATGAAGAAACTTCCCTCCAGATTTGAAGAGCTAGGGGTAGAGTTGGCATTCCCAGGAGGATCGAGAAGCCCGAGCACAAGTGGGAGCTTCTGCGAAGCACAGAGGACTCCCCATCTGCCATCCTCATGGCCTGTGCTGAGAAGGAGGCTGGCACTGTGATCTGCCTGTTTGAGTAGCAGCACCACGACCTTAATTTCAAAGGTGCTGTCCCCAGCAAAGTGCCAACGAGAACTTTTTTTTTCAACATAAACAGACACATCTTTATTTCAATAAAATTAGTCAATTAAATGCCCCCCAAAATTAGGTTCTGATCTCTAGCTTCCATCTAAATGATTCCAGAGAAAATCAAGATTCAAATAATGGAAATACAATTTTAAAAACTGTAATCTAGAGATAAGAACATTCTGAGCTTGGCATCTAAAGGACAGGTAAGAGTCACATGAAAAACTCGTGAAATTAAAATACATATGAAAAATAATCTAATACATAGCAATATACTAATATGTGCTATTATTCATAATACATACTTATTAATGCAATATTAATAGTATACACAGCAAACCAAACAGAATCTGAGTTAAAAAAGAAGAAAAAAATATAGGAAATCCCCAAGGAGACCAATGTTAATGGCTTGTAAACAAAAGATACCAAATTTATCAACAGGTTAAGGAATATAATATAGAAAAAATAGCAATATAGACATTTAAATGTTAAACATTGTATCTTTTGATCCAAAAAAAAAAAAAGCAAAGCTAAAAATAACAATAATCAATGTCATCAATGTCATTCAGAATCGGTTACTCCTAGCAGGAGGCAAAGTTAGCATAACCTTTTTAGGAGTGATCTGATAATGAGTAGATTTAAAACAGAAAGTCCTAAGACTGCCTATCCTTTATTTTTATTCTGTTTGTTTGTTTTGACAGGCAGAGTTAGAGAGAGAGAGACAGAGAGAAAGGTCTTCCTTCCCTTGGTTCACCCCACAAATGGCTGCTATGGCCGGCGCACTGCACCAATCCGAAGCCAGGAGCCAGGTGCTTCCTCCTGGTCTCCCATGTGGGTGCAAGGCCTAAGCACTTGGGCCATCCTCCACTGCCCTCCTGGGCCACAGCAGAGAGCTGGACTGGAAGAGGAGCAACCGGGACAGAATCCAGCACCCCGACTGGACTAGAACCCGGGGTACCGGCGTCACAGGCAGAGGATTAGCCTAGTGAGCCACGGCACCAGCCTATTTTTATTCTTTAAAGATTATTTTAAAAAAAATTATTTGAAAGGCAGGGAGAGAGAGAGAGAGGGAGATCTTGTATCCACTGGTTCACTCCTCAAATGGCCACAGAAGTGAAGTGTGGGCCAGGGTATAGCTGAGAGCCAGGAACTCTATGCAGATCTCTCACATGGCTGGTGGGGGGCCCAAACACCTAGGCCATCTTCGCCTTCTGCTGCTGCCTCCCTTGGCACATTAGCAGGAAGCTGGATGAGTAGCCAGGACTCAATCCAGCATTCCAGTGTGTGATGCCAGTAGTGGCTTACCGCACTGCGTCACAACACCAGCCCCTTGACTATCCTTTAACTCTGCAAGTTCATTTCTAAAATTTATACTGACAGTATAATTGAACAAATTTATGAAGATATATGTTCAAGACTCACTGTAAAATTTAGCAAACAACAAAATAATTTATCTAAACTAATTAATAAATACCTGACTACATCAAACACTATGATACCATGGAATGCTAGCTTGCATTAAAAATAATGATGCAGAGCTCATTTTGTAGAAAAATGCACTGGATTTTTTAAAAAATTGGGTGCTCTTTCAATAAGCATGTAAATATTAATTTTAGAATCATAATAGTGGAATTTAGCTATGTATTTTATCCTAATTTTGGTAAAAACACATGAAAACAGAGTGTAAATTTCTGAAATCATTCTGAGGGCAAAATAGTGTATATTTATTAAAGCCTTAAAGCTGCCCAAACTTAAAAGGGTAATTATACTTGTAAGAAATTATCTTAAAGGAGCTCTGTTTCTGTAAACCTCCCTCCTTTACAGGGGACAGCTTGTCCTTCATGTCACCATCAGCCTCTAAGGGACAGGGGCCTAGGGATCAAACATGTTCTAGGCTGCCCTACATGGTATTGTTAATATAAAGGATGGATCATTTGGAGGCTGAGCAGCTAGGGACACAAGAGTCCCTAATACAAGGATCCGTGGGTGCTCTGGGTACCCTCATCTACTGCATGTCCTCTCCACAGAGAAATGCAAAGGGCATATGGCCCCTAGCTGACTTCACAGGGTTGTCTGGTGCTGGGGATACCCAAACACCTGGTTAACTCATGCTGTATTGTACCCAGCTTGGGGACAAGAGCAATCACCTCACAAGAATGAATATATATATATATATATGTGTGTGTGTGTGTGTATATATTTACCTTTTATAAGTATATATACAGGCTTATACATATGTGTGTGTATGTATGTGTACATATCTTTTACTCAAATCAGAAATACTATGATCTAATTGCCAAGTGTTTGCAGCCTTCCTTTTCTGGTTCCACAGAGAGAGTTGGAGGGTCCTCTGTGGAAAGTGAAGCTGCTAATGAAGGCAGAAGACAGGGTGGGGAGCAAGCATGGGATGCATGACTGGGACACTGACCTGTGTCATAACCAGTATTATTTCATCTTCACAAGAAATCTTCCATAGATAGTAGATGCTGTGTTTCCATTTGAGTCTTAAAGGTGTCAGGACCTCTGGCCAGTCACACACTCTGTAAGGAATCCTAGATCCAGTATTTAAACCCAGGATGTTCAAACTCTTCATCCATTCCCCACACTGAAAACACATAAAGGTCAAAAATGGGTTACTGCTACTATAATCCATGAAGAAAATTTTTTAAATTATTAAATCTCATTTAATAATGTTATTATTATGAAATTATTAAAATGTTAGTTTAGAAGTTATTAGTTTAATAATTATTAAAAATATTAGTTTAGTAATTATTAAAATAATAGATTAGAAGATAATTGTACAGGAAATGTCACAACTTATAAAGCAAAAATAAAAATGAGGTCAGTTCAGGGGAGGGCACTGTGGCACAGCAGGTTCAGCCACCACTTGAGAGATCAGCAACTGATTATTAGAGTGCTTATTAGAGTCCTGGCTACCCACTTCTGATCCATCCCCCTGCAAACACACCTTGGAAGCAGCAGATGATGGTTCAAATTCCTGCCGCTAATACGGGAGACCAGGATAGGTTACTGGTTTCTGGCTTCAGCCTGGCCCATGCCCAGAAGTTGCAAGCACTTAAGGAGTGAACCAGTGGATTTATTTCTCTCTCATTTTCTGCCTTTCAAATAAATAAATAGTTGTTCAAGATAGTTCTGGTACACATGCAATGGAAAAATACTGGAAATGTATTATAAAAGCTAACAGTGGGCCGGCGCTGTGGCTCACTAGGCTAATCCTCCAGCTGTGGCACCAGTTCTCCATGTTCTAGTCCCCATTGGGGTGCCGGATTCTGTCCTGGTTGTTCCTCTTCCAGTCCAGCTCTCTGCTGTGGCCCAGGAAGGGAGTGGAGGATGGCCCAAGTGCTTGGGCCCTGCACCCCCATGGGAGACCAGGAGGAAGCACCTGGTTCCTGGCTTCGTATCAGGGCAGCACGCCAGCTGTGGCGGCCATTTGGGGAGTGAACCAATGGAAAGAAGACTGTTCTTTCTCTTTCTCTCTCTCTCTCTCTCTCTCTCACTGTCTAACTCTGCCTGTCAAAAAAAAAAAAAAAAGTTAACAGTGGTGGAATTATAAGTAAATTTTTTCTCTGTATTTTTATTTTTTTAAGGCAGATGGAGGATAAGCCCTTAATTTTGTTTAATATTTAATTTTTATTTGAAAGGCAGAGAGACAGACGGAGAGAACTTTCATCACTGGTTCAGTCCTTATAAGCATGCAACAGCAGGGGCTGGGTCAAGCTGAAGCTAGGAGCCTAGAACTCAATTCAGGACTCCCACATGGGTAGCAGGGACCCAAGCACTTCAGCCATCACCGATTCCTCCCATTAATGCCTACTGTGCACTAGTGGGAAGACAGAATCAGAAGCGGAATGGGCACTCCACCCCAGGCCTTCCTATAGGGGACGAGGGCTCCGGAACAGCGAGCATCTCAAGTGCCACATCAAACGCCCATCCTGTTTGTGTTTTTAAATTTCCACAATACCTATTAATATTTGTGCAACTGGGAAACATAATAAAAGAAACTCCCACATGTGCTTCTGTGTGAGCTACCATAAAGACGTCAGCACGAGGCCAGGGAGGGAATTAGAACTCTTCCTTTGGGGTGCGTCTTTTAACCTGTTAGATCTGGAGATAACCAAGCTGCTAGAGGAATGTTGGAATTACTGGAAGTGACATCTGCAAGGGACCTCACCGATCACTGCACTCAGCCTTGGCATTTTGCAGATGGGGACAGGGAGAGCAGAGGAATCCGAGAAGACAGTGAGCATCCTTGACCCAGGCACTCATCGCCTTCTTAACAGGATGGAGCATGCACATCCATTCCACCAAAAGTTTCCTGTCACTCGGCCCTGAATAAAAGTCAACGTCTTATAAACAGCAGCTCTTTAGCCTCTGCCCTGACCACAGAATTGAACAAGCTTAGAAAACAAGGTGGGTTTTGCAGCATTCACTTTTCCTTTGCAAACCACTGGGATGAAAAACCAAAGTCCCAGCCCTCATCCCCTCCATCGAGGCTGTCTTGTTCTTGTTTCCCTCAGCTGAGAAGGACAAGGCTTCTCAGAAGGCATTTTCTCTGTCATGTGTGTTCTGATTATGAAAACATGACATCATAAGTGTATGAAATGTGAAAAATAACAGAAAATCCCAACCATGTGTTATGCTGCTGCTCCATGACAAGGATGGCTAACACTTTACAGGCACACCCAAACTTCTCCCTTTTATGCCAGACACACCCAGGTAAGATTCTGCAGGCACAGAATTTCGATTATTTTAAGATTTATTTATTTGAAAGGCAGAATTAGAGGTGGAGGGGGGGACAAAAAGAGATCTTCCATCTGTTGGTTCACTCCCCAAATGGCTGCAACAGCCGAGGCTGGGCCAGGCTGACACAGGACCCTGGAACTCCATCTGGGTCTCCCATGTGGGTGGCAGGAGCCCCAGTACTTGGGCCACTCAACACTGCTTTTCCAGGCACATTAGCAGGGAGCTGGATCAGAAGAACAGCCAAATTTGAACCAGTGCTCATATAGGATGCCACAGGTAGCAGTTGAACCCAATACGGCTCAGGCTTCTAATGTTATTCAAAACATCCATGGCCAACCTTCTTGGGAATGGGAATACCCAGTGCTCTGAAGGTGCTCAGCTCTTGGCCAATGAATTGTTAGCAGACGCCCTGCAAACAACAGCTTGAGATGTGCTGGCCTGGGTGGGGTCCCCCTCTCCCATGTGTGCTATTTCCCTAAGAAAACTTTCCCTCCAGTGGCTGCTCCCTGGGCCACAGTGGAATACATCTGAGGTGCCCCAGGTCACATACACACCTGAGGTAAGAGGCAGGTTCATTCACTCCAGCAGACTGGTATCTGGGAGAGTATAAATGGTGCTGCTCTAAGCCAATCTGGGTTGATAAACATCAATCTCACCTGTGCACCCCCACCACGTCAAGAGGTTTTCCTCTCTTAGAATCCCCTTGACTTGCTTTGGGTGGTCGGTGCAAGGCTCAGCAGGTGTTGCTCTTCCTGCTACCAGGGAGGAACAGGGATAAAGATCTGCATCCAGTAGAGTCAGTCCCTCTGTTTGTGTTCCCCAGGGCCCGTGGCAGTCCAAGGAAAGTTGAATTCTTTCTGGCATTTTTTTTTTTTTTGGACAGGCAGAGTGGACAGCAAGAGAGAGAGACAGAGAGAAAGTTCTTCCTTTTTACGTTGGTCACTGCGGATGGTGCGCTGTGGCTGGCGCACCGTGCTGATCCCAGAAAGCTGTACCTCCCAGCAAGCCTGCCCTTCTGTGACCCTTTCCTCTGAAAACTAATGGGTTCATCTGACTCTGTCATAAGTGACAGAATGCTAGCTTAAAATCCAGGCCTTTTGAATGCTTGGGATATGCCCTTTTTTTTTTTTTAAAGATTTATTTATTTGAAAGAGTTACCCAGAGAGAGAAGGAAAGGCAGAGAGAGAGAGAGAGAGAGAGAGGTCTTCCATCTGTTGGTTCACTCCCCAATTGGCCACAACTGCCAGAGCTGTGCCAATCTGAAGCCAGGAGCCAGAAGCCAGGAGCTTCTTCTGGGTCTCTCACACGGGTGCAGGGGCCCAGGCACTTGGGCCATCTTCCACTGCTTTCTCAGGCCATAGCAGAGAGCTGGATTGGAAGTGGAGCAGCCGGGACTTGAACCAGCATCCATATGGGATGCCAGCACTGCAGGCAGTGCTGGCCCCAGGACACACCCTCTTAAAACAGAGCTTAGGGCCCAGGGTTGTGGCTCCATGGGTTCAGCCTGCAACACCAGAATCTCATGTCAAACTTCTGTTTTGAGTCCCAGTTGCTCCACTTCCAATCCAGTTCACTCCGTTGTACCTGGAAAAGCAGTGGTATATAGCTCAAGTGCTTAGGCCCATCCCACCCATATGGGAGACACAGATGGAGTTCTGGGCTCCTGGCTTTAGCATGGACTAGCCCCAGCCTGCTGTAGACATTTGGGGAATGAACCAGTGAATGAATGAATGATCTCTCTCTCTCTCTCTCTGTCACTCTGTCTGTAAAATAAATAAATCTTAACCCAAAATAATCAGCTTCCATGATTACAGATGCCACCTGAAGGCACTCAGGTCAACAGCTTAACAATTCCCAGAAAACCACCCACATCAACTCCCTGCCCTGTGAGAGCACCAGTCTGCACGTCCAACCCAGCTGAGTTTTCTTAGTCCATCAGTGGACGGCAACATGATGGACTCCAGGCACTGACCACTGAGTGAGCCCAGGCACCCCACATACTGTGAATGCTCATAATAAATGTGTGTTTTAAGCTGCTGCGTTTCAGAGCAGTTTGGTACATATCATTAGATAACTGGAGCAGGCCTTCCTGGAGGCTGTAACAAGTGGCCAACTTCAACATCCTAATTTTCTCCAAGACCCCTAATGCTACAGCTTGAAAGATAAGTGGTCTGAATATCAAAAACCAACAGGGGGCAATTGAGCAGTTAACGCACTGCAGCATAACCAGTAGTGTTAATCCTGCTGCCGGCAGTGGAGGCTTTCCTCTCATTACCCCTCTCCACATGTCAGCTCAGTCAATGCCACATCAGTGTCCAGCACTGTCAACCTCTGCTCCCTGGAACCAGCTTCTGCATGTGGTTTCGTTCAGTTGGAAGGCAAAGAAACCTGTCTCACAAGGGTTGAAGTCATACAGAAAAATCCACTGATTCATGTAACTTACAAGAGCAGAATTAGGTATTTCTGGCTGCAGGAAGAACTTGATACTGGACATGCAAGACAGCACCTTTGGTTCCTCTCCATCTGTGCACACCTCAGTGCCACATGGTGGCCTCCCACTACCTTCAGACTTCCACTTAGGTCTTCCCCAGTTACAAGTTTCACAAAGCAGAACGTGTGTACCTTGTTTTAAATCCAAACCACAGCATTTTACCTCTGTGACCTTGGGCAAGTACTTAACTTCTCTGGTTCAAATTTTTTTCTTTAAAATGAGAACAGTAATGACCTCTACCCTACAGGGTTGTTTTCCTAAGTGAGGCAATATATATAAAGAACATGTGTACATATATATTTATTTATACATAGCATAATTCTACAAGAGTCACTGTTTTTTGTAATCACAGTAATGGTAGTACCAGCAATGGATGCAATAGTGGATTTAACAATAGCAATGTTCTCTACTACTATTCAAGCACAGCAAAGAGAATCCATGCCCCAGCTTTCTCTGGGATTCCTGAGCTCCCTACATAGTCCATGAACACAGAACAGGGCCCTAAGGTAGGGAGTACTGATTGGCTCCAGGTGTTCGGAGCCCACAGCTGAAGCTGGTGTAGGGTGATTCCTGCAAGGCTGGGAAATGAGGGGCTCTCTCAGAAAGGGGATGGACTCCAGGAAGGCAACTGAGATTCCCTAAGAAGTGAAATTCTCAGTGCTCAGAAGTCCCCGGAGTCCTGTTGTGCTGAGCTGGGGAGCTCCACTCAGGTGAAAAAGCTACAAAGGTCTGACTAGGAACAAGAGATTTTCTCATGATGAGTATGTGTGTCAGCTGTCAAAGTTCCTGGTTGAGTCTGTCAGTCCTCTCAGAGTTGAGAGATCCTGGGAGGGAGTTTACCCCAACCTTGAAGCTAGCAGGATCCAATCCTTGAACTCCAGCTATATTTAAGTGGCTGAACCTAGCACAATCTAGCACATGGCATTTCAGAACCAATCAGTACTGGCTCAAGAATGTGGGTGGAAGAACTGAAAGGGAGAGGAAGAATCCCTATTAATTGTAAAATTTGATTTATTTATTTGAGAGAGAATCAGAGAGTGAGGGAGGGAGAGAAAGAAAGTTTCCATTGGCTAGTTCACTCCCCAAAGGCCCACAAAAGCCAGGGCTGAGCCAGACTGGAGCCAGAACTCAGAAGCCTGGGACTCAGCCCAGATCTCCCACAAAGGTGCAGGGAACCAACTAGTTGAGCCATCATCTGCTGTCTCTCCACCCACCTCAACCCACAAGGTCTGCAGTGAGCTGGAATTGCTTGTTAAGAGTCAGAAATCAAACCCAAGTACTTTGACATGGGATGCAGGCATCTTTACTGGTATCTTAACCAGAGTCTTAACTGCTAAAGCCAAATGCCCACCTCCCCCCCCCCCCCATTATTTTTGTGGCTATGAAGTTATTGTACCAAATCTACTGAGAGTCTTGTTACCATATAAGAGATCCTGCCTAAGAATGGGAAAGCAAAAAAGAAAGAAAATAGAGTGAGAAAGTAGAGATGGAGAGAAACTAAGTGCTGAAGACTTCACTTAATCCTGTATATCTAGCTTTTTTTTTTTTTTTTTGAGTATTCAGCTTTAGGTGTCCAAATTTGCTTTTGCTTAAGTTGTCTTGCATTCAGATTATATACTTTTTAAAGATTTATGTATTTGAAAAGTGGAGTGACAGAGAGGGAGAGACATACAGAGAAAGACATCATCCACCTGTTGGTTCATTCCCCAAATGGTCCCAATAGCCAGGGCTGGGCCAGGCCAAAGTCACGAGCCAGGAACTCCCATGTGGGTGGCCTGGCCCCAAGTCCCAGAGCAGCTGGGACTCAAACTGGGGCTCCTACATGGGATGCTGGTGTTGCAGACAGTGGTTTAATCCATTGTGCCACAACATTGGCCCAGGATTATATTTTTCTTAGCAAAAAGAGTTCTAATTTATTGTGATTTGTCAACAATATTTTGAAAGATTCTCTTAAAGTTTTCAAGAATTAAGATTCCTAAGTGTGTCAGTCATTTGCCTACTGTTTCTTAGCCCTGGAACCACTCCCCACCCACCTCCCTGTGCTGTGCGATTCTAGAGCAGGCAGTTCAAAAACTACATTGCCCAGAATCCCTTGTCCCTCCTTCCTGTTAGTTTTGGGCCAACACTGAGTCAAGGGAAGGACACTAGAAATAGGTAAAGGAAAGAAAGGACTCTTCCTGCTTCCAGTTCTGGCACCTGGAGCAGAGCTGTGGCTGTTACTCCAGCATCTTTTAGCACTCTCAGCTCACTATCAGAGGCACCATCAGCAGCAGCAATTTCCCCCTTGGTGGCTGAAGCACTGACATGGGGATGCCCCGGCAGCAGGACAACCCCCTGCACAGCTCAAGTGGTGATACTGCAGGTAACAGCAAAGTCCTCACGACTTCTCCTTCAGATCTCTGTGCTAGACTCATGAGATAAATCAACGCTTTTTCATTAAACCACTGGGGGGAGGACAGGCATGTTCTACAGCACTATTGTGGTAGTAATTCCTTGTTAACAACCTACTACACCAAAACCATTCCTGTCCACAGGGTCTCAGTGGGAACTGGACAGCTTAATGATCTCCAATGAGGTCATGAATGCTGACACATACATGGTTCACCTGAAACCAACCAGCCAGTTATGCCTGGGTGACCAGTCCCCAACCTGAAAATTCTCTGGGGTACTTCCCCAAGGAGACACATGGTTGTCTTCAAATAAAGATACACTTATCTTGATATCACTATTACTCCATTCCCCCACCCCTGAAGCTAACTAGAAATACTTTGGCTTGACCTATTTTGCCATATGTAGAACAAGAATAGTACCATATGTAGCTATTGTTACTATGTTAATTCCAGTCTTACCTACTGTTCTACTTATTTACTGCTACACAACAACCCCCTCAAAGTTCAGTGGCACAGAATATCATTTTATTATTCTCTCAGATTCAGTAGGTCAGAAATCTGGGTTGGGCAGATCAAGGATGGTTCATATCCACTCCACAAGGTTTAGGTGCCCAGCCAGTAAGACTTGAATGCATGGACTTGTTACAAATGGCTTGGCTAGATTTATCTCAAAGGTGTAGAAGGTGGGCTCAGGGCACCTAAATGTGACCTCTCCATTAAAACACTGTAAAGTAGTCAGACTTATCACACAGAGGCTCAGGGTTCCAGGGGTGAGAATTCCAGAAAACCAGGCAGAAGCTGCTTGGCTCCCTTGATCTAGCCTCAGAAGTCACACAGCATCCCTTGTGCCTGCTCTCTTGGTGAAGTAGTCACAAACCCATCCACACTCAACAGGATGGGACATAGTGTTGGAAAACTGTCAAAAGAATATGCAGCCCTATTGTGGAACCCAACATCCACAACATCCAGTACTCACTCGGAAAATGGTGTACAACTGAAGTTCTTCCTCCTTTCTTAAAAGGCATGTGTCTCCTGTATCATCAATACCGCAAAACTCCTGCACTAGCTGTGGCCCCAGGAGTCATGAGGATAACCTAAGGAAGACAAAGAACTCTTTGATTCCCCCATTCTTGGGTAGTTTATCACCCTCTGAAAACGCAGTCATAGGCAATGTAACTGTCAAGCCTGTATGTGAACTCACAAATGTTTAAGATAGCTAAGATTATTCTCCACATGGTATGTATCATCTTTTAAAATCTGTTTTGGGCTTAGTTCCTTACATGCCCCACATGAAACCCATCTCACAGTATGGAGCAAGGTCATCCAGATGAGATGGATGGAATGAGGCCTCTGAAAATAATCAACCATTAACACTAATTGAGAGACACTGGTCCTCAGGGTGTGTGTGTGTGTGTGTGTGTGTGTGTGTGAGTGTGTAGCTATTATGACCAACAATGAGGCCTTCGGGCCTTTTGTCACCTACAGAAATCACCCATCAGTTTTAGAAAAAGGTCCACAGATGAACCTCTGAAGCAGCTGGGTATTCCTGCTAAAGAGACTGCTTGGGTCCAGACAGATACGTCTTTCATCATGTCAGCAGTCACACTGGAGAATGAAATGAACATCAAACTCCTCTAACCTCACACACTGAATGTGCAAATAAGAAGAATCCCAGCACCAGCTATCTAGCTCTGCTTCCATCACAAATGGAAGCCATAAATGGGTTCTGCAATAAGAGAGGCTATGGGTTGTCACCAAGTGGCCCCATCCACAGGTAAAGGAATGTGGGCTAGTGAAGGCTGTCCCCAGGCACAAAGGGCTTGCACATAAAGGCCGAGGCACGCTGGAATACCTGCTGACTACAGCCCTTTTCCTATTAACCTGGGCTCATAATACTATTGACCATCTCAATTCTCACAGGCTTCAAGCCCTCTGACATGGTCATTGTAAAATCTGCAGTATCTTTTGATACTGACTTTTCCTCTAAAATTCAGTTACTTTCACACCACATGACCATTGCTGTGGACGCCCTTCCAGAACACTGTCCTCTGCAGCTTCCCATGACAGCCACCTTGGTCCAAACTCCTTGCTGCCTGCCCTTCCTAAGCGTCCATTGTCAACCATGATCTTCTCCATGTCCCTCTGCCCAGGAAAGCTGAGCTCCAGGGGTCCAGTCCCCAGATCTGGCAACATTACTGCTCCCCACCCTAAACAGGTGCAACCACCTGTTTCTGGATTAACCCCGCATGGACCCTGAATATACATTCACTCCACTGTCCGCAAGTAGGGGACAAGTTACAGCCCAAGCTGGGTCATCTTCCTTCCTCATCTCTCTGTAGGTACTGTCACTCCTGCCCTTGTCTAGACTAATCCTGCACATCCTGCCTCAAAGACAAGTCCCTTATGTTTACAGTCTGTCAAGGACCTGCCAATACAGTGAAGAGGTGTCAAAGTTCACCTACAATGAGAATGAATTTCTCAAAGAGAAGCAAAGCAGAGGGAGCATCAAAGGGTGAGGCTCAGTCGAAAGCTCTTCAGAGCTAAAGGAAGATCAAACGATGGAGTTGACGCTGCTGGCAGAGGTGGCATGGGGATGACTGGTGCAAAGAGATTTTGCCATAAAAACTGAATGCCAGCCTCCTCCTTTACTGTGAAATCCTCAATACAACAAAATGAGCTTCTTTTGGGGCCAAAAGCAGTGGATCTCAAACCTTAAAGTGCCTCAGAATTTCACTGGGATCCACTCCCAGGGTTTCTGATTCAACAGGTCTGGGGTACAGACTGAGATCTCCATCTCTTGCAAGTTCCCACATGACGCTGATGTTGTTGGTCCTGGGAACACGTTTTGAGAATATTGTATGGAGGCTTGACTCCTGAAGAAAGGGGACTTGGTCTCTAGAGAAAGGGGAGACTGTGGGTTAAGAGGAGGAAACTGCATAGAACTCTCCTGAGAAGAGGTCATGGTGCCCTGAAACACTGTTGGATGCAAAAGAGAAACCCATCTTCTATGGCACCTGCTTGTGGGAAAAGGACTAGAGGTGGGGTAATTTCCCCTCAAGCCACCTAGCCAAGGGAGACACCTGCAGACCCTGAGAACTCAGATACTGGTGCAAAGTGCTTGGCCATCTTCAGTTTCCAAAGCAGGAATAGTGGCTCAGTAGCTTTGCTCAGAAGGCATAGGACAAAGGGCTTTGCATTTTTCCCAGGCCCAGTGAAATGGCATTGAGCTCACATTAGTACCATTTGCCCTGGAGTCAAGGTCAGATGCTGCATTCTGTGTGGCTCCCCTGTGTATTTTCACAGCACCATGAAGCACTTCTTTAAGGCTGGTATTCCAGTAGGCTGCTCCTTTTCTTCCTCTAAGATAGAGGAGGGATGCCTTGTGGATGATCGTGGATACTAAAGCACACAGCTAGTTCCTTCCCAACAGTGACTCTTTAGTGTAACACAATGAGCTTTCCTACAACCAGCCACAGCCTTGCCCCCAGCCTCCTGTGCCTTTATGGACACAAAGCCCAGCAGGAGAGGTGAAGTTACCAAGACAATGGAAGTTGATGCTCAGAGAAATATCAGTTATAGTGAAAACAAGCCTGGTAATTTTCCCTGAAAGCAAGCAAGCCTGGCCATCTGAAGTATATGTGTAAGGGGTAGGTGGTTGGAATTATATACAGTATACAGTGCAGAATGATATTGGGAGGCTCAATGAAGTAAAAGTTTCTTGATAAAAATGGAGGCACCAACCTCTTTTTCCTAGTGTCATAGAAGCTCAGATTGCTTTATGTGATTATTTAAAAGATAACAGTTGGGGCCAGCACTGTGGTATAGCTGGTAAAGCCACTGCCTACAGTGTTGGCATCCCATATGGATGCAAGTTCGAGTCCCGGCTTCTCCATTTCCAATCCAGCTCTCTGCTATGGCCTGAGAAAATAGTAGAAGATGGCCCAATTCCTTGGGCCCCTGTACCTGCCTGGGAGACTGGAAAGAAGCACCTGGCTCCTGGCTTCAAATCAGTGCAGCTCTGGCCACTGCGGCTAACTGGGGAGAAAATCAGCGGAGAGAAGACCTCTATTTCTGCCTCTCCTTCTCTAACTCTGACTTTCAAATAAATAATAAAAAAAAAAAGATAGCTGTTGAATAGCCCATTTCAGACAATTAGCTTTTAAAAAGGTTTACATATTTGAAAGGCAGAGTGACAGCATGAGAAAGAGTTAACAGCGCGAGCAAGAGAGCGAGATCTTCCATCTGCTGTCTCACTCCTCAAATGGCCAGGAGCATGGAACTCCATCCAAGTCTCCAACATGGATGGCGGAGGACTTGAGTACTTGAGTCATCATTCTCTGACTTCCCAGGCGTGGAAGCAGGGAGCTGAATTGGAAGCAGAGTAGCTGGAATGCAAATGAATATTCCAATATGGGATACTCACATTACAATCATTAAGCCACTGGCCACAATGCTGGCCCGGTTCTATGTATTTTTACCATGCATCTTCAAAGTTCTGTAACGGATGCTCCTAATACAGAAATGAAAGCAAGTGGTTCCTGCCCTCGAGCATCACTTGTCCATCACTCAGATATGGACTGTCCTGCAGTCCAGCTTTCATGGTTGAGAGGACAGTGCTACATCCAAGAGCACAGGCTGAGATGTCACAAACACCAGGTGTAAACGTATAACTCTGCAGATCCCTTGGCTATGAACAATGTGATTGATGTCACCAGATCACATTTCCCCCTCCTTTGAAATACGAGTAATAATTCCTCCCTACAGGCTGTTAAAGAATCGATGACAAAATGCTTGTGCAGCACTGAACACTGGGCAGGAAATGAAGGGCCTTTTCTTTCTTGGCTCCTGTCCCTCAGGTGCCTGCTCGAGATGACAACTGAAACAGGGAGACGAGCAGCTGCAGGCCCTAGCTCCCACCTTGCTGCTTCCGAACAACCAACCTGAGTGCAATATTAAAGGGCTTAAGGGTTTCACTGACAAGGAAGCATGGATGCTGCACCAGTCTGAATTCTGAGTCTACACCCAGGTTACTGCTTTGAGAATTGTGTCCCCATTTCTCCCTTCTGGCCAGGGCTCTGTTTTATCCCTCTCCCCTTTGTCTACGATCCCCCATCCATTTTCCACTTGGTCACGTGTGCTCTATGGACCTACTGGCCTACTCTTTCTCTTTTCCTTTCTTTTCAGATGAACCCTGCTCCTGTGGCCCCAGTAATGACTTGTGATCCACTCATTCACCTGTGACTTCTTGTTTGCCTCTTAATCTAATTAAACATATCCCAAGACACTTGAACAAGTTGTTCTATCTCAGCCACAGAATAAAACAAGACCAGAAAGTGCTCTCGATTCTGAGTCAAATGAAAAAGGGACATTCAAGTTAAGGGGCGCGCGGGTGAGCTCAAGGGAACACAGACCTCTGTGACTCCTTTTGAGTCTTGGTTCAAATCCCCATTCTAGAAAACGCCATCAATATAAACCTAGCTTACGAGGCATGGCTGCTCTATCTTTCCAAGGATACCTTCAAGTTTAAAATAGGCATTAGGGTGCACTTGCCAAGAAAAGCCCCAGGACTATGGCAGCCCCTGCAGACTGAGAGGCCATGCACCAGGTATGGGGCCTAGGAGGGATGTAGGAGCCTGAGTTGGGGCTAAAGCCGGGGGTGTAGGCTGGAACCACTAGGGTGAGTGTGCTGTGTGGCAAGGAAGGGGAAGGTGGGATCCACGTGTCTGGCCAAGGGGGATGCAGGGCTCCTTTGGTAATAAAGGGGAGTAGGAGGGGACCCTCAGATGCTGTGGCAGGATTGGCGAGCAGAGATGCCTGGACGAGGAGTGGGCTTACAGACAGAGGGGACCAGAGAAGCTGTTTGGGAAACAGACCCAAAAACAGGTGCAAGGGCCTACTGTGAATGGGGGCAGGGCAGCGAGCTGAGGAGGTAGGAAAGAAGGGAAACAGAGATGCCAATCATATATTGAAAGGGGGATGCCAAGGTACAGTTTGGCAAAGGTAGCCCAGCTGTCCTGGTATGTGTAACGTGGACTAGGAGAGGACAGGGAGAAGTAAAGATCAGTGCCTCATATCAGGGCAGGCGGCAGGACACAGGGGCCCTGGTGAGCTGAGAGGGAAGGTGTCTGAGGCATCCCAAAGAGGGGTTCTGTAGTGGGGGAAGATGGAGAGGCCTACAGGTGTGGAGGGAATTGGGCTAGTGGGGTTCTGGGGAAATCCCAGGGATGAAGTCAAGAGGCAGAGATGTCTGCAGAGAAGGGATGCTTTCCAGGTGGTGTCTGGAGAATCCCCCAGGCTCAGGCGTGGCCCAAGGGGAGGAGCCAGGCAGTCCCCAGTGTGGGACAGGGAGGCTGAGATGACGAAAAGAAGGAAACTGACTTGGAAACTGATTGCTGTTGGTGCACAGAGGATAGGGAAGTGAAGAGGGAGGACATCACTCAGGCTCTGAGCAGGCCGGGTAGAGGACTCAGGGGCAAGGGCAGGTTGCCCCTAGTCTTGCTGAGTTCTATGGAAGGTGGCCCAGGAGCATCTTTATGGAATCTGGCAGACCTGGTCTGAAACCAGTTTTCATTTTGGAGGTAAGATCAGTCAAAGCCCTAGAAAGGGAGCCGGCGCTGTGGCGCAGTGGATTAACACCCTGGCCTGGGGCACCAGCATCCCATATGGGCACCAGTTCTAGTTCTGGCTGCTCCTCTTCTGATCCGGCTCTCTGCTGTGGCCTGGAAAATCAGTGGAGGATGGCCCAAGTCCTTGAGCCCCTGCACCTGCCTGGGAGACCTGGAGGAGCTTCCTGGCTTTGGATCAGTGCAGCTCCAGCCATTGCAGCCAATTGGGGAGTGGACCATCGGAGGAGGACCTCTCTCTCTCTCTGCCTCTCCTCTCTCTGTGTAACTCTGACTTTCAAATAAATAAACAAATCTTTAAAAAAATAAGGCCTAGAAAGGGGTAACATTAGCAGTGAGAAAAAGGGAAGGAAGTGGTGATTTTAACTTCTCTCCTCTTCACAGTTGCCACTTAAGATGCCACCATGGTCCCCCCACCTTGGCCCTCCTTTCCAAAGGTCATGCCTCCTGCCCCCCAAGGCCTCTACTTACACTCCTCCCTCCACCACAAGCTTCGTCAGTGCCAGCCGAGTCCTCTACATGTGCACTGTGCAGCTGAGGGATTCCCAGCCTCACTAGAGCTACAGCTACCCGAGTGCACCAGTGTCTTTGCCTGTCCTCTGCAGCTGCAGAGCCGCCATGCATTACACTAAGCCCTTCATACGCAGCACCTGCAACAAGGCCTTGTGGTGCTCTAGCCACCTGTATCAGCACCAGGCTACACCTGTGCCCAGTTGCTGCTCACCTGCCAGCTCCACCCGCCCTGCCTGCACAGCTTCTGGGTCATCAGGGGAACTGCCACAGCTCGCACCACCTCCACTGAGACAGGGCTATGCTGCCCTGCCCCTCTCTGGGCCACCTCTACATACACTCCCTGGCTCCCCGGAGGGCTCAGTTTCCCTGTCTATTCCAAAGGAAAAGCATCATCCTCGTCCCTACCTCACCCCTTTCCAGCTATTGACATAGACTGGAGGCACTGCCCCTCTCTGGCCCTGGGGGCCAGACCAGTCCAGCTGTGCCCTGTGAGCCTCTGCATCTGACGGGACCTCTTGAGTCTAATTGTTCTCCTCTGAGGTGAATTGTGGCTGTCCATGTGGAAGAGATGACAGGGCAGGGGCACTGTCCGATTCATTTCTGTATGTCTCTGTTCTGCTCACGACCACCTATTCTTTGTCCAATAAACCTTCTGTACTCTGAACACTAGTTTGTATAGTGTGAATTTTACATTCTGATGGTAGATTTTGACAACAGGTATCCAGACAGCTCCAAGATGTGCTCCATTCCTAAAATACGCCTTGAATTAGAAAGACTTGATCCAGTTGACACTGGCTTCCAAGCTACTCAGACCAAGGGCTTAGTGAAAATCTTCCACACAGAGCCTGCAGGTCTGGGTACCTCAAAAGAGAATGGAAGTGGTCCTGGAAAAGTTCTGGGGACCATGGACCTCTGAAAATGGGATTTCTTTTTTCAGAAGATTCTACTGAGAGATCTGTCAGTATCATAGAAATTTGAATGTCTAGGAACAAGAGACAAGGAACAAAGCTGGGAAATCTACCAGTAGGACATTGCAAAACTCCAGGCAAAAGATGATGGTGGTTAAGTCAAAGGTGGCATTAGCAAAGAGAAGGAAAATCTATGGAAAATGCTGCTGTTTTGATGATAGAACCAAAGGAACTTGTTGATGAGCTAGAAATGTTAGCAAAGAGCTAAATAAATGAAGAAGCCATGTCCTGAGTATCTGGCATAATGCAATTGTTTTTCATTGAGATTAGGAAATTTGGAGACACAGGGAAGAATTTAGGAGTTTCATTTTGGAAGTATTACTTTTGAATGATACATTAAGTACCCAGAGAGTTGCAGTGGACAGCTGGATAACAACATTCAAGTGTGGAGTTCAGAAGGGGGTCTGAATTGGAGATAAAAATGCCTGGGGTACCCGAGTATAGATAGCATTTTAAGCCATAGCATTAGGTGTGCTGACTAAGGCCCAAGTTCTGCCAGAAGAGTGAACACAGCCTGTCATGTCATTTCATCTGCCTGGAATTCTCAACACTGAGACCCAGCTCATGCGCAGGAGCCAGCTCTTCCAGGTGTGGCAGGACATCCAAACCTTTCTCTTCCTGGCACACAGGCAAATATCTACCTATCCTTTTGTATCCAGGAGGGGTTTATGATCAGCTCTGGCCATTGGAATTAGGTAGAAAGTGATGTGTGCCCCTTCTAGGCCCAGCCTCCAGAATACTGTGTTTTACCTGTTCTTTACCTGGTCTCCATCTGATGTCAGAACTAGCAAAATGAATGCAACATCAATCCGCAGATAAAGTTCACTGTCAAAACATCCAGATTGGTGATGTGTATTTTAGTTACCTAAACACAATAGATTTCAGCCCTTGCCATTGACCAAATTCTCTCATTGTTTTCTAGGAGTGGGATTGTGAGATAGGAATCCCTCTTAGACCTCAGCTCTTATTACAGTCTCCACTGTCTCCAGCCTCCCTGGAGCTGTCCAGAGTCAACAATGGGCCCAAGGAAGCAACAGAAGGCTCTGTTCCTCCAGGTTTAGGATGATAATTGGAGTGAAAGGCCTTAGCCCACACTGTGCAGAGCACTCATCCTACTTCACAGAGCCACAGGAGACAAACACAGCTCACATCAGACCTTGAAGGCTATGCTAAGAACTTGAAGTTTGACTGTAAACGATATGGGAAGTCATTCATGACTTTCAGCACTAAAATTGCACCGTACAACTTTTGAGTTCTAAAAACACACCCTAGAGGCTGTGTTGAGAACAGACCAATTGTGATGGAGGATTAGATATTAATGGTGATTTGGTCCAGAGAGTTGGCAGTGAAGACTGGGAGAAGTGTCTGGATTCTAGGTATATTTATGTAGAGGCAAAAAAATTTCCTGTTATGTTTCATGTAGCTCTCAGATCTCACTTCCTCCTTGCAGTTAGCCCATTGACCAAATGTAACTCCCTTGAAGTCTTCCCCACTCTATCTGAAGTGGCCCTCTTACACTTGTCACTCTCCATCCTCTCCTGCTTTATTTTTCTTTGTAGTCTCAGGCACATGAAATGATATGTGCCATTGCCAACCTATTCATTGCCATCTGTACAGAGTGAACACTGTCTTCCTGAGGGCATGGATTGGTTGTTGCCCTCAACATATCCCCAGAGCCTAGAATAGTGTCTGACCCACAGTCGACCTCAAATATTACTTAAGAAAATGAATGAGCCAATACAATCAGTCTTGTTGGACCCATGAGTGTTGTTCCTAACACATCAAGCAGTAAACACAAAGACCACCACTGCAGTGTATTTGCTATGATGCACAGACATCACCTTAGTGGCAAAGCAAAGAAGTGATCTGGCCTCAAGCCATACCTTTCTGCCTAGAGTCCGAGTATCTCTGGAAGGCCAGAATCTAAATATCATACCAGTACAGGACCATTACCATCCAAGGCACCAGCATTTGGATAAAGATCCCAGATTATCTTCCCCTTTAATACTCTTATAAACTAGTCCACCTTTTCTAGTCTCATTCTGGTACAGGCTCATCCCTGCAAGGGCAAGAGCTGGCCAGATTACCAGCAACTCAGTCATCTCACTGCTCAATTCTTCCTCAGGAAGTGCTGTTCAAATGTTTGCCCTGGACCATCTAACGGCAGCATATGCTGAGGCCCTTAGCATCTTCTCAGATAAAGCCAAGTCCCCCTCAAGTAGCTACATGTGCATTCACTCTAGGCACTATGACATACAGAAGCTCTCTAGGACTTATTCCTCTTGCAAAATTGAAACCATTATGCCTGTTAAACAACAATGCCCCATTTCTGTCTCTTGTCCTTACCACAATAAAACAAATAAAAGGGGGCAGTGGTGCAGGAGGAAACTTTCAGAAGTGATGGACAAGGTTATTACCTTGATGAAGTAGTAGTAGCAGTCATGGGCATCTTTCTAAACTCACCAGCTTCTGCACATTCAGTATGGGCAGATTTTTGTGGGCCAATTACACCTTAATAGTGTATATTATGTATAATGTAAATCAATGTATTTTTTTTAAAAAAGTCATCATAATCTTTAATAAAAAAAGAAAACAACAGAAAAAATGGAACAAAGAATCTCACAGAGATTATCTGGCTGGACGGGATCACCTGCCTCCCACAGCAGGGGCCAGAGCCATGCAGAGTGGGCTGGAGCCACTTACTGAATGGACTGGGGCTTGGAGGGCATGCCAATGTGCACCCCCTGCTATTGCTGCCGAGTCTGGCATCTGCAACCCCTGAGGTTCCACAAATGACCTCATCCCCAGTTCTCAATTTAGCACACCGGAGTAGCCAAACCCAAAGGCAGTGTTTAGAAGGAATTGGTGGCCAGCACCCCAGCTCACTTGGCTAATCCTCCACCTGTAGCACTGGCACCAAGGGTTCTAGTCCCGGTTGGGGCACCAGATTCTGTCCCGGTTGCTCCTCTTCCAGTCCAGCTGTCTGCTGTGGCCTGGGAAGGCAGTGGAGGATGGCCAAGTGCTTGGGCCCTGCACCCGCATGGGAGACTAGGAAGAAGAAAGTGGCTCCTGGTTTCGGATCGGTGCAGCATGCCAGCCGTAGCAGCCATTTTGGGGGTGAACCAATGGAAGGAAGACCTTTCTGTCTCTCTCTCTCTCTCACTAACTCTTCCTGTAAAAAAAAAAAAAAAGGAATTGGAATTGGTTTCATTATGGCATAGCTTACTTTTTTAAAATTAAAAAAGGTGACACAAGAAGAAAGGAACTTCTCTGCAAACTACCCAGATCCAACTACCCTACACTAACAGATACTTTTCCTCTTCCTTCCTTCATGCATATTTTCCATGGTTGTAACCTTAGGAACCTTTGAAATTTTTGCCCTTCATTATGCTCAATAATCTACCATAACCTTGTTTTTCTGTCTTAGAGTCATTAAAATACTATATTAATGGTTTTATGAAGCGGCATCATGTCAGAGTAATATAATGTTTAAACAATTCTCCTATTGTTGAGTAGTTAAGTTGATCTCTTAAACACATTTTTGTTGTAATCATTGTTATAGAGAGTGCTTAACAATGTTCCACACATTTTAAAGTTAATCTCTATTTGTTAACTCATTTGATCCTCACCACAATTCTCAATTTAGGCCCCATCATGATTATCCACATGAAGAAACTGGGACACAGTTTAGTCACATCATTTACCCAAGGTCACCAGGTAGTTAAGAGACTTGTCAATGAGCAAGTCCAAGAGCAGACCTGTCAGTGTACACACTAACTAACCACACCCTTCTTTTGCTGCAACAAACTTATCTGTGCAAATGTGGAGTTTTTATCCTGGAAAAAAACTGCCATAAATTCACAGAGTTTGAAACTGTTGGGTCAAGAAAAATGTGAAGACCTTTATGTCTCTCACTAAATATTTCCACAACGTTGTTGAAAGGAGTTCTTCCCATTTCAAGCCTTACCAGTCATGAATAATCATGTCAATAGGACCATATACCAACCAACTTTAAGTTCCATTATCATAATTTTTCACTTTGCTTAGCATCTACAAAATGACTTCTAAAGGTAGCGCACATTAGCGATTCTTTGAATACTAAAAATGATGGACACCTTCCAATCAATCCTTGGCTAATTGTAGATGCTCTTTTTTGTTCACATCCCTCACACAGTAAAACACTGCATTCTTGAGAGTGCTTGTGCATTTGAATAAGCTCTTCATCTTTTCTCCTTGTTAGACTTGACACAAACATGTCCTTTTCCTGTTGATCTTGTTATGTTCGACTATACAGAAGTTTGCTCTTTGTTTGCTTTCAAAGTGTAGGTATCTATTAGATTCTGCTGTGTTGACTGCATGATGGTGGTCGCATGGAAATTTAGTCAAGATTCTTTTACGTCTTTGATAGTAAATATTCTTTTTAGGAAAATAAGGATGACAATATTATGTATGCCATATGATAGATGACAGGAAAAATGAGGGCCCAAAACCCTCAGTTAGAGACAGTAGATCATCATGTTATCTGTTACCATGGACGGACTTTATTTTTTTGTTTTTCACATCTTATCGATCATGGTTGGAGTGAAAAAAACCATTGATTTTAAGAATTCTATTGAAAAAAAAACCATCAACTGTGAAGATAGTATTTAGAACACCCTACAACAGAGAAACAAGTTTATGATAGGATATTCTGTAAAATGGAGGACTAAAGATTTTGAGGTCACTACAATCACAACTGTGCATACTGATTTTTATATACACAGATGTATTATTTTTATCATGCACTGTTCTACATTTTGGACTACAATAATAGTGCTTGAATTGATTGCTTTAGATTTTCTAAGCACCCATGTAACCAGAAAATCATCAATTGTTTTATTTTACTATTTACATCTCATTTCTTTTTTCATGTCTTATTACAAGGAATTTTAAAACACTGTAATTAGCTTGAGGGAATCCAAGCAGATAGAAGCTTACTTTCTGTCAAATAAGTGTCGTGGATGTATTTGGAGAAATTTTCTCCCCAGGTATTTGCACTCCTTACACTTTCCATGGCCTTCAATCAGCGGCATCATTGCTTCATTGAGAAAAGTGATACCAAATTAAAGCCTCTAAACAGAGGCTTATGGATTTCAAAACCCAAGGTTTTGAAGATCCCAGACTCTAATATTTGTGCTATAAAAAAAATATTTGTGCTATTCATGAAGAAACCCTCACCCCAGACTATATTAAGATTCTCCAGTCGTAGTGATGGATAGGTAGCCTGGTGGTTGAGGCATCAGTCAAGAGGCTCACATCCCACCCTGCAGTACCAGGGTTTGAGTCTGAGCTCTGCTCCTGATTTCAGCTTCCTGCTAATGAGCATCCTAGAAAGCCTCAAGGTGGCACAAGTAGTTGGGTCCCTGTTACTCAGGTGAGAGACCTGGATGGAGTTCCAGCTCCCAGCTTCCACCCAGTCCTGCCTGTTTTAGGCATTTGGGGAGTGAATCAGCAGACAGGACTGATGTCTTTCTCCCTCTGTCTCTCCTTGCCTCTCAAAAAAAAATTAAAATTCATTTTAGAGGAATGGCTCTCCAGACAAGACAAAGCAAAGAATCAATTAAGTCACTTTATGGGGCTGACCCTTGGAGAGGGAAATGACAACAACTCAAGATTGGGTAGTGAGATCTAAGAGCACATTACCAAACAGAGATGAGGGACTCACCGAAGCCTTCAATTTCTCTGACTTGGCCCTACCATTCCTTCTCCCAGATGCTGCAGGGGCAGGCTCCTGTTCAGTGATGCTCTGTGTGCTCCCAGGTACCCATCTGCAGCCTCAGGCGCTGTGCAGGGAAACCTCTCCTCAGTACTGCCTTAGCCGGGGTCAACTTCCCAGGGGCGAAGTGTTAAGCCCTCCAGTTCTGGAGTCCTGGTGACTGAGGGCTAGTAGAAGCTGTTGGTCACCTCTAGCTCTGCGCTCCTTCTCCCAGGTCCTCAACCTACCACCAGCATCTGGGGGCAGGGGACACTATTTCCCCAAAGACATTGCCAAAAGAGGATTTGTCTAGTATTTTTAGATCCTATGCATTTGCAAGCTCTCCTCCAGCAATTCTGTAAAAACAATACTCTCTAGAATCAAAGTCTTTGGTGTTTCTTTACAAAAACTTCTAATCCCATGTTTGAGGAGGGTTGGGTTCCAGGAGAGGGTGAAGAGGAAGAGGCTCTCTAGTGGCCACCATAGTCAGATGGTGTCTGGCTGGGCCCCTCTGTCAGCTGGCAGATCATTAGATCCACATACTCTGTGCTCTGGGTGCACATAGACCCACACCAGCCCCAAACAAGCTGCCCTTTACTGCCTGAGGTTTTCAGATGATGCAGGTGGTGAAGGATTAAACAGTGAATAACTATTTATTATTCCAAACCCAGGCCCTCTCAGAGGGCTGGAATGGCTCCCTGGCTCCCCAGGCCTCAGCAATGCCTGTGGGTCCAGGCAGTGGGTATGCCTGTGGTTTGGGGTTTGTTCTGTCTTCATTGTGAGCTGAACCTCCAACAATCACTGCGCCCCGGGTGGTTGCTATTGATTTATGCTGGCTGTGAAACAACTGACTGAGGCAGCAGAGTGAATGCAAACTCAGTGGCATGTATTTCTGCCATGAGGAACAGAACTCTGTGTGCGGACTTGGCAGGCGCCCAATGAAGTACTTGATGATGATGAGTTGATTCGCTTTTCAGATTTTTGAGGCTTATGGGTTCTCTGCACCCCTGGATCTGCCTTTGTTCCTGCCCAGTGCTAATTACAGAGCTCTGTTAAGAGGCTTCAAAGGGCAGTCCCTCCCTCAGCCCCCCTTCTCTTCTGATCTCCAGGGCTTTCTTACATTTTGCCTCTGCAAGAATTATGTGTTTTCTTCAAATATTTCCCCACCCTACCCAAAAATGCACCAAAGAAGAGAAGGAAAATCTGTGTCCTCGTATTTTCCAACACCACCACCTCTGGTTGCTGTGTGTATCACACAGTTCTCTCCTTGTCAGTTTGCCTTCCACATCTCATCCACCGAGCATCCCTCCATGGCCTTCAAGTCTCAGGACAGGGGCCACTTGGCTGCCCATGAGGTCACCACATGTTCTCCCCAGATGCCCTACACCATGCTCCACCCAAATCCTTTTAGCATGCCCATAGTAATACAGAGTGCCATTATTTCATACCTAAGAAACACCTTCCCCACTAGGAGCCACAAGAAGGGCGAATCAAGGACTATTTATCCTTTAATTCTCACACATGGAAAGCAGAGAAGGCATCAGTTCCATCATACCATGGTTAAATGCAAAAATGTGAATTTCAGAATCAGAAAGACCTGCCCAACAATGGCCAGGTACCCAATTCTCTGTTGAAACTGCCTCACTGATACTCCAATTCTGAAATTAATATATTCTGAAATAATTATCCTAATTGCCCAGTGTATAAAACATTTGGAGCAGAAAACACTGTTACAGTGAAACTTGACATCTAAATAACACTTGGTGAGGCATGTGACATGATGCAGGGGTTTGTGGCCAGGAAGTAACTTCCCCCCTTCCCGAGGGTTCATGCCTTTTAAATAACAAAGAGTCCTATTTTTGATTCCTTTCCAAAGGCAAAGATGTGCCCTCATTCTAAATCTATGCAGACACTGGGGAAGTTTATTACAATTGATAAAGGTCCAGCACAATATTTTTTGAGCTTTTTGGGCACAGACCTGACATTTTATATCCTAACCCAGCAAGAGTGAAAAAAAGCTTTCATAAAACATACCTAATACCCATATTATTCATAAAGTCTTCTTTTCACAATTTTTATTAATTGATTTATTTTCATTTTATTTGAAAGGCAAAGAAACAGACAGAGCTCCTATCCATTGGTTCACTCTCCAAATGCCCTCCAAAATTGGAGCTGGGCCAGACAGAAGCCAGAATTCTATCTCCCATGGGTGGCAAGGACTCAAAACACTTGAGCCATCACTTGCTGCCTCTCAGTGTGCAAATCAGTACAAAACTGGAATCAAGGGCAGAGCCAGGACTTGACCCCAGCCTAATATGGGATGCAGCCATCTCAAGTAGTTCTAAACTGTTGTGATAAGCATAGCATGCCAAACACCCCTCATGTTGCCTCCTGTTATGTTCTTTCCAGTTCACTCTATTCTCTAGGTATTTATTTATTTGAGAGACAGAGAGAGCTCCAATCTGTGAGTTCACTCCCCAAATGTTTCCAATGACCAGGAGTCTGGAACCAATGCTGCCCCCCAGGGTCTGCATTGGCAGGAAGCTGAAGTCAGGAGTCAGAGTTGGCTATTGAACCCAGGAATTCAGTATATAACCACTATGCCAAACATCCATCTATATTTCATTTTTTTAAAGAAAGGCAGAGTGATTGGGTGAATGAATGACAGAAAGTGGAAGAGGGGGAAACCTTCCATCTGTTGGTTCACTTCCCAAATGGCCACAATGCCCAGGGCTCAGCCAGGCCAAAGCCAACAGCCAGAAACTCTGAGTCTCCCATATGCGTAGCAGGGCAGCAGGGGTCCAAGCACTTGGGCCATCTTCCCCTGCTTTCCCAGGTGCAACAGCAGGGAGCTAGATCAGAAGTGAAGTAGCTGGGACTCAAACTAATGCTCACATCGGATGCTGGCATCATAGGCTGCAGCTTAACCTGCTGTGCCACAGCACTGGGCCCCATATTTCATTTTTTAAAGGAATACTGATTGTGAATCCCAAAAGGGTGTCTACTTCAGTTGTACCAATATGATTTGCATAGGACATACTGTGGCTGTGGGAGATGCTATCACTGGAGAAGGTGAAAGTACACAAGAGCTATCCATTATGGTTCTACAGTGCATTGTTGTCCGAAACTAAAAATAAGAACACTTAAAACAAAAAAGAATGCTGCGAATGCTGAATTTATGGTACACTAATGAGTTCCCTAATGATGTTCTAAGCATTGATCCCTCAAAGTGAGTTCATGTAAATCTACTTACTTATCCATGAATAGTTTCTAAAAATTACATAAGTAATATATAAGGAATAAAATTATAAATACCCTAGGAAGACAAACATAAAAAATTATATGAAAAAATAACTCTAAGACATTGCTCAAATTTAAAAAAACATTCTTGAAATACAGAAGCTTAATACATACTGTATTAAGTATTTGAATAAGGCATGGGCTTAATTTTATTCTTATAAAACTGATTGGTTTTGAGGGGAACTTGCTGACATGATTCCAAAGTTCACCAGGGCAAATAGAGTGGAGATGATTCTCAACAAAGGTCTCTGAGCAGAGCCATCAAGGAGAAACAAGGATGTGCCAGAGCCATGCACACAGCTTGTGAGAGCATATGGTAATCTGGTTGAGGTCACATTGGTAGCTCATAGCAAAGGGAAGCATTTTTTTGCTCATTTTCATTTAGTTCTCTCTCTGAATTGTGCTTTTTAAATCAAACAAGGAATCAAAATGGGAAATTATCATTTTGAACTGAACATCAATGGAAACAAAGTATTTCAAATTATAACTATTACAGGAAACAGTATGGTGGTGTCTAAAGACATTAAAAATAAAACTGCTAAAAACAAACAAACAAACAAATGAAAAAACAAAACAAAACAAAAAATGCCGGGTTCTAGTGACGGTTGCTCCTCTCCCAGTCCAGCTCTCTGCTGTGGCCCAGCAGTGCAGTGGGGGATGGCCCAAATCCTTGGGCCCTGTACCTGCATGGGAGACCAGGAGAAGCACCTGGCTCCTGGCTTCAGATCAGCGCAGTGCGCCGGCAGCAGCGGCCATTGTGGGGTGAACCAATGGAAAAAGGAACACCTTTCTCTCTGTCTTTCTCTCTCATTGTCCACTCTGCCTGTCAAAAAAAAAAAAAAAAAAAGACACAAAGCAGCAAACCCAGGATGGACAATTCTAGAGAGCTAATGCACAGCACAAGGACATGCCAGTCACCTTCACATTATGACAAGGAAATACCTGACACAGGCCACATGATAAAGAGGTGATGGAGGTGCACGGTCGAAGGGTCATATATGGTGACGTCTTCCTGCAGTCAGTCCCAAGGCCACCTGGGGAAGCACAGGGCAAGGGACAGGGAGCACATAGCTCTGTGTCCGACCTCCTCTCCAGGTAAAGCCACCAGGACCGCATCCCTGCCCTGCCCCAATGAGCTCCACTAATCCAACAATCTCCTCCAGGCCTTACCACCAGACACCACACTCAGGCTGAGTTTCCACCCTTTTAATACTGTACAGTGGGGACTGAATTTCAATACGTGAAGCCTCAAGACAAGATACGTGAAGACACTCAAACTACATCCAAATCCTAGCCAGGACTACAGGTAACTAAAGTGTCCTGTATTGGGGATTCATGCTAAATGAATGGATTTTAACTGCTCTTGCCAGTAAAACAAAAAACACAGGTAACTACAAGACAGAATGGATATTTTAATCTGCTTCACCAGAGCAACCTTTTCATTATCAAATGCATCCCATATCATGTTGTATACCTTAGAAATACACAATAACATTCATTTTTATAAAAATTTGTGGGTTCAAGGCTGGCGCTGCGGCTCACTAGGCTAATCCTCCACCTTGCGGCACTGGCACACCGGGTTCTAGTCCCGGTCGGGGCACCGGATTCTGTCCCGGTTGCCCCTCTTCCAGGCCAGCTCTCTGCTGTGGCCAGGGAGTGCAGTGGAGGATGGCCCAAGTGCTTGGGCCCTGCACCCCATGGGAGACCAGGATAAGTACCTGGCTCCTGCCATAGGATCAGCGCGGTGCGCTGGCAGCAGCACACCAGCTGTGGCGGCCATTGGAGGGTGAACCAACGGCAAAGGAAGACCTTTCTCTCTGTCTCTCTCTCACTGTCCACTCTGCCTGTCAAAAAAAAAAAATTGTGGGTTCAGTTAAAGCAGTATTGAGGGGTAGTTTATCATTAAATGCTGACTTTTTTTAGAAAAAGAAAGTTCTTAATTCAATGACAACAAATTCTATGTTAAAAAAAAACTAGAAAAAGAAAAATAAATCAAAAGCAAAGAAATAAAATGATGAAACTTAAGGTGAAATCAATGAATACTGAAGAACAATAGAGGAAAAACCTACAAGTGTCCCTAAGAAAGTCAATAAAATTGATAATCCTCTGGTGATACTGGCCTGAGAATACATAGGGGAAGGAGACACAAATCACCAATTTCAGAATAGGGAATGGTGACATCACTCAAACCCTGCACACTCCTACATTAAAGGGATAATAACAGAATATTTTAACATGCTAATGTCAAGGAAACCAATGACCTAAACAGACGAGAGAAAGTCCTTGAAAGACACAACTACCAAAGCTCACAAAAGAAATATGCATTTTGAAAAACTATATATTTATTAAAGAAACTCAATATACAGGAAAATTAAAAATCCTTCACACACAAAAAAATTCCAAGAACTGATGATTCCATGAATTTTATCAAAATCTCAAAGAAGAAATTATAACAGTTTTGCATAACCTATTCCAGAAAATTAAAGGAAATACTGCCTATCACTTTCTATGAGGTCAGCATTACTTTGACCTCAAAACCACATAGAGATATTAAAAGGAAAACAAAAGCTGCAGACCAATAGCCTTAATATTCAAAATTATTAACAAAAATTTAAGCAAAGTACATACAATGATAGGCAAAAAGGGGCTGGTACTATGGCACAGTGGGTTAAAGCCACTGCTTGAAGTGCCAGCATTTCAATTCTATTTTGAGTCTGAGCTGCTCCATTTCCAATCCATCCTCCTACTGATGCACCTTGGAAGACATCAAAAGATGATCCAAGAACTTGGAATCCTGCCACTCATATGTGAGACACAGAGTTCCTAGCTCCTGGCTTCAGCATGGCACAGCCCTGGCTATTGTGGCCACTGGGGGAGTAAACCAGTGAATGGAAGATCTCCCTTTCTCTCTCTCTCTCTGGTTCATTCCTTGCCTTCCATATTAATGAATTTTTTAAGTGGCATACAAGAAAACACGTTATGACCAAATGAAGTTTATCCCAAGTATACAAGATCTATATATATGACATCACTGTTATTCACGATATAACAGACTTTTAAAAAATCACTCAATACATACAGAAAAAGCATTTGACAAGAATCAGCATTCAGGGACCAGCACTGTGGCATAGTAGGCTAAACTGTCTGCAGCACCGGCATCCTCTATGGATGCTGGTTCATGTCCTGGCTGCTCCTCTTCTGATCCAGCTCCCTGCTAGTGGTCTGGGAAAGCACTAGAGGAGGTCCAAGTGCTTGGGCCCCTGCCACTCACATGGGAGACCCAGAAGATGCTCTTGGCTCCTGGCTTCAGATCAGCCCAGCCCCAGCCCTTGCGACCATTTGGGGAGTGAACTAGCAGATGGAAGACCTTTCTTTCTATCTCTCACTCTCTCTGTAACTCTACATCTCAAATAAATTTAAATGAAATTAAAAATAAAAAAAGAATCAGCATTCAACCCTAATAAAACTCTCAGCAAAGTAGAATAGAAATGTTTTCAATATGAGCAGGAAATATACTAAAAACCTGCAGGTACTATCATTCTTGTTGAAAATAAAGAACTGTGTCTAAAATCAGGAACAAAGTAAGGATGTCCACTTTCCCCATAGTGCTAAGATTTCCAGCTGATGCAATAGGCAGTTAAGGAAATGAAAAGCAACCAAAGCAGAAGAGAACAACTATTTTCAGATCACTTCCCAGTATACAAGAGGCTCTAGGTAGTTCAGTAGATCAAGAAAACGACATTAACAACATCTTGAGGTAGATTCTGTCTTTACTAGCCAGAGATGTTATGGTTCATGTAGGAAATTCTATGGAATCTACACAGAAGCACCTGTAATTAATAAGTAAGTTAAATAGCATTGCAGGATAAAAAGTTAGTTTACAAAAATCAAGAGCATTATTATGTCTTAGCAACAATCAAGTGGAAACTGAAATTAAGATACAATATACACTATAATAAAAATGAAATTTTTGGAGAAACTTAGCAAGATATCTATAAAATCTGTGCACTGCAAACTAAAAAAAAATTAAAATCTAAGTAACTGAGAGATAATACTATGCCTTGGATTGGAATATTCCATATTCTTCAAATGTCAATTAGTGCTAAGTGAATTTATAGATTCAATGTACTTCCAATCAAAATCCCAGCAAGCTATTTAAAAATAGAAATTGACAAACTGTTCTAAAATTCATATGGAAATAGAAAGGACACAGATTACCCTCCCAAAAAACTAAACTATAAGAGAACAAAATTAGACGAATAAGTCAGCTGAACATAATAATGAGTCTAGAAATAGACCTATACATATATAATTAACTGATTTCTGACAAAGATGAAGAACAATTGGAACATGTGAACGTGTGTGTGTGGAAAATGAGAGCGAAAGAGATTAAACCCAAACCTCCCACCTTATACTAAAATTAACTCAAAATTTATCAAACCAAAATGTAGAACCAAAACTGCAAAAATTCTAAACAAAAACATGCAGAAAATGTTTGTGACCTTGAGTTAGGCAAAGATTTCTTTGCCTACAAACAAAAACTACAATCCAAAATATAAATAAAAATGATAAATTAGGTTTCTTTAAAATTAGGAATTTCTACTTTTCCAAAGACATTAAGAAAATTAAAAGACAAACCAGATAGGGAAAAAAATAGTTGTAAAGTATATATCTGATAAAGAACTTATATACAAAACACAGAAAGAACTCTAAAATAATTAAGAGAAGATAATACAATGTAAATAGGCCAGGTAGTTGAAGGAGTATTTTACCAAATAG
Source organism: Oryctolagus cuniculus (assembly GCF_964237555.1). Taxonomy (NCBI): domain Eukaryota; kingdom Metazoa; phylum Chordata; class Mammalia; order Lagomorpha; family Leporidae; genus Oryctolagus; species Oryctolagus cuniculus. The sequence continues at coordinate 80,098,363 of NC_091446.1, read as the reverse complement.
ATTCATGGATCATAAGTAAGTGCATATCCATTAGAGATCACCCATTAACTCAACATCAATAATCATTAGGGGGCCGGCGCCATGGCTCAATAGGCTAATCCTCCACCTTGCGGCGCCGGCACACCGGGTTCTAGTCCCGGTTGGGGCGCCGGATTCTGTCCCGGTTGCCCCTCTTCCAGGCCAGCTCTCTGCTATGGCCAGGGAGTGCAGTGGAGGATGGCCCAGGTGCTTGGGCCCTGCACCCCATGGGAGACCAGGAAAAAGCACCTGGATCCTGGCTCCTGCCATCGGATCAGCACGGTGCGCCGGCTGCAGCGGCGGCCATTGGAGGGTGAACCAACGGTAAAGGAAGACCTTTCTCTCTCTGTCTCTCTCTCTCACTGTCCACTCTGCCTGTCAAAAATAAAAAAAAAAAAAATAATCATTAGGGAATGGAAAATCAAAACCCCAGTAAGATTCCACTGTATAACCTATTAGAAGCTCTAAAAGTAAAAGATTGTTGGCAAGGAGGCAGGACAGCAGAAATCTAATGGCACAAATATTTTATAAAATAAGTGGCCAGTTTCATAAAAAATTAACCACATACCTACCATTCCACTTTAAGGCATTCACCCAAGAGAAATAAAAGCTTATGTCCACACAAAGACTTGTGTGTTAATATGAATAGTAGCTTTGTTTGAGGTAGGCAACAACTGAAGTAACACAAATGTGCAATCGGATAAAGAAACCGCTAACTGTCCACATGATGGGATGGTACTCAAGAATAAAAATGGAGAAAATCATACTGATTAGAGTAGATGAAAGAAACCATATCAGGGGCTGGTGCTGTGGTACAGTAGGTTAATCCTCCACCTGCAGTGCCAGCATCCCATATAGGTGCCAGTTCAAGTCTCAGCTGCTCCACTTCTGACCCAACTTTCTGCTGTGGCCTGAGAAGGCAATGGAGGATGGCCCAAGTCCTTGGGCCCCTGCACCCATGTGGGAGACCTGAGGAAGCTCCTGGCCCCTGGCTTCGGATCGGCACAGCTCTGGCCATTGTGGCCATTTGGGGAGTGAACCAGCAGACAGAGGACCTTTCTCTCTGTCTTACCTTCTCACTGTCTGTAACTCTTTCAAATAAATAAATAATCTTTTAGAAAAAAAAAGAAATGAAACTATACCAAAAATAGTGCATACTTCCTGATTCCGCTGACGTTAAATTCCAAAAGATGAAAACAAATTTACAACAACAGAAAGAAGATCCTTAGAGGGTCAGAGAAGTGGTAGGCGGAGTTGCAAGCAAACACAAGAGAACCTCTGGGACTGATGGACATGATTTTGACTGTGAAATGCTTTCTGGGTGACACCTATATGCCACATATTAACTTGTCCACTTCACAGGTGTGCAGGTGATTGAACATCGAGAATGCCTCAAGTAAAGGTGATAAGCTTAAAGATGTAATATGCCTCAGTATGATGTTGTGAACATGAATAAGACGTAACAGGACATAGCACTGCAGGTGAATCTGTACCCATAATGAGTTAGTAAGAGCATAAAAAATAAAATATGACAGGATAACACAAGGATGGACATCGGAAATTCAGTCTTACTGAACTAAGCACTCCATCCACTCCCAGTCCTTGGTGTAAGATTGTATCTTAGGAAACGGCACTGTGAACAGCCACCACACATTCACACCCCCACTCAACTATAAAAAGTCCTAATTCTGTTGGCAAAGGATACTGACCCCAAAAGCAGCATGGCAGTGCCCCCAGACAGAACAGTCAGAGCCTTTCCCCATGTGGTGCAAGTTATTGGTCAAGAATCAGGCTGTCCCCAAATTCGGAAGCACCTCTTTTCTTGTACAGTGTAGGGGAGGATGTGGGGGACCAGAAGAGTCATTTTTTCAATCTTATCTAAATTCTACAGAAAATAACAAAACACACCCTAGAGCATTCCAGCAAAACCAGCAAACGGTTTATAACTCCATTGGCTACTCCTTCTCAGATTGAAGAGTCAGAATCTCCCAGTACCTGGGACCAATACTCAGAGAGAAGGTGTAGAACTGCTGGGTTCATTCATTCAACAAGAATGAATCTTCTAGACCCCGCTCAGTGTGTTTGGGATACAACAGGGAACAAATATAATAAAATTCCTATTCACATAGACCTTACATTCTAGTTGGCCACTGGGGGAGGATTTATTTACTACCATAATTCTAGTAAGTAAGTGAAAAAATAGCCACTGGAAAGGGGCATTTTCTGTGCTTAGGAAGAAAATGTTGAGCAAGGTAGGAGGGAACCAGGAATGCTTGCGGAAGGAGGATGGGGAAGGGTGCAGATGAAATTTAAAGTACAGCGGTCTGAGCAGGCCACGTTATGGAGGCAGCCACTGAGTGAGCACTAGCAGGAAGCAAGGACACAGAGTGTACAGATAACTGGAAGCAGGAAAACCATCAGGGAAAGTTACTACCAACATTTAATATTCAAGAGATTTAACATAACCAAAAAGAAGAGGAGCCAGCACTATGCTGTAGTATGTTAAGCATCCCCCTTTGGTGCCATGTCCCATGTGGGTGCCAGTTCCAGTCCCAGCTGCTCCACTTCCAATCCAGCTCTCTGTTGATGGCCTGAGAAAGCAGTAGAAGTTGGATGGCCCAAGTGTTTGGGCCCCTGCACCCTCATGGGAGACCCAGAGGAAGTGCCTGACTCCTGGCTTAGCCCAGCTCTGGTCCTTACAGCAATCTGGGGAGTGAATCAGCAGGTAGAAGAGCTCTCTGAGTCTCCCCGTCTGTAACTCTCCCTCTCAAGTAAATAAATGGATCTTTAAACATTAAAAAAAAAGAGACCATGTGATACAGAATGCCCACATTCAAAGACGGCAGCCACAGGAACTGAACAGATGCTGCCCAACTTGGGCCTAGAATCAGAAATTCCTCAGCATCCTCAGCCCGCTACAATTCCCACCTCTCCCACCTCTACACTTTACTAAACTTATTTCCTGCCTCTGGGCACGATGACGTCAGGTCTGAGAGGTCACCATGGCTGGACTATGTAGGTGCCCATTACTTGAGGCCTTTGCTATAAATGAAATTATGTCATTTCATGGCTTTTAAACAGTGGCATGATCCGGCTTAGGTATTACATAAGTTATTTTGACTATAGTGTCACAAATTAAACAGGAGAAGCAGGGCAAGAAGCAGTGAGGAAGTAAGCTTGAGTACTGGTGTAGTCCAAGCTAGAGATGGTGATGACGCATCCCAGAGTGATATCAGGCCCTATGGAGTAAATTGCTTTTTCTTTGCTGATAAGAAAAGCTGAGAATTCAGAATATTCATGGCAGAAGTATTAACTTGGTATGTTTGGAGGCCAGAAACAGCATCATTCCCTGACAGAAAGGATACCTCGTGTGAAGGAAAGACAGGAAGCAAAATGGATCCAAGGGCATCTCATTTTGTTTGAGAGAAAGAGAGAGCTCCCATCTGCTGGTTCACTCCCTAACTTCTTGCAATGGCCAGGGCTGGACTTGCCAGGTCAAAACCAGGAGCCAGAACTCAAGCTAGGTCTCCCATGTGGTTGACAGGGACCTGACTTGAGCCATCACATGCACTAACTAGAGTCAGGATACACAGGCAGGACTTGAACCCAGACCTCCTGAAGAGAGCCATGGGTATCTGTAACTGCTAGGCTAAATGCTCTTTCCACAAACTTTCTGAAGTTCCCTTTTATAAAGGAATTGTACTGGAACAGCTTTTGTGCAGTAGAAGTCACCTGCTTAGAGAGGAAAATCCCCCAGCTGGTCATTTCCCCAGTCTCAGCCCTGACTCCCTCCCCCACCCCGACCCTGTCACTATGTCACAGCATGTCCCTCACCAAATCCACTCAACTCAGACACCACATGCACAGGAACTGTCTCACCTCTATTCCTCTCACCATTCCTAGTACTACAAACTGTCAGTGAGTGCTTTGTCAAATTAAACAGAAGAACGGGGCCTTTGATTATATGAGTGCATTGGGGGAGGGAATCTGCATTACTTAAATAACCATGAATGCATAAAGTATACTTTGCTAGGCTGGATATCATTACTGAGGGGCCCCACAGAAGCAAGCAATGTAGGGCAGCAATGCTCCTGAAGCAGCCACTTCTCCAAGAGTTCCTTCAGCATCACCCGCTCCACGGTAGCATGCAGTGTTGGTTTCACCTGATAATCTAATGACATTTGCAGCCCCAAACCTGGGAATTATGACTGCCACATGCCTGAACCAAGCTTCTGCTGAGTCATGCAGGAGTCATGGCAGGGCCATGCTGCTTCACGCTTAAACACTGACTCATTCTCCACTCCATCCAAAGTCTCACTTTAACTTTGATAAACACAGCCCAAAACACCAGGAGTACCACATGGACAGTTCCCTGATAACCTAGCTACCAGCCTCAATAACCAAGGAGGAGCATCACTGCTCTCCGAAGAGACAGAGAGACAGGTTGTAAATATCATTTATATGGAGCAGAAGGAGCTGTCTTTACTCCAACCCTAGTGAAATCCACTGAAAATTGTTTAAGCGAATGGCTGAATTCTGATTTAGTGACAGGTATATAATCCCTGAGTTCTAACAAAGGCAAAGAGGAGACGAGGCCACAGTAAAGAAAAATATCACTTGGGTTTCCCCCAACTAATAGGATCATATAAAAATGAAATGGAGAATAAAAACACTGTGATATTGGTGTATTATGATGAGAAATGAGTTGAAGAAAATAAGTGCTTTAAGTCCTCCAATTCTCTAAATAACACTAGAAGCCAGGGAGTCGCACGTGTTCAAGCTTATCTGAAACAAATCTGGGAAATGCTGGTGAGATTACTAACAGCAGTTTCACAATGACATGATGGGGCCGCAATTCTGAAGATAGCAATTCTGAAGACAGCTGGTCTCCCTGCAGAGATAACAGACTCAGACGCAATCCAGGACCCTTCGAAGGGTCCACTTGGGGTTAGAGCCATGAGGAGGCTTGTCATTGTGGTAATTTCACCCTCTGCTGCAGAGGGCCTCAAGTCAGATGAGGCACCGCCCAGAGAAGAGGAATTTCTCTATGAAATTATGATCATTAGTAGAGCTCACAGGGAAGGTGACCAAGGCTGTGTTCTTTTCAAAGTTCTAATTTTATATAAAGTAGTATATTAAAAAATTTAAGAGACTGTAAGCTATTCCCATTTGCCAGATTTACAACTTTACAATCCTATAAACACCACTGAGGCCACCATCGGGTCATTGTCATCTCTACTTCTCATGCAGGAAAGTGTAGGGGAGCATGCCGGTGAAGTGCACTCCCCGGGCAACCCTTGCTGTTGGTTCTAGAGAGAGATGCTTACCTTCAAATAGTTTTCATATATTTATTAGAGAGAGAGAGGGATGGATGCTGTCCACTGGTTCACTCCCCAGATGCCCACAATGAATAGGACTGGTGTTAGTGGACACAAGAGGTCAATTCACTTGGCGTGTCACCAAATAATCAGCCTCAAGTGGGAGTTGCTCAGTGGAAAGCTTTACTTACTTGTGACAAGGAGACAGTGAGAAAGTGTAGCTCTCTACAGAAAAGAAGCTGCCTTCCCAAGAAGCAGTTTGCCAGGACTTTTATAGCAAGGATGAAAGGAGTGTCCAGGATGTAGAAAAAGGGGAGCCAGAGAGCTACTCCTGCTCAAACAACTCCCATTTTCATACACTGCATTCAAACCTCTGACTCCTGGAGTGCCTGGGTACATGTGCTGGCTCTGCTTCCAATTCCAGATCCCTGCTAATGCACGCCCTGGGAGGCAGCAGGTGGGGGCTCAAGTAGCTGGATCACTGCCACCCCCACAGGAGACCTGGATTGAGTGCTGGGCTCTTGGTTTCAACCTTTCCCAGCCCTTGGCTGTAGCAGACATTTGAGCAATACATTAGTACATGGTTGGTTTCTGTCTCTCTCTCTCTCTCTCCTTTTGAATAAATGAATGAATAAAAAATAATTTTTAAACATCCTGACTCACGCTGGTTTCTTGAAGTTTCCTTGTCTGTGGAGGTCTGGCCCCCATGAGCAAATGTGGCAAAAGAAGCTTTTCTGGAACATCCTCTGAGAAGCAGGCTCAGGAGACCAGGCACTTGCAAACTGCTTCAGATCCTCTGCCCCTGTTTCTGTGCACCCCTCTTGCCTGTGTCCTGCAACACTTTTGGTTACTCTGGCCAGGGCCAAGGCCCAGAGTTGGTAGCTCAATCCACATGGCGGTAGGAGCCCAGTCACTTAGACCATCACCACTTTCTCCCAGAGTGCACGTTAGCAAGAAAGCTGGAGGCAGGAGTTAGACCCAGTAGTTGAACCCAGGCACTCTGATGTGGGACACATCTCAAAGGCTGTTTTAGATGTTTAGACTCTTGCTGACACTGCAAAAGTAGGGCAAATGTTCTAGTCTTCTGGAGCCCTCATGATTGGGCTGGGAGTTGAGGGCTGGGAAGGTGTAACACAATTCTTGCTGACCAGGGAATTGTGCCTTTCCTGCCCGTCAAGGAGAGAGAAATTTGCACAGTCCATGCAGGCCACATAGCAGACTATGTTCCTGTAGAAACAAAAAGAAACCTTGTGTTCATTCAGTTTGGCTTTCTAATAACATATGAGGTGAGAAAACTGCTTAAGTGACTTTTGCCAGAAACAGACTAGCAATTAGTGCAAAGCCCATGTGAAGTCTTAAATTCTGACCACTGTGCCACACTTCTTGCTTTAATACACTTGATGTGTGTAATGATTCTGCCAGCCCCCCATCTGCAGTGTATATGATATTGGAGGAAAGAGCTGTGTAGGGACAGATCTCAGACTCAGCTTGCTCTTTCCTGTTTTTATTGTGCTAATTACCATAATCCCAGTAAGTATACCAAGAAGATGTTTCCTAAAATAATCTTTGTCCAGGGCCACATGTTATACATACTTGGGGATCTGTGTAATTACTGCCCCCAATTCAATCAGGGAAGCCAAGTAATATCTGTGCCTTTCTATGTCAATACTGTTAGCTTCTCTGCCGCAAGCAGAGATATGACAATTACTAGATGCAACCAGATCCACTCCATAGAATGCAATTTTCAAATATTCCTGAAAACCAAATGTAGTAAAGTTTGCTGTATTTTCATGAACCAAGCTTAACAGAACTAACGACACGCTAATTTCTGTTGACCTACTTAGGATTTGACATTTAAAAGCAAAGTAAAAAGAATAGGTTGCCCTAAACTAAGAAGTCAAAGAGACATGGTCTTTGATTCTCAACTAGGGAAACTGGATTTTCAGTTGTCATTTGGCTGTGTAAAGGGTTAGACAAAGACAAACTTGATGAGATATGCTCTTTCACCTCTTGGCACGTGCCTGACCTTATCAATCCCCAGCCTCGTCTGAAAAAGCCTTCAGTCCAGAGACTAGCAGCTGCCCTTCAAAGTGGGAGCTGAGCTTGCCCCAGCTGTTTCTGAGAGAGACCAGATCGCCTACCCATTTAGTCTCTTCAGACCCCCATGCCCACCTGCATGGAGGCTGGGTCTTCCTGCCTACTCCACTCAGACTCACATGCTAAAACAACACTTCTCCAGGTTTCTATGTATTCCTTAAACCAGCCAAGTTAACACCTAAAATTAACCATCACACATACATTCAACTGAAAATGAACAGCAATAACTGATCTTGAACCAGCTTCCTCGTGACTGCTTTCTATGCAGACTTTCGATTTGTGTTCTCAGAGTCAGATCCTAACAGCTGGCCTCAGATAGCAAATTGATCTAAGCAGAAAAGTATGATTCTTAGTTCTCAACAACTGACATTTGAAGAGAGTGCTGTTTAATGAAGGTTTCTTTCCTGCGCTGCTCAATTAAGACAAATGTGCTGATCGGTCAAAAAGGGTGGGTGCACTGTTCCATAGCTTTCCAGGACCCGGACTGAGAATCGTGATGTGAGGGGACCAGGAGGACCACAAAGCACTGCAGTGATGTAACGGCCTGAATGGACCCCCATAAGTGAATCTCCTAACTGTGTTTCCACTTACCACTGGAAGGCTTCACTTTCTCCTTTAATGCAAAGATGCAAAGATGGGAAGAAGTCTGCCCTGTCAAAGCCACACAAGGGAATTCTCTTAAAATAAACATCTCAACTTAACCACAGGCTTTTCTTTCCACAGGCATATTTTAAATACATAGAATGTTAGATGGCGCCTAGAAAAATGACAAGTGTCTGTGTTCATTATGCTCCCCAAGTTTCTGGATGTAACTGACATCCTCTGGGAGGCATGGAGGAACTTCCAGCTTCTGGGTTTCCATGGCAACATGGCCCCACTGCAAGAGCCCTGCTGCTCAAAAGCATCATTCAAGGGGAGCCCACATTCTAGACACCCTGCTAAGTTATCCAGGAATTTCACTGTCCCAAAGGGTAACAAATCCAATTTCCCAAGGCGGTAAAATGTCCTATTTGGGAGACTAAACTTCCACTCTTCAGACCTCTAAGAATTCTTTGTTCATTTGGCATGCATTTTCCTCCTACTCTGGCTCTGCAGCACATTTATTGTCCATTTTAAAGACGTTAACCTTAACCTGCCTCAGTATCTCCCTTTCTCCTCCTTCCAAAGGAATAACATTGCACACAAACCTATCCCCACCTCCTGGGAGGTAATGGCTTGCCAAGCTGTGGTATCTGAATGACCAAGAAACTCTAGCTCACAGGTCCCCAGGTAAGGTCAGTGAAGAGGGCAGAGGCAGGGCTGCCACATCAGTACTTGGCCCATTCATCCCTTGCCCTGCCAAGCCAGGGGCCGGCATCACCCAGAACAGCCCCCTTCTTCATTACAAACAGGAGCTATGCAGACCTGACAACAGGGAACACACTGAACGTTATTTCAGCTCATCCACAAAGCCTGATGACAGAGGGCTTACTAATCTTAAATTATATTGAGCAAAACCAAGGTTAAATACCATGCTCAGGGCCACACAGCTCATAAACAGCAAAGCCAAGAACTCAAAGGCAGTCATGCCGGATTCCCATGCCCAAGTTCTTCCTGACACTCTGGACAGGAGAGAAAAATATGCAGACTGTGAATGCCTGACCTTCTCAAAGGGGTTGGCCTGCTGGACACAGGCTGGGCTCTGCTCTTAAACCATCCAATTAGAGGATTTTCTCACAAACTGCTACCCGCATAGGGCCCTTTCACATTTAAGAATCAATCATCCCTTAAAGGTGTTTGTCACCACCTTCTGGACTATGGCACACAGGATTCTCATTTTTCTTCAAGTGGCACACAGGATTCTCATTTTTCTCCAATAAGAAGTAACAGCTACTCTGGTGGATATTTATACATAATGCCCCGTGTTCTTGGATCTGTGCTGATAGTTGCTTTTTTTTAAGATTTATTTATTTATTTGAAAGGTAGAGTTACAGAGAGAGAGGGGGGGAAAGACAGAGAGAAAGAGAGATCTTCCATCTGCTAATTCACCCCCTAAATGGTCCCAATGGTCAGGGAGGAGCCAGGTTGAAGCCAGGAGCCTGGAACTTCTTCCAGGTCTCCTATGAGGGTTGCAGGGTCCAAGTACTTGGGTCATCCTCTGCTGCTTTCCCAGGTGCATTAGCAGGGAGCTCGATCAGAAGGAGAACAGCCAGGGGATGCTGTCATTTCAGGAGGCAGATTAACCCACTGTGCCAAAATGCTGGTCCCTGGCCGGCGCCGCAGCTCAATAGGCTAATCCTCTGCCTGCGGCGCTGGCACACCGGGTTCTAGTCCCGGTCAGGGCACTGGATTCTGTCCTGGTTACCCCTCTTCCAGGCCATCTCTTTGCTATGGCCCAGGAGTGCAGTTGAGGATGGCCCAAGTGCTTGGGCCCTGCACCCTCATGGGAGACCAGGAGAAGCATCGGGCTCCTGGCTTCGAATCAGCACACCAGCCATGGCAGCCATTGGAGGGTGAACCAACGGTAAAAGGAAGACCTTTTTCTGTCTCTCTCTCTCTCTCTCTCTCACTGTCCACTCTGTCAAAATAAATAAATAAATAAAAAACAAAATGCTGGTCCCATGTGCTGATAGATTCTTATCAGTTAATTCTATCAGTCCCTGCCTGTTCACCTGGGTTATCCAGTAGGGTCTACAAAGAGCCCTTCACAATTAATAACTTCCCAATATCAGGCTGAATGACTTCTGTTGAATTCATCCTCAACAGAAAAGGATACCCACACCTCATATTCCTATATGGGAAAAATTTTAAAAAAGAAAACCTTAATAACAAGGTAAGTCCAAATTCAGGACTTAGTCGTTTTCATTTCTCTTAATTGAAATAAGGGCTTTGCATTCATTTGTTTTTAAGGAATGGGGATTTTAACACTTTACAGAACAGAACAGTATCTTTGCATGAATCCACAATCAAGTAAACTAACTGGTCCCCTGAGGTGAGAGTTTCTAATGCTATGGCCCAGCAAAGGGCTATTGATCACCATGGAATACCGCGTTGTACCTCCCCTTGTGATTCACACATGATAGTGACAAGGTTCAAGACAAAGGGGTCACAGACACACAGGTCAGTCTCCAGTGCTTTGAAATATGACAGTTCAAATAGAGCACAGAAGAAGCAAGAAAAGAAGTCAGAAGATTATTTCCAACTCCCTTGTGGGAAAATGGGCATTTTCTAGGAATTCTTTCAATCTCCTATCTCCTTTTCATGTACCACCAACTGCTACATCAGCTAGTCAGGAATATATGAAGGTACCTCAAAACGTGCATTGGGGGGGAGGTGAGTGTTTGGGCTAAGGATTAAGACACCCATGTCCCATATCATAACACTCAGGTTCTATACTTATCTCTGGCTCTCAACTTCCAGCTTCCTGATAACGCAAACCCTGGGAGACAGTAGCTAACAGCCTAAATAATCAGGATCCTGCCATTAACATGAGAGACCTGGATTAAAGTCTTAGGTTCCCGGGGCCAGCGCCATGGTGCACAGGTGAATCCTCCACCTGCGGTGCCAGCATCCCATATGGGCACAGGTTCTAGTCCTGGCTGCTCCTCTTGAAATCCAGCTCTCTGCTGTGGCCTGGGAAAGCAGTGGAGGATGGCCCAAGTCTTTGGGCCCCTGCACCCATGTGGGAGACCAGGAGAAGGCACCTGGCTCCTGGCTTCAGATCGGCACAGCTCCGGCCATTGCGGCAAGCTGGGGAGTGACCCAGCAGACAGAAGACCTTTTTCTCTGTCTCTCCCTTTCACTGTCTGTAACTCTCTCTCTCAAATAAATACCCAAAATCTTTTAAAAAAATTCTTAGGTCCCAGTTTCTGCCCAAGCCCAGCCCCAACTGTTGCAGGCATTTGAAGAGCAAAGCAGTAGGTAGGACCCTCCTAACTCCATGTACTTCAGGGGGGAGGGAAAGACAGAGTCTGCCTCTCTACTTCTCAAATAATTTTTAAAGTTCACAGAAAATGGAATTAAAAGGTAGGTTTATTTTTCGTCCAAAAAAATCCATGCATGGTTTCAATTTTTTTCATACCAAAACAAATTCATCTTTAAATTCCATTTTTCTGCCCAGTGCTGTGGCTCACTAGGCTAATCCTCCACCTGCAGTGCCAGTACCCCAGGTTCTAGTCCCGGTTGGGGTGCCAGGTTCTGTCCCGGTTGCTCCTCTTCCAATCCAGCTCTCTGCTGTGGCCTGGGAAGGCAGTGGAGGATGGCCCAAGTGCTTGGGCCCTGCACCCACATGGGAGACCAGGAGGAAGCACCTGGCTGCTGGCTTCAGATAGGCACAGTGCGCCAGCTGTAGCGGCCATTTGGGGGGTGAATCAATGGAAGGAAGACCTTTCTCTCTGTCTCTCTCTCCCACTGTCTAACTCTGCCTGTCAAAAAAAAATCCATTTTTCAAGAACTTTGTGAAGTCCTCTGGTACTACAGAGTGTGTTCCCACTCATTGGAAATCCCAGCCATCTGGCTGCAACCAAACAAGAGAACACATAAGAGGAGACAGTCATTGCAGACTTAGAACAGGGAATCAAAATCAAATAGAATTTACTCATTATCCAGTCCTTCAACAAATATTTATTTGGTTTCTACTCTGTACCAGACACTGGGGAAAGTAAGAAACAAAATATCCCCCACGGAACTTACATACTAGTAGGCGAAGACATAATAAACCAGAAAGTATTTATGTCAGATGGTTTTGGGAATTGTGGGAAATAAAATAAGGTCATGAGCACAAGGTTTTCATTTTATGTAAGGAGGCCATGATGAGGGGGCTTTTGACCACAGACACAAAGCAAGGAAGCAGCCATCATGATATGCATGATGGAAGGAGGAAGAACCCCCCTAAAGACTCCAGGTGCTATCATGCTAAGCACTGTTCCAGCCACACAAGGTGGACAGGGACTTGAGGAAGTGTCCAAGTGATGCAGGTCCCTATGAGGCAGACTCTGAGAATGAGAGGATTCTGCAAGAGCTTTCTATGAGGAGTACTCTAGGGATCAACATATATAAATAAAAAGAGAGAAGACACAGGGTTGAACCAAAGGAGGAGACCATGACCTGGTCTCCACAGAGGACTCAGCTAGGTCACTGGGGAGCTCCCAGGGATGTCCCATCCTCATCACCCCCACTGAAGTGGGGGGCTGGGACTCTAGGCCCACTCATCCACCAGTTGTCAGATGCAGGCTGCCCAGGAAGGGGCACGGGCTTGGGAGCAGTTGCTTTCTCTGTCAGTAGAATATTTTCCTACAGGGGCCTGACAGCTGGAAGAAACACATTCTAGTCCTGAGGAGGGACTGGAGCAACACATCACAGCATCCACCGCACAGGTGGGAAAGTACTGCAGGATGGGGAAAGAAATACACTGGACATCAGATGAACTCACGACAGGGATGGGATCTGGACTTCTCATGGGTAACCACCTTCACTGGGTCTGCATCCACAGGTCAAAGCAACCATGAGCAAACTATTCAGTAAAAATATTGCACCTGGACTCAACATACACAGATGTATTTTCTTGGCATTATTCCCTACACAATACGGTAAGACAACCACGTGCATGGCCTTCACCTTGTATTGGGCATTCTATGTAATCTAGAAATGGTTTCAAGTAAGGGGGAAGATTGCGTAGGTTACATGCAAATACTGTGTTACTTCATATGAGGGACTTGAGCATCTGTGCATTTTGGTATCCGTGGGAGATTCTGAAACCAACCCCTCAGGGATACCCAGGGATGAATGTATTTTCAGAAGATCTTTCTAGCTGCTGGTTTGAGATTAGACTGCGGGGGTGGGAGCTACAGGTGGAAGGTTACAAATAATGATATCATTCATACAGAGCTTAGGAGAAACAAAAATTGAAAAAAGAAAATAAATTGTCAATAAGGGCAGCAAAGTCACCACAGAATGTCGGGTATCACCGGGAGCCCCTGCTAGCGGCCTAAGAAGCTGGAAAAGGAGAGTGGATGGAGACAAAGAGGGTGCAAGAACAGGGCTCGGCCACTCACATGGGAAAAACCCAGAAACAAGGAAGTTCTTTGAAGCAGATGAATCAGAGGTTCAAACAAACGTCTTAGTATGTTTGGGGTGAGAAAAAGAAAGAGGATTAGAATCTCTCTGAGGGTTATCAGGAAAGCTTACAGGGAAGGTAAAATTCACCAGAGAGCCAATAAGAAAAGAACGGAGCATGTGTAGCATTTAGGGCTGTGGTTTTCAGACCCGAGGCTCCACGGCCTATCACAGCCACCGGGGACAACAACAAAGAACACAGAGGCCCAGTTACATAACAGGGTTTGGGCCCTGGGCCTATGGGTGGTTACTGAGTTTCCCAGGTGATGCTGACTCCAACCACAGAGAACCACTGGCTTGGGAGTCTTCAAGGTGTGCCAGTATTGGGATGGCCTCCCTTCCCTGGGAAAGACCAAAGGGCACCATTCTCCTTCGGTTCTCATTCAAAATCAGTGTCCATTAATGTCCAGGTATTACATATAGTGTATTGTCCTCTGGTTGAGGCTGGGTTCATCAGTCATTGGCAAAAGCCAAGGAACCCAAACTATTGATCTCCTTGGTGACAGCAGATGAGAGTGACTCAGGGACACAGGGATTAAACTCAGTGAGGAGGGCTGGGCAGGGTATGTTCCAAAGCTTTCAAATACTTCTTAGGGTCAAAAAATAAATAAAGTAAATGGGCCACAGGTATGCTGCCATCATGAAAGTACTTTTAAGTATCTCCTTAGCATGTGATAGAAAAATAAAATTCAAGCAATCTTGACTTTTAAGCAGAGCCTACAGCAGATCACACAAGCTTTCCTCCCAAGTTACAATTACAAGAACTTCAAAGAAACGGTGAGTACCAACAGCAACAGCACAATATTCCCATCCCTTCTTGTGAAAAAGTATCCTATCTAGGCATGCCAAGGGTCTTAGGCTACATAAAGGTATTTTCCTGAGAGGTTCCCAGTGACAGGAATTCAGGTTTATGTAAATTAATACAGATGGGGGGTGTACTAGTCAGGGCTCTCCAGAGAAGGTGTAGTCAGCACCTGGTATCCACAGGTTCTGCATCCGCAGATCCAACCAATCACGGATCAACAATATTCAGAGGAAAATCCTACATCTTTACTGAACCTGTACAAACTTACTTTCTTGTCCTGATAAGCTAAATAACACAGTATGACAACAATTTACATAGTATTTGCATTGCATTAGGTGTTCTAGATAATCTAGAGATGATATAGAGTACACAGAAGGCTCTGTGTAGGTGATATGCAAATATTAGGTAGTTATATATAAGGGACCTGGGCTCCATGGATTTTAGTATCTGCAGGGGTGTGGGGTGTCCTGGAACTAATGCCCCACAGGTCCTGAGGGATGACTGTGTGAAGACAGTCATCCAGTTACCCAGAGGCGAAGGGCTGCACCAAAGCCATGTTGCCTTGGAAGTATTTTGATAAGCAGGTAAGGAAGCCCATACCACAGGGAAAAAGTGAACACAGACAGTAAGCATGGTTTTTGATATAATAATGATATTAATTTTGAAATAAAAAGTATAATGCAAGGAAAAAATCAACAATCTAAATCATAAGTTCAATGAAAAAATAAAAGGGAAAAGAGAAGCTACCGAAATAAACTAAAATCCAAGAACTTCTCACATGCAATGAAAGGGAATTTAAAATTATTGCATTTTACCACCTGTGGATAATCAAGAATACTTATGTTCCACTCTGTCTTCAGCCATTTTCTGCTGTGTTTATCAAAGTACCAGAGGTTGTGTAGCTTATAAAAAAAAAAAAAAAAAAAGGAGTTTATTTGGCTCACAATTTTGGAGGCTGAAAATCCAAACAACATGGCATCATCTCTGGCAAGGGCCCTGGCTGCCTCTCCTCATGGTAGACAGCATCATGATGGGACAGTGTGTGTTTCAGAGAGAGTGAGCGAGAGAGAGAGACTGACTGACTACATGGGTGGGACCAGAAGCCACACACTGGAGAGGGCCAGGCTTGCTGTATTAGAGGAACCAAATGGAGTCCCATGAGAAGTGGATTAATCTCTTCCAAGGGAGATACCCCAATAATCTATTTCCTTGGACTAAGGTAGTAAATTACCCTAAGGTCCTACCACCTCTTAACACTGGGGACCAAGCTTCAAATCCATGAGCCCTTGGGAGATTCCAAACCATCTTTGATAACACACACACACACACACAAACACACTTCATGCAAAAAAACAGACTAAAAGAAAAAGTATAAAATGTGAAGTGGTCTATGGGATAAATAATTTATAGCATGAGTAGAAAGAATGACGTGCATATGAGGAGAAATATTGTGCTCCACAAAGGCAGGCATCTGGCCAAATATACAATGCAGAGCAAAAACAAGAACAGAGGACTGGCATTGTGGTAAAGCAACTAAAATCATTGCTTGTCATGCTGCCATCTCACATCAGAGCACAGGTTCAAGTCCCATCTGCTCCACTTCCAATCCACCTCCGTGCCAATACACCAGGGAAAGTTCTGGTAGATGGTCCAAGTATGGAGGCCCCTGTCACTCACATGAGACCCAGAATGGAGTTCCTGGCTCTTAATTTTGGCTTGGCATAGCCCTGGTTGTTATGACCATTTGAGAAGTGAATCAGCAAATAGAAGATGTGTATGTGTGTGTCCCAGTCACTTTGCCTTTCAAATAAATAACTAAATCTTAATAACAACAACAACAAAAACAAGAACAAAAGCAATAACTATGGGAGTCTGGCAGTAACTAAGTAATGGCTACAGCTATAAAACCCCTGTTGAGATTCTCACATTTGGAGGCAATTCCCTCAACCCTAGCCCCAAACACCCAGAGAATCTTGAGCATAGCATAGTAGCATAGTTTACACAAAGCTAGTCCCATTGATTATCCACCCAGTACTCACCATCCATCTCCAAAGAAAATCACATGTTGGTGAGTATATTAACTGGGATTCCAACACAGCCAATCTTTTTTTTTCTTTAATTTCTTTTATTTATTTTTTTGACAGGCAGAGTGGACAGTGAGAGAGAGAGACAGAGAGAAAGGTCTTCCTTTGCCGTTGGTTCACCCTCCAATGTCTGCCGCGGCCGGCGCATTGCGGCCGGCACACCGCGCTGATCCGATGGCAGGAGCCAGGCGCTTATCCTGGTCTCCCCATGGGGTGCAGGGCCCAAGGCCTTGGGCCATTCTCCACTGTACTCCCTGGCCACAGCAGATTGCCGGCCTGGAAGAGGGGCAACTGGGACAGAATCCGGAGCCCCGACCAGGACTAGAACCCGGTGTGCCAGCACTGCAAGGTGAAGAATTATCCTAGTGAGCCACGGCGCCGGCCCCAACCCAGCCAATCTTAAGATAAAGCCATACTTCTGACTTTCCTGTTGTAATGTACGAAGTAGGTGAAGAAAAGAATACAGAATACAGTGACTACAACGTTGTCAGGTAATTAAAATAATTTTTAAAATAGTAAAATTTATGGAATCTGAGCATAGCAGATCTCATTTGTTACAACATTATATAGTTCCACAACACAAAAATATAAAGGGAAAATGTTGTTAAGCATCCCCCTTAAAAATCCTAGGAAAACATGGGAAATAATACAGAATAATAACATAAACAAAAGTTGACACAAATGGAAAAATAGTAAAATTAGAACAGCTAAAGCCTGGTTCTCTGGAAATACTATTAAAAGAGACAAAGTCATGCTGAAACTAATCAAGACAAAAGTCATCAGTCAACAAAATTACAAAGAAGGGAGATAGAGCCAGTTATATATAGATATTATTTTACATTATAAGGGAATGCCCTGTATGCTTATAAAATTATGCTATGGAAAAACTCAAAGGAAACAATGATTTCCCCAAAGACTGTAACGTACAAAAATTGACAAAGTGGAAATCTCAGTAGGTTACACATGTTAGCAAAATGGAAAAAGGTCTGAAGGCATTGCTCAGAGAAAGGCCTGCCTGGTGTCCTCTATTTTGCACACTGAATTCTTATTTCACATCAGGCCCTCTTTCAACAGACAAGCAAGCATGGCACACCTCTTCCATGGAGGGAATGACTGGCTACCCACAGACTGAAAGGTTGCTGAGGGAATTTTTGCACAGATTTTTCTTTGGGCAATAAACATTCTACGAGCAAGCTATACGCACAACAGAGTTAAAGAGACAGCAGCAAATGGGCAGTTGAGGAATGAGGCACCCAAAGGAATCACTAACTTTTTTTTTTTTTTTGACAGACAGAGTGGACAGTGAGAGAGACAGACAGAGAGAAAGGTCTTCCTTTGCCATTGGTTCACCCTCCAGTGGCCACCGTGGCCGGCGCGCTGTGGCCAGCGCACCACGCTGATCTGATGGCAGGGGCCAGGCACTTATCCTGGTCTCCCATGGGGTGCAGGGCCCAAGCACTTGGGCCATCCTCCACTGCACTCCCTGGCCACAGCAGAGAGCTGGACTGGAAGAGGAGCAACCAGGACAGAATCTGGTGCCCCGACCGGGACTAGAACCCAGTGTGCCGGCGCCGCAAGGCAGAGGATTACCCTAGTGAGCCACGGCGCCGGCCGAGGAATCACTAACATCACTAAGGGATCACTCAGGATATTGCTGCAAGTGTTCTTGGCTCACAGCTGTGGTGGGCTCCAAAGACAATGGGGCTGGGACCATAACAGTCAGGGAGTTACAAAAGGAAGTGACAATGAAAAAAAAAAGAAGAGAAGAATGGCTGAGAACATGAAAGGGACAAAGTTCTGGTCCTCCTAGTTCCAGGGCATCTCTGTGTAACACTGGGGAGGACACCACAGCTCTAGTCCACTGATGCCTTTCCAGGTGCACTCACTCCCCCACCAGGCAAATGTGCAGTGCAGCTCCTCAGGATTTCTGGCTTACAGTCTGTGCTTCACATCATTAGCTACCTGCTCCTTAAATGGAATCCGTTAGCTACATATAACCAAGAGCCTTTGGTAGTTTGCACTAATTGTGTTGAGTTGCTTTGTTAAGGTACAGGAAAGAAACTATCAGTGTATGTGTAGAAAAGCCGTGATTTCCCTGTTTGCCCCAGACAGCCAGCACTCTTGGCATTGTCTGGTAGACTCATTTAGCTGTCCTGCTCTGATGAGAAGCCCACAGCTGGGCAACATCCAATCATATACTCACCTGCTGCTGAGAGATGAGCTGGGATTCTTGGTACATAAACTTCAAGTCAGGAACATAGCCATTTGTTCCTCTGGTGATGAAGCTATGCGGTAGGACACTGCTCAGATGGTCACAGCACTACCACACGTCGGGACTACCCAGATTCACAGAAAAGGAAAGGGACCTCTGTCCTCATCCCTCAGCTGTTCCACGGAGGAGACAACTGAAGACCTGCCTAGCACGGCCCTCTCCTCCTAGATGCCCAGTGATCACCCACCAGATCAGTGGTTCCCCAGCCTCTTTTGAGCCATGGATCACAAGGTATCACAGAATCACAAAGCCAACAGTGAAACGTGAAGAGGCAGATTGTGCAGGTTGAGGTACCCGGGCAGGCAACAACTCTCCTCACTGTATCATTGAGTAGACCTCACAACCTGTTTAAGGACTCCATTTGTCTGTCCAATTGTCTGGATAAGAAGAGAGGAGCATAGTTTAAGCTTTTCCAAACTTTATACAGAGGTCAAAAACTAGCAATACTATGCAGCCCACCAAAAATTTTGTTGGCCATTTTATTTCACTAGCATCATATCTGGAACACACACGGAATTTCAGAAAGCAATGTTACTAACTGGTTTCTGTTCACTGTGATGTAATCAGCCTAACCTTGTATTGCTCAATTGCACTGTGCTTGTTTAGATCAATGACTTGATGGGTCAGTCCCTGAAGAACAGTAGACTCTGGAGTTGTGAGACCAGCACCTTGTCCTCCTCAGAGTCTCCTGTGATTCAGATTATAGAATGGCCTCTCACAATCTGGAACCTATCTTCCTTGTGGACTAAGAATATACCTCCCCAAACTGCCTGAGTTTGCCACACAATTGCTGACTAGAATACCTCCTCTTGCCAAAGCTGTGATGAGTGCAGGGGATACTGAGACATCTTCAGGATTTGAAGAGTGATTTTCCATGGGAAGAGATAAGTGATAAAGTTACAATTCAAATACCTACTGGAAGCCAACCTCGGGCCTATTCTTAAACGGCAATCACTGGGCCTTCCCAAACCCTTCATTCTTAGTAGAGAACAACAAGTTACTGTTGCTTTGTTAACTCGATTTCCTATTTGAAAAGCAGAGACAGAGATCTCTCACCTGCTGCTTCACTCCCCAAACTCCTGCAACAGCTGAGCTGCTGAGCCAGGTCAAAGCTAGGAGCCTAGAAGTCCATTCAGGTCTCCCATGTGGGTAGCAGGGACTCAAGTACTTGAGCCATCACCTGCTGCCCTCTCAGATGTGCATTAACAGGTAGCTGCTATGGAGAGCAGAGCCTGGACTCAAACCTAGGCTGTCTGAGATGTGGGCATTCTAAAGAACAGTTTAACCACTACAGCGAACACCCATCCTGTTCACTATTGGTTTTTAGTAGGCTTGATATCCATTTGTCATTCTGTTTGAAAAGCTGTATAATTTTTTTTTGACAGGCAGAATGGACAGTGAGAGAGAGAGAGAGAGACAGAGAGAAAGGTCTTCCTTTTTTCTGTTGGTTCACCCCCCAATGGCCGCTGCGGCCAGTGCACCAAACTGATCCAAAGCCAGGAGCCAGGTGCTTCCTCCTGGTCTCCCAAGCCGGACTGGAAGAGGAGCAACTGGGACAGAATCTGGCGCCCCGACCAGGACTAGAACCCAGGGTGCCAGTGCTGCAGGCAGAGGATTAGCCTATTGAGCCATGGAACCGGCCAAAAAGCTGTATATTTTTAAAGATACACACCAAAGAAAATAGGTATAAAGTGACAGGATACCTGGCATTTACTTAAATATATCAGCCAGAAAACTCTTAACCAGGAGGGAGGACACAGTAAGCAGAGGTGCCCAAATCTTGTGATTGCTGGACTTCAGAAATGGGTATGCAGGAGTTCATTTACTTTTCACTTTTTAAATATACAAGTTTTCTTTCAATGACTGCCTGTGAATGCAACAAGGCTCGGGAAGTTTCATCTCTCCTTTAGAAGTGAAGGGAGGCTGGCTCTGTGGCTCACTTGGCTAATCCTCTACCTGGGTGCCAGCACTCCAGGTTCTAGTCCCAGTTGGGGCACCAGATTCTGTCCTGGTTGCTCCTCTTCCAGTCCAGCTCTCTGCTGTGGCCTGGGAGGGCAGTGGAGGATGGCCCAAGTGCTTGGGCCCTGCACTCGCATGGGACACCAGGAGGAAGCACCTGGCTCCTGGCTTCAGATTGGCACAGCGCGCCGGCCATAGCAGCCATTTGGGGGGGTGAACCAATGGAAAGCAAGACCTTTCTCTCTGTCTCTCTCTCTCACTAACTCTGCCTTTCAAAAAAAAAAAAAAGTGAAGGGATCAGAAATGCACGTAGGCAGTATACCCTTCTGAAATGCTTGTGCAAAGTTTAACAGGCTGAATGCATGTAAGTTTTCAAGACAGATTTCATCCCAGGCAATTAGCATGTGCTGAAGGACCCCATGCACAAACGTGAGGTTTCCATGGAGCATGTATGCCCAACACTGGGCTAGTGACACACGCCAGACAAGAGACACAAGGAAACCACTGCAGACACAGCTCCCTCTAGGCCCATCATCACCTACACTGGCATTTCAAAGGCTCTGCTGAATCCATGGGGCTCAAAATGAAAAACACCTTCTTGTGATCCAGTGTGGGAGACTAGGACGTGCTCCAGGGTGCAGCAAGGAGAGCACACTTCTGTGCACCCAAGAGCAGAGAGCTCTGCGTACCTCCCAAGCACCGTGCCCAGCGACCTTCCTGACATCCAGGGAAGAGGCTCACACTGTGCACTCTCACGGTGCTCTGCAGGCCCAGGCTGTGATATGCACATGGCCACCCTTCCTGTCACATGGTGAGCTCTCAGCAGGCACAGTCCTTATCATCACTTGTCCATCACTGATACCCACCACTGCCACCCTTTCCCCTCAACCTGACTCTGGCGAAGTTGTGGAGGATGAAGGAGTATTTCCTCAGTAACTAGCTGTGCCATCTCATGTCATCCTCATGACAGCCATAGCTTTCACTCTTCCAGTTTTACAGAGAAAGGCATGAGGCTCGTGGATATGAGATTGATTTTCAAACTTTGTAAAACTGGGAAGTGGCACATCTGGCATTCACACCCAATTCGGGTGACTCTGAAAGATCTCGTATACCTTTACCAATAGAGACTGTGAAATAAAACTGCAGCAACTTTATAGAGGGAAGTCTGGAAATGCAGAACAGGAACTTCACAGTGGAGAAATGTGCCATCACTCTCAGCCACTGTCACCACTGATAATAGAATGTATTGATATCACATGACACCCTCTAGTGTGATATGATGAGAAGAGCACGTCACTTCTGTGGTTTTCTCATCCAAACCCACACTTCACTCTAATCGTGAGGAAAATAAACCTAAATTAATTATATGCCACAAGCATCAGACCAGGACTCTTCAAAAGTTCCAAGCTCATAAAACCAAAAGATGGAGAAACTGTTACAGTTTAGACCAGACTAATGAAAGTAAATGGAAGCTAAATGCAAGGTGGCATCCTGGATTGGATGAGGGGACCAGGTAAAGAACACCAGTGGAAAACCTGGGGGAAACCTGAAACCTGAAGTTTAGTTAACAAGACCGTTCCAATGTTAATTTCCTAGTTTTAATACACAGAGCATGTTTACAAAAGATTTAACACTAAGGAAAACTAAGTGAAGGGAACTGGCCTGGTTTGCTATTGGTGCTATAACAAAGGACCACAACTTTCTGACCTAACAGCACAAGCACATTATCATTCTACAGGGCAGAAGCATCACTAGGCTAAAATCAAGATCTTCCCTCTGGAGGCTCTAAGGCAGAATCTGTTTCCCCCACCCATGTTTTTTAAAGACATATTAATTTATTTGAAAGGCAGAGATACATAAAGGCAGAGGCACAAAGACACACACACACACACACAGAGAGAGAGAGAGAGAGAGAGAGAGAGAGAGTCAGTCTCCCATTAGCTGGCTCACTCCCCAAATGGCCAAAACAGAAAAAACTGGGCTGATCCAAAGCCAGGAGCCAGACCTTCTTCCTGGTTTCCCACGTGGGTGCAGGAGCCCAAGGACTTGGGCCATCTTCCACTGCTTTCCCAGGCCACAGCAGAGAGCTGGATTGGAAGTGGAGCAGCCAGGACTCGAACCGGCACCCATATGGGATGCTGGCACTGCAGGCAGTGGCTTTCCTCACTACACCCCACAGCGCAAGCCCCTTCCTTTCCTTTTTAGAGAACTGGTGAAATGTGCATAACAAAAAATTTACCAGTGGCATTCAGCACGTGTACATTACTGTGCAATGATCACCACCCGCCATCTGTGTCCAGAACACTCTCCTGTTCCCAGAGTAAAACTCTCGGCCTATTCAGCAAGTTGTTTCCTTGCCTCTCCAGCTTCCAGCTTGGCTCATATCCCTGTCCCCTCTTCAAAGACAGCAGCACAGCATCTCCAAATCCCTCCTGCACTCCCCAGCCTCCCCTTTCCCTTATCAGGACCCCTGTGCTTACTGTGGGTCATCAAGTTCAACCAGAGTAGCATCCCCTTCTCTAGAACCGTAAGTCAATCACAGCTACAAAGTCCCTTTTGCCTTTTAAGGTGACACAGTGACAGGTTCTAGAGGTTAGGATATGGACATATGGATATGGACATATTAGATGAGGTCCTTCTTCTTTCACAGCTAAACGGGAATTCTGTTATCTTTGCAACTTTTCCAGAAATATGAAATTATTTCAAAGTAAAATATTAAAAAGATAAATATGTATGTGACAACTTTAAAAACAGATTGCATTAGAATCACAGATTTGTGGGATGAGTGTTGTGATAGAGGGTAGGCTGCTGCCTAGGACACACATCCTGCATCAGAGTGCCTGAGGTCAAGTCTTGCCTCTACCTCCAATCCATCTTCCTGCTCAAGAACACTCCGGAGGCAACAGATGATGATTCACATACTTGTGCCTGTAACATCCACATGGGAAACCCAGATGGAGCTCCTAGTTCACAGCCCCAGCCGGGCCCAGCCCTGGCTGTTGCAGGCAGTTTGGAGAGAAAATTAGCAGATGAAATAAATCAATCAACCAAACATTTCTCTCTCTCTCTCTCTCTCTCCAACTCTCTGTCATTCTGCCTTTCAAATAAATAAAAATAAACTTAAAAAATCCCACAGATTCATAGGCTAAGATTGAATGGGAAATTAAAGACATTCTTTTTACTGACCAAATTTTAGACATCCTTATGAATCATAATCTGTGGAAAATTGGGTGGGGTCATCGGAAAAATGATCCCTAGATATTTCTCTGGAAAGTGCTTTGCATTGTGGTTGAGACCAAGACCAAGGACTACTCCAACACCCAGTGGTAGGTGACTGGCCTGAGCCCAGTCATCCATGGGGAGCTCTGGCCCCCTGCTAGTAGTAGAAGATCTACAGTTTCTCAGAGCCTCCCAGCATCTCCTGATACATATTCCAACGCCTCCCTAAACAAACTGCATCTGACCTCTTCTGTCACCACCAAGGCAGCATAGATTAAAAGGGTTAGCAAGGGAGGTGGTGACTCTGCTGAAGACCCTCCTACAGAGCACAGACAAAACAAATCCCAAAGGCTCTGGTGCAGGGGTATCCCAGAAGGATGCCTGGAGATCAGGAACCCAGAATTCTGCCTTGCTGATCTTCACTTTATAACCCTCCCTAGTAATATGTTTAACGAAACCCCATGACCTTGTAGAATTGACCCTCTTCCAATTCATCCCATAAACAGCATGAGAAAGAGACAACTCAGGAGCAAAATTACATTTTGCCCATTACTTACATCATTTATTCATTTGTCAATAGTACAGAAAAATGATTTAGTAGTTATATTTCCATTTCCTGTAGACTCAAGAGCTACCATTTGAAGACCACCACTCCTGGAATACTTTGAAAAGGCACTTGGTGGCCTCTGGCAGCACAAGATGAATAAAATGCCAATGAAAGTGACTGATTCAGGAAATTCAATGTGCAACCTTTCTTGGCAAGGGGTGTTCTTTTTATAACTTGTACCTGGTCAGAAGTGAATTGAAAGTTTTCTGTGCCTGGATAAATGGCTCTGCAGTGAAGAATGAGTAAATAGCAAAAGGAAAAAACTAGAGGGGGCAGGGAGGGATACAGAGGCCCCTGCAGACTTTGTGAATCATTAAGAGAAAAAGAGATAAAGCAACTCTCTAAAATCATACTCTATGGGGGAAAACAGAATTAAACTATCTCTTTTATGTCATCAGTAGAATCAAAAAATACAATCTGATAAGAAAGAAATAGACTGATATCAAAGAAATTCCAAGCATCCATAAAGAGAAACATAAGTTTACCTTTTTCCCAAGAGATTCGTTAGTGTAATGAAACCAGAAGCAGCCTTGGAAATAAATTGTTTTCAATGGACCAAAAATTATTTTTGAATTGTCAAGAATATGGAAATGAGATAAAACTGGATTGAAACAGAAGTCAAAATAGTAAGAGTGATAATAAACTGCCCAAAACAACAGGGATAAACAAAATTTGTTCTAAGATAACCCAGGGGAAGCTCTAAGCTGAAGATTAAACAAACAAAAAAACACATAAGCCTGAGTAGGCCAGGGCATCTCGAAAGCAACTGATTTAAAACCTGGGTCTCACACAGCTACGGAGATAATAATTCTCTCCCAACACCCCACCAAAATGAACCACAGCTTCTAGAAGCAGAGGCCTTTGACCTCAGCCTAACACCAATGAAGTAAAGCACGTTCTAAAAATCAATGTGACAGTGGACATGTCCCAGACAAGTGTGCTGACCTTGGAAAGAGATGAACAGAACAGAGCAACTCAGAGCTCCCTAGTAGACAACTAGAAGGGCAATAGTGAAACAAAATGCATTGGAACAGCCACATGGAGGAAACTCTGTGTCCCAAGCAAAGCTCTTTATATCATTTTGGTGGTGATGGGGGTCCCCAATCTGCCAACCTGCTCCGTCCCCATATACCAACAGTGTAGCTGACCTATAATGCTTCTCCCATCTGCACCCAAGCCACCATGAGTGCCCCCTTGAGAAGCTCGTTGGAAACACAGACCCCTGCTTTACTCATAAATGTGCAATAATTTGGATGTCTGGTGATACAATTTATGGAGGTAAGGAAGATGAGGTGAATGTTAATTAGAGAGAGATGGTGGAGACTTGGGAAGATGGATGAAGGAAATCCGGAACTTCAAGATAGACCTGTTAGTGTGGGAATGAGAAATACCAAACATCAACTCTGATAACACACAATCACTTTAAACTCTTCTGTCAAGCTCAAGATTTCCGGGACTGCATTGAAAACAAATACAAATATATACTGCTTTTATCAGAAACAAACAAAACCAAATGACACTGAAACCTTGCCATTAAAAAGTTACTCAAGGGTATAGTGGCTGTTCACAGATAATAGCTTAGGAGTACCCATTTTAGTATCAAGATAGAATCCACAGCAAAATGCATTAAGTAGAGAAATGGTTTACTTTGCATAGCTAGAAAGTGTAGCCCATAATGAAGAACTAACAATCATGAACCACTGGAAATGAATCACACAGCATCGTAGCGTAAGGCAAAACCATTAGGAATGCAGGAGAACACTGGCAAGCAACTATTACAGTAGAAGGCTCTTAGTGCAATGAAATGTCAGAGACAGAGTAAGTAGGCCAGAAATAAATAAATAAGGAAGTAAATAAACAAACATGCACATAAATAAGGACATGGAGGCTTTAAACAACGTAATGAATAGATGCAAGCAATGTTTATGGTGCGCACTTTGGATGTGAATCTCAACCCAACTCCTTCTTCTTGCTCCTTTCCCATTTGCTCCCCTCCCTCTTCCTCTGCCACTTCCCTCCCCCCCCTTTTTTTTTTGGAAAGTGAGTTCACTGGAGCACATAC
This sequence comes from Oryctolagus cuniculus, assembly GCF_964237555.1. Lineage (NCBI taxonomy): Eukaryota > Metazoa > Chordata > Mammalia > Lagomorpha > Leporidae > Oryctolagus > Oryctolagus cuniculus. The sequence goes on along the minus strand of NC_091446.1, from coordinate 80,071,829 downwards.
ATATCTATTCAAGTTACTTCCAATCCCTTTAGGATGACAGAGGATGTAAATAAGTAATCACATAAAGGAGGGAAAACGTTCTGAGGCCGTGGAAGAAGTAGCTATCACCCGAGGTGTGAGCTGCACACCCTAAGGTGCACGTTCACCCTTGATGGAGACAGATCCCCAAGCCCTGGGGCCTGGTTTCAGAACTTGTCCCTGCCCTGCTATTGCTGTTCTCAGGGCACAGGCTGCTTTGGCCACTGCTGGAGCAATGATTCCAGCATGAAGCTGGGGCATTCTCCTATTATGCAGACTGGTTTCAGTTTTTCTCAATCTAACATATCCCCAAAATAGACCTGGGAAGTGTACTGCCCAAGGTTTGAAGTTCGGTGCAAAGTTTGAGGGAACATTCCACAAGATGGCCCTCCATTCTGACCCCTACTGCAAGCTCGAGCGTTCCCTCAAACCACTCAGTTTTGATAATGAATCAGAAGGACTCACAGAAAGACTCACAGTTAGGGTTTAATGCAGGGAAAGGACAGACTGGCTCAGCCAATGGATGAAGCACCCAGGACACAGCTTCCTGCTGTCCATCCCCTGTGGAGCCAGGACACTGTCACTCTCCTGGCGATCGTGTGTGACGACGCAGAGTACTGTCAACCAGGGAAGCTCACTCGAGCTCTGGTGTTCAGGGATTTCACCGGGTCTCCACCCACAGGCATGACTGACTGTCTATGTGCTCGATCTAAGTCTTCAGTGCCTCTGGGGTCACCGGACACTATGTGATAGACAGCCGCCATTCACATCACTGTTCTTTCTAGCATGGCCAGTGCCCACTGAGACTGACTCACACGGCTAGCCCCATCCCCAAATTGTATTGTAGACTCTGCAGCAGGACCCAGTGCTCCTATGTGGACAGAGACCATCCTGTCACGGGTCACACTCCAAGGACACAGGCAAGACTTCCTTCTGGGTAAAGTTAAATCCTTGAGCACACAAAGGCACTGGACCTTCTGCTCGGGACATGTGTATGAGAGCTGAAAGAGGTCAGGGCCATGTGAGAACAAAGTGAATGTGAGCCACACTGGCTGGCACTCACCAGGCCCTTCTGTGTGTTCGCCATTGCTCATCTCCACACTGAGGTGCCAGTCCCCTGTGAAGCAGGTGCAGTGGTCAGAAGCCATGTGGTCAGGGTGTGGTGCTGAAAAAGGAAAGCAGATTGGAAGTGACTAATGACGTGAGCCAGCTTCACAACTCCCCTCTGGTAACTTCGGGCAGTTGCTACTAGGATGGAAATCCATACAGGCACGTTTTGTTCAGCACTGCACCTTCACTGAGAAGGCTGCCTAGCACAAAGTAAACACTCAGGAAGTCACCACTGGATAAATGAAACCTCTAAACTAGGGCTCATTCCCTAGCGTTGGAAGTGTGGAAAACGTATCTACCTTGTAGGAAGCTGTAAAGATTAATAAGCTAATGCAGCAAGGCCACGAGCATGGAGTAAGTGCTCAGGAAACAGCAATTACTGTTAGGACTGCTACCAAGCTCAACAGATAGCAGGATCAGACACTGGCAGAAGCCCATGTCCCAGCCCATGTTCTGCTGCTGTAACAGACCACCACAGACTGGGCAGTTTATCAACAACAGGCACTCATTTGGGTTCTGTAGGCTGGAATTCCCAGTGAAGGGCCATCTCTGGCGGGGTGTTACACAGGGTGGAGGGCCTGTGAGGAAAAGTCAGGCAAAGTCACTCTTTTGTCAAGAATGCACTCTTTCAAGGACTGAGCCACTCCTGTGATACTGGGATCAGCCCCTTCAGGAGGACAGAGCCCTTCTGACCCAGTCACGGCTTAAAGCCCCACCACCATCACAGAGTACTGTTACCACGGCAACCAAACTCTGACCAGAGCAAATCTTTTGTGCCCCTCAGGGCCTGCACCTGAGCTTTTAGCAGAGCTGGAGCACCAGTAGCCCAATAATGCAAGTGCAAAACCCCAGTGCAACACAGACTCCATCCCTCCACAGGCTGTGCTGTGAACAGTTCCTCTTTATTTTCTATCACCTTCATTTCCTCTGACATCTACTGCTCCTCCCATTTGATTCACTCTACTGTTCTCTGAATTTTTTAAGATGCATAAGTTATTTTCAGCTTCCCATTTTTTTAAAAAAAATGTTTTAAATTTATTTGAGAGGTAGAGTTAGAAAGGGAGAGACAGAGAAAAGATCTTCCATCTGCTGGTTCACTCCCCAAATGGCTGCAATGGCCGGAGCTGAGCTGATCTGAAGCCAGGAGCTTCTTCAGGGTCTTCCATGGGGGTGTAGGGGCTCATGCCCCTGGGCCATTTCCATTGCTTTCCCAGGCCATCAGCAGAGAGTTGGATTGAAAGAGGAGCAGCCAGGACAAAAACGCACCCATATGGGATGCCAGCACCACAGGTGGAGGCTAAGCCTACTACGCCACAGCACCAGGTCCCTCAGCTTACTTTTATACAAAATGTAGGTTCTTGAGGCTAGAGAATGTCCTCAACATGTAGCCTTAGCAGTGTTACAGGTCTGCCATCACGTGATATGACTGTCATTACGTTCTGGCTTATAACTGTATATATTTTACCTTCCCTTTTACTCTGTAATTGACTTTTGCTTAGGATTTGAACAAAACATCCACATTCCTCAACAAGAATGCATTGGAAAGTATTGGCTTTCCAGGCCAAAAATGTCAGCCTTATGAAATCTAAAGCCTCAAAATTCAGTTTTAAAAAATGAACTGTGCCAGAGTCACTGTGCACCTGCTCCCCATGTAGGACCTCTGTCCTTAATGAGTTGTACTGAGAATTAATGGTAAAACTAGTCTTCAAACAGTACTTTATACTTTGTGTGTCTGTGTGAGTGCAAGCTGTTGAAATCTTTACTTAGAGTTGGTCTTCTGTATATAAAGATAATTAAAAATGAATCTTAGTGAAAAATGGGATGGGACAGGGAGTAGGAGGTGGTACGCGAGTGGAAGTATGGGGGCGGGTATTGGGGGGAGAACCGCTATAATCCAAAAAGCTGTATCTATGAAATTTATACTTATTAAATAAAAACTTTATTTAAAAAATGAGCTGTGCAACATTTGAAAGTACAGGCTCTGGGTCTGTGTCCTGGAATGCCAGGGGTAAGGCTGGCCATTCAAGGTGGCAGCCTCTTCCATGGCCCTTTCCTCAGCCACACAGAAACCAGGCTCAGAGCCTCTGTCCAGAGCTTCCCTGCACTGGATGTGACCCAAACTCTGGTGCTGAAGGGACCTCTCCAACTCATTATGGTGCATCTGTTAGTATTTGCAGAGAACACAACTGGTCACTAGCTATGACAGTCCACTCTCACTACAACTAAAGAGCATCCTACGGCGCTGCAGCTCAATAGGCTAATCCTCCGCCTTCCAGCGCCGGCACACTGGGTTCTAGTCCCGGTCGGGGCACCAGATTCTGTCCTGGTTGCCCCTCTTCCAGGCCAGCTCTCTGCTGTGGCCAGGGAGTGCAGTGGAGGATGGCCCAAGTGCTTGGGCCCTGCACCCCATGGGAGACCAGGAGAAGCACCTGGCTCCTGCCTTCGGATCAGCACGGTGTGCCGGCTGCAGCGCACCACCCGCGGCGGCCATTGGAGGGTGAACCAACAGCAAAGGAAGACCTTTCTCTCTGTCTCTCTCTCTCACTGTCCACTCTGCCTGTAAAAAAAAAAAAATCCTAAACTTACATCCTACTCTATCTTTTCACTTTTAAAATACTAGAATGCGGGCTGGGTGCTGTGGCTCACTTGGTTAATCCTCCACCTGTGGCACCAGCATCCCATATGGGCACTGGGTTCTAGTCCTGGTTGCTCTTCTTCCAGTCCAGCTCTCTGCTGTGGCCTGGGAGGGCAGTGGAGGATGGCCCAAGTGCTTGGCCACCTTCACCTGCATGGGAGACCAGGAAGAAGCTCCTGGCTCCTCATAGCACTGGCTGTAGTGGCCATTTGGGGAGTGAACCAATGGATGGAAGACCTTCCTATCTCTCTCACTGTCTATAACTCTACCTGTCAAATAAATAAATAACTAAATCTTAAAAAAAAATACAAGAATGTCACACATGGGTACTTCAAAAGTTCATGGAAATGGAAGCAGAAGATCTATTCACTGGAACACAGAAATGTTTTGAAAACCATGCAGATGAGTATTTCGTTTCTAGGCTTAATGTGAAACAAGTGATTCCTTTCTGCATGCCTCAGCCTTGGGCCACACCCACCCCTGAGCACTGACAATTAGATGAATGAGCTTGGGTAAGTCATTTAAGCCCTCAAGATCTCAGTCAGTCTGCCTATAAAATGGGTACGACACCAAACCCCAGAGTTGCTGTGCTGATAAAATCGGAGAATCCTTGGAGATGCTCAGCACAGCTGCTGACCCAGCCTAAGCAAGACATTCAGCTGTCATTGTTCTTGTTACTGTAGAGGCCATGATTAGGCTCAGTGAGGTACCTAGATCCTCTTTAGTGCACTCTCAGCTACCGAGCATTTGTAACAGTCCCGAGACACAAGCAGAATGCAATAGAAAATGGAAAGCCTTAAGTGAGCCTGGAGGGAAAGGAAAGGACAGCTCTCTCATGAGCTCAGTGAGCGTGCATGCATGTGTGCTCTCTCCTTATATATGTGTGTCAATGGTGTATTTAAAAAACGTAAAAATATAACTTTAATTACAACATAATTAATGAATAATTTATATAAAAGGTCTCTAACATGAGTATATATACACTTCTAAGTATGTTAGCAGAGCGCTAATGAGATATAAATGCCATATAAATAAATACAGCACTTATTTGCCTTTTTCTAGCACAGCCTCCCTAAGTTCTAGTGTCCTGGAAATTAAGGTTGCCAAAATTGCTACTTTGGCATCTTATTTACAAGCTTTAGATCCACGTAATTATCTGAGGATGGAACGAGGGGTAACTTATGTTTTCTTTAAACTGATGTTTCATGTAAACTTCTGTGAGGCTGAGAACTCACATGGATGGGGTCTGTTCACCCCACCTGGTGTCCCATCTGAAGCCATGCTCTGTCTCTGATCATCAGGTCCCAGATGTCTGTGGGTAACAGGCCTGTTCCTGCAAGCAGGAACTCCCACATTCAGCTCCCATGTGGCTTTTACTTTTTAGTTTAGAGACAGAGGTGGAGAGAATTCCCACCTCTGATTCACTCCCTAAATTCCCACAATGGCTGGGGCTGGGGCTGGGGCAGGCCATGCCAGGAGCAGGACTCAATCCACATTTCCTATGTGGTTGATAGAAACCTGATTCCTTGAGCCATCAGCACAGCCTCCCAAGGTCTACATTGGTGGGAAGCTGGAATCCGGAGTTGGGCCCAGGAATTGAACTCAGAAACTCTGAAGTGGGATACAGGCATCTTAAGTGTAAAGCTAAATGCCCACTCCCTTCCAGGTATATTTTGATCTCAAATGCACTTGAAAAATATCGCAGTTATCTTCCAACATAACAATCAGATTTCTTATCATTAGTAAGCCTTGCTATTGTGGTTACAGTGGTGAGGATCATTTAATGGAACACAAAATTTAGGAAAATGGGGCTGGGTTTGTCTATTTGTATGACTTTCAGGAAACTAACTTGGTTACACACACACCCATACATACTCCATGCATTATACTGAGAACATTAGGTAACAGTGTACAAAATTGCAGCTATGTAGGATCATTAAGTTTAGAGACCTAACCTATAGCATGATGAAAGGGGGAGAGGGAGAGGGGGAGGGGAAGAAAACACATAAAAGAGTATTGGGTATACTTACCTACTTTAACATAGTAATTGTGCTTTTAGCACTGCATCCTCAGGAAATATTTTAAATTCAGAGAAAGAGTTATTTTCAGAGATATTTAGTGTACTCTCATTTATAAAAATAAGCACTGAAAAAAATCTGAACATTCAACAACTGCTAAGTAATTTATACTATTCCCATCTGTTAGAATATTATGTAGCCATTAAAGTGGTTTATAAAGAATCAGTAATAACACATACAGTGAAATAAAATGTGAGTAAAAAAATCATAATTAGGTAAAAGTAACCAGGCAGAGTGAAAGACAGAAAGAAAATGGGCTTAAATGTGTGTTATTGCTCATCTTTGGATGGTGAGGCTATGAATAACACTTTGGTTCTTCCCTTTCTGTTTACATTCCAAATTTTATAAAATAAAGAATTCTCTGAAACAGTAGCCTGTGCTTTAAAAAGGAAAGAGACAAAAGCCCAGGCAGTCAATGGGAAAAGAGTATGTACTTTCTCCTCTCTGTCTTGACCCTTCAAAGGTCCCCACCAAAACTTCCCCTGGGAAGGTGAGTGTGTGTTGCTGCCCATGAGGCCCAGTGCTCCACATCTAGCTCACTACAGTCTTGCATTTAGACAGTTGGGAAAGGGTTCTACTCTTTTCTAGCCCCAGCTCTCCAAACACTCAAGGAACCCTGGACTAAACAGAGTAAAAGCAATGATTCTGGCCCAATTCCACTCCATTCCTTCAGTCACCACTGTACAACCCTGATGCAAAACAGGATAAAATTTCTCACTCATCAGTCTTTTTCACACGAGAACTCAAACAGTCTCACAAATGGCCTAGGATTCCAAAGCAGTAAACCTGTCCAGTCCAATGGAGCATACTGTTGAAAATACCAACTGTGATTTGAGGAGGCTGACGACAAACTCTTGGGAACACTCAAGGAACAGCACAACTCACTATCACAATTGACCCAATGGCTGTCCTAAAAGCTAACTTCAAGTTCCCTTCCTACACACCTGATACTTGTAACACATTTGCCTCTGCTCCCCAAGCCAAAGGCATCCCTTGGACAGCTAACATTTCTGCAAACTGATGTCTATTTGTAGCAATTTGGTTTATTATCAGTGGTTCAGGGACAATTTAGAGCAGACTTTGGCAGCCTCTTACGATAACAATCTGCCCCCGTTGTGTTCCTTATGGAAGACACCTGCTTTGCCAGGAAGATATATTAGCTGTGGATGACTGAGTAAGAACATGATTAAGATGTCAAAGTTTCTACTGGATCCTGCTGGGCCTGCACATACTAAATCGCAGGGCTGTCTGTTTCCTGTGTGGGCCACAGTGCCTGTCCAAAGGGGCTTAGTTCCTTCATACATTTAGTGTTGGAAAATGTCAATAATGTCACAGGTCACTAGGGAAAAAAAAAAAAAAAAACAGGCTCTGAGGTGATGACTTCATCCTTGATCCTCTCCAGAAGAGTTTTTTTTTCCTTTTTTTTTTTTTAAGATTTATTTATTTATTTGAAAGGCATAGTTACAGGGAGGCAGAGGCAGAGAGAGACAGAGAGAGAGGTCTTTCATCCACAGGTTCACTCCCCAAATGGCCACAACGGCCCAAGCTGCATTGATCCAAAGCCAGGAGCTTCTTCTGGGTCTCCCATGTGGGTACAGGGGCCCAAGGACTTGGGTCATCGTCTGCTGATTTCCCAGGCCACAGAAGAGAGCTGGATCAGAAGTGGAGCAGCCGGGACTTGAACCAGCATCCATATGGGATGCCGGCACTGCAAGCGGCGGCTTTACTTGCTACACCACAGCGCAGGCCCCATCCAGAATTCTAACCCAACACAGCCTGGAGTCAGGCCGTAGCTAAAACAGCTCCCAGAAGACTCAACACAGCTAGAACTGATGAGGGCTTCCTAAGGGCCCACACTTGTTTCAATTTGGGTTCATCTGGGACAGAGGCTTTTGTCTATTGATAGCCAAGATGATAAACATAGTACAACTCACATAAAAAAATAAAGTTAAAATAAAAAGAATTTTAAAAATGATAAAAAGAAATGTGTCACATACTTGCATCTCCTCATTAGAGGCTGGCTTCTCTGGAGGTAGAGGAGGGTGTATGTGAGATTTTCTGAGGCAGCAGGTTTTTTCTCTCTATTCACTATGCTAGCCTTGCCCATCAAGGAATATTCCAATTATAAACACAGAGAGGGGCCAGCACTGTGGTATAGTGGATAAAGCTGCCCCTTGCAGTGCCGGCATCCCATATGGATGCTGGTGCAAGTCCCAGCTGCTCCACTTCTGATCCAGCTCTCTGCTATGCCCTGGGAAAGCAGTAGAAGATAGCCCAAGTCCTTGGGCCCATGTACCCACGTGGGAGACCTAGAAGAGGCTCCTGGCTCCTGGCTTTGGATCAGTGCAGCTCCAGCCATTACGGCCAACTGGGGAGTGAACCAGCAAATGGAAGGCCTCTCTTTCTCTCTCTCTCTCTCTTTCTCTGCCTCTCTTTCTCTCTGTGTGTAACTCTGACTTTCAAAGAAATAAATCAGTCTTAAAAAAAAAAAAAACACAGAGAGAACTTCAGATGGAAAAAAAAATGGTGGGAGAAAGAAGGGAAGGGAATGATTCTTGATCTTGGTCTCGTCCTCATTCTCATCACTGCCCAAACTACCCAGGGACTGTGGCTGCTCAGCCCCAAGGCCTATCACCCCCCTTTTATACAGATCTGGTTTGGTGCAAAGGGCACAAGGATTTTGTTCATATACAGACCACAAATTTGGCTCTGAAGCTTATGAGCTGCAGGACCTTCATCTCTATGACCATCGGATGCAATCCTACACCTTGAAGCATGCACTAATCAAATTATACCCTCCAGGCCAGACCACAGCTCACTAGGCTAATCCTCCGCCTGCGGCGCTGGCACTCTGGGTTCTAGTCCCTGTTGGGGCACCGGATTCTGTCCCTGTTGCTCCTCTTCCAGTCCAGCTCTCTGCTGTGGCCCAGGAAGGCAGTGGAGGATGGCCCAAGTGCTTGGGCCCTGCACCCAGCTCTCTGCTGTGGCCCAGGAAGGCAGTGGAGGATGGCCCAAGTGCTTGGGCCCTGCACCCGCATGGGAGACCAGGAGGAAGCACCTGGCTCCTGGCTTCGGATCAGTGCAGCATGCCAGCTGTAGCGGCCATTTGGAGGATGAACCAATGGAAGGAAGACATTTCTCTCTCTCTCTCTCACTAACTCTGCCTGTCAAAAAATAAATAAATAAAATTATAATCTCCAAAAAACATCTGGTAATGTCTCAATAGATATGAGCTGCCTCTTTCTTCACTTACAAGGTCATTCAGGTCTCAGCTCAACTGCCATCTCCTCAAAAGAGCCTCCTGTGTCCCCAGCCACCACCCTCCTCACTCAGGAGCACATCGCTGCCTTACTCATCTATCTGACCACTCGTCTGTTTTCTGCCTTGCCAGCCACAAAGAGCTCTACAAGGACAGGACACTTGACCTTGTTGGCCACTGTGCACAGGGACTGGAGCTGTTGCTTAGAAACGGTGGAGCTCATACACTTTTCTTGGATGGATGAGGCCTAAGCACGGGCTCTAGCTGAGAAGACCTCACAGTGTGTAGAGAAGTGTGGATGAGGGCCTCAGGAAGGCCTCACGAGCATGCTGTGGCCGGCCAGCTCAGCAGGCGGCCCACCGCTCAGGGAACAGCTCCTAAGCACAGAACTCACTTTGGTGCTGGTGTGCCGCTGCCATGCCTCAGGCTTCTGGGACACAGCTGGGCGAGCCGAAAAGCCGCCGCCCAGTGGGTTCATGCAGAGCACACTCCCACTCCGCACCCCTCACAGGACAGCCAAGGGCTCCCTGGATAAATCCAGAGTGACAGCAAAGAGCAGGAGGAATCCTTCTTAGAAGGGAGAATTGGAAACTCTGAGAGCCAACTCCGTGTGTTCCCAGCCACAGAGACCTAGACTTGGGCATATGCCACACACACCTTCTGTCTAGTTGGGCACCAGTCCTAGCCTCAGTTATCAGCTTCCTCTTAACATTTCTTTGTTGGAAAAGAAAGAAAAATCTATCTTTGATAAAAGAGTTTGTGTTCCTTAGAGAAAACTGAAAATCATGATTTTTAAACCTCATTAGTAATCCAAATAAATAAAGGACCATGTCCCTCAAAAATTAGAACAATTAAAATAAGTTTCCATACTAAAGCATGGTAAAATGGCATACTCATACACTACCATTAAGAGAACTGGGGAGAGTGTTTCGCCTGGAAGTTAAGATTCCTGCATCCGGGGCCAGCATCATGGGGTACCAGGTAAAACCACCATCTATGATGCCAGCATCTCATATGGGCACCAGTTCATGCTCCAGTTCCTCTACTTCTGATTCAGCTTCCTGCTAACGGCCTGGGGAAAGCAGCTGAGGATGGCCAAAGTGCTTGGGCCCCTGCACCCAATGGGAGACCAGGAAGAAGCTCCTGGCTTCAGTCTGATCGAGCTCTGGCAGCTGCAGCCATCTGGGGAGTGAACCAGCAGATGGAAGATCTCTCACTCTCTCTCTTCTCTCTCCCTCCCTCCCTCTCTTTGTGTGTGTGTGTGTGTGTGTGTGTTCCTCTAACTCTTCCTTTCAAATAAAATAAATCTTTGGGGGGGAAAAGATGCCTGTATTTCACATAGGGATACCTGAGCTTTATTCCCAGTTCTGGCTCTTGATTCCATTTTTCTGCTAATGTGCACTTTGAGAGACAGCGGCGATGGTTCAAGTAACTGCATTCCTGGCACTCACGTGGAAGGCCTGGGTTGTGTCTCAGCCCCTGGCTTCAGCCCTGGCCCAACCCCAGCTGCTGTAGACATTTTGGTAGTGAACCAGCAGATGAGAGCTCCCTGCCTCTCAAATATATAAAGAAAATATGGAAAGGAGTTTTGAATCTTATAAATATTTGCATCGGTCTGCCACTTATGGTTGTACAGGTTGAGTTTTGAACAACTCCAAGGGGCACTACTCTCCTTGCAAGAATGATAGATGTAGTTATTGAGACAATTTTCCTGTAGGTGGCAGTCAAGTTCCTGGTGGAAATGGCACCTTATTATAATTTGCACAAGTTACTTTTCAGCTGCTGGTAAGGGTAATTTACAAACATGAACACTGTGGCTCCATTTCCATGAAATTCACACTAAGAAAAAAAATTTCCTGATGTGGGAAATGTTTTATACGCAAAGATGTTCATCACAGCATTATTCAATAATTGCAAACAACCTAAATGTCCAAGAGTAAGGAAATGATTAAAGCAACTGTGTACACACAATTGATATTTATGAATAGCTTATAATAACAGGGAAAAGCTGCTGTGTTACCATTATAACTTTATACCTGGGGATAGAAAATTGTGTATACAGCCATGATTACTCTATGTAAAACAAACACAAACCTTTAAAAGCTGTTCAAAATAAATTTGTAGGATAGTAAAAAGCTAAAATATTAGCAGCAGTTCTTTGGGGATGTAGTGTTACTAATTCTATTTTTGTCTCTCTAATTTACTATATTTTCTAAATATTTTAATGAGCATGTATTCATTTTATACTGAAATCTCCACAAATAAATTTCTAGAAGCAGAGAATAGTCAGAAATTAGAGGCAGAATTCAAACCTTTCAATATTCTGTTGCTGAGACATGAAGACACTGAAACACCTGATGTAGCATTTCAGCATTTGGGGGAGATGTTTCAGGATCTAATCCAAGATAATCCTTTTACACCACCACCCACAGAAAAGGAACCACAGGCATGGAAACCTCAAAAGGAGGAGAGCAAGAGCCTGTGTCATCAAGAGTAAAAGATATTACTATTGCCTGTGCCTCATGTCTCAGTGCAGAGCCTCAAGGAACAGAGTAGAAAAGGCCTCCTGCCCATCAGCATGGGGTTCAAGGTTAGGAATACACCCAAATATTCCCCACCTCACAGCCAGCAGGGACAGCAATCGTGAACTGAGAACAAGTTTCTTAGAACACTGATCATCATATGCTCACTGTCTCTACATTTATACCCATGACATAGATGAAGATGTTAGACAGTTGAGACTAAAATAATCTGTTTTATTTGCCCAGGACTCTGCTCTCAGGCAGAAGGGCACCTGTGAAAGCCTTAAAGGTTGGGAAAGTTCCCCTATGACAACAGTACATCTCAGGCTCATCTCTCCTCACTCTTCCCACTGGGCCTAACCCAGCTAAACAGAACACGAATAGCCAAACAGAATCAATAGCCCACACTACTCATGGGCACCAGGAAATCCTGCCCAAATCGAGGGCCTGCCTGCCACAGGCCAGTCAGGTGTATTTTTCCCATAATCTCCAATACATGTCTTCCATGTGGCCTCTGACTTGTTTCAAACAGCTGCTTGGATCAGAGTGCTGTTGGGGATCCTATGCACTTGCTTATTCTAACTGATACTGGCACCTACTCTCATGCTCCCAAGAAGCTGCTGAGGCTTGACTTCAAATGATAGAAAGCATTTCAGTCCACAACACTGGTGCCAGCCTTTAGGTCACTATCAAGAGACTGCCACTGCCATGCTTCTTCCACTAAATCACTGATGCATTCTTGTTTTTTTGTGTTTTTAGTTTTTTTAACTTTTATTTAATGAATATAAATTTCCAAAGTACGGCTTATGGATTACAATGGCTTCCCCCCCCATAACGTCCCTCCCACCTGCAACCCTCCCCTTTCCCACTCCCTCTCCCCTTCCATTCACATCAAGATTCATTTTCGATTCTCTTTATATACAGAAGATCAGTTTAGCATACATTAAGTAAAGATTTCAACAGTTTGCTCCCACACAGAAACATAAAGTGAAAAATAATAGATGATTTTTTAAATGATGATGAAATCAGATCAGACCTATTGTCATGTTTAATCCCAGTGAGAGTCAAGTTGGGAATTGATAATTTCTTCTTCTTTTTTTTTTTACAGAAGATCAGTTTAGTATACATTAAGTAAAGATTTCAACAGTTTGCACCCCCATAGAAACACAAAGTGAAATATATATACTGTTTGAGTACTCGTTATAGCATTAAGTCTCAATGTACAGCACATTAAGGAAAGAGATCCTACATGAGGAGTAAGTGCACAGTGACTCCTGTTGTTGACTTTACCAATTGACACTCCTGTTTATGGCATCAGTAATCTCCCTATGCACCAGTCATGAGTTTCCAAGGCTATGGAAGCCCCTTGAGTTCTCTGACTCCTATCTTGTTTAGACAAGTTCATAGTCAAAGTGGAGGTTCTCTCCTCCCTTCAGAGAAAGGTACCTCCTTCTTTGAAGACCTGTTCTTTCCACTGGGATCTCACTCACAGAGATCTTTCATTTAGGTTTTGTTTTGTTTTGTTTTGTTTTGTTTTGTTTTGTTTTGTGTTGTTTGCCAGAGTGTCTTGGCTTTCCATGCCTGAAATACTCTCATGGGCTTTTCAGCCAGATCCGAATGCCTTTAGGGCTGATTCTGAGGCCAGAGTGCTGTTTAGGACATCCACCATTCTATGAGTCTGCTGAGTATCTCACTTCGCATGTTGGATCACTCTCCCCTTTATTTATTCTATCGGTTAGTATTAGCAGGTACTAGACTTGTTTATGTGCTCCCTTTGACTCTTAGTCCTTTCATTATGATCAATTGTGAACAGAAATTGATCACTTGGACTAGTGAGATGGCATTGGTACATGCCACCTTGATGGGATTGAATTGGAATCCCCTGGTATGTTTCTAACTCTACCATTTGGGGCAAGTCAGCTTGAGCATGTCCCAAATTGTACATCTCTTCCCTCTTATTCCCACTCTTATGTTTAACAGGGATCACATTTCAGTTAAATTTCAACACTTAAGAATAACTGTGTATTAATTACAGAATTAAACCAGTCATATTAAGTATAACAGACAAAAAAAAAACTACTAAGAGGGATAATGTATTAAGTTGTTCATTAACAGTCAGGGCTATGCTGATCAAGTCACCGTTTCTCATAGTGTAGATTTCACTTCAGGAGGTTTCCTTTTTGGTGTTCAGTCAATTGTCACCGATCAGGGAGAACATATGGTATTTCTCCCTTTGGGACTGGCTTGTATCACTCAGCATGATGTGTTCCATGCTGAGTGATGCATTCTCCTAAGTATCCCTGCATCTACAAGGTGTCAGGCGTGTGCTAGTCTCTGGATTCTGTGGTGACTCTCCTCAGCAACGTCAAAGCCCCTGCCCTCAGGGAAGCTGCATTCCAATCAGATAAGGAGAGGATTAACACAATTATCCTCAGGGGATATGTTCCAAGACTTCCCCAGTGGATGCCTGAAACTTCAGATAGTTTAATAACCTGTATAGGTTTTCATAACTGAGACTAATATGGCTATGCAGTGACTAACAGGAGGGTAGTTTATACAATGTGGATACACTAGACAAAGGGATGATTTACTTCCCAGGCAAGACAGAGGATGATGGTGTGAGATCCTATTGTACTACTCATGGCAGTGTACAATTTAAAACTTACAAATTGGTTCTTTGCACAATTCTTCCTTTAATATTTTTGGACTGCTGTTGAGTATAAGTAACTGAAACATCAGAAATCTAAACCACAGGTAAGGAGGGACTACAGTAAATAATAATTACAGATTTGGGCAAATACCATGAAGAAATTAAGAAGGATGATAAATTCAACAGGAGATATTTATCTGAACTGGAGGATGGGAATGAGCCAGTCATTCTAGCAGCTCTGACTTGGAGCTTTTCTAGCTGAGCTAAAATTTCTCATTCCCTATAAACAAAACTGAACCTTAAGGTCAGATTGAGAATCCTGACCTTGGCCAAGTGCTGCTCTTTGTTCCGCTTTCTCATTGAGTTCAAAGGTTATTGCTGCTGAGAGAACTGTCATGAGGAAGTAACCAAATGATTGAAATAAGCATGAAGAGGGGTCATCCTACAATTCCCTCAACAACTGCTCTCACACTTTGGAAACAATCACATGAGAGCTATCATCATTACAGTCTACCCACAGATTCCAACAGGATTTCTGGATAAGGCCCAGGAATCTGAATTTTTAACATGCAATCCCAAGTGATTTTGATGTAAGTGGTCCATGGGCCGTATATTGAGAAACAGTGCTCAGAAAGCGGAAAAATTATGTTAACATTAGGTAAATTATTAGTATTACAATGCTTTGGGGGAATGGCAAAGAGCTTAGTCGAGAGCATAGGACCTGGAGTCTTGAAAATACAATTCAAGTCTTTGTTCTGTGTACTGTGACTTCAGCCTCAGCTTTTTTATTTGTAAAATAGAGCAAAGAAAGATATCTGTCCCATTGTGAAGACAAAGGGGAATAATGTTTTATTGTGAAGATACAATGAGATTCTGTCTCAAGGCATTTAGCTAGGGTCTGGCACATGTTAAGTATTCAAGAAATGGATATTCTTGATGATGGTGGTGGTAGTGGTGGTGGGATTGCAGGAGGAATACTTAAACCCACATGTTTGGTTTCAAACAAGCATTGCTCATTTTGGATGTATTGTGTGTTTCCCAGAGGAAGCACGTTCCCACTGAAGCTTCCAGTCTGGAAAGAAAGGGCTAAGGAATGACAGGACAGAAAACAAAGACATGAGGCATTGTCCAGAGTCCAAATGTTGCAGAAAATGACAGATTACACTTAGCCTCCCTTGTTCTACAGGGGAAATGCCCAATACCCCCAATGGATGCCTGAAAGCATGGGTAATATCAAACTTATATATGCAAGACTGTTTTTTTCACATATATATATATGCCTCTAATAAAGTTAAATTTATAATTTAAGTACAATTAAGAGATTAATAATGGCTAGTAAGAAAATATAACAATTATCACAATAAACTGCAATAAAAGTTATGTGCATATTCTCTCTCTCAAAATGCTTTAATTCTGCATTGCACTTCAGTAATATTTTCAGATCATAGTTGCCCTAAGTTATGGAAAGTACAAAAAGCAAAGCTGAAAGTAATGAAGACTACTGTAGCCAAAACCAGACAGAATCATCACATGGACTGTGTTGTCTGCCAAGCACTAAGTTCCTTCTCTCTTAGTCTAAAGAGCCTTGTTTGGGGACAGCTGTTTAGCCTAATGGTTAAGAAACATCCATGTGCCTGGGTTCAGTTCTCAGTTTTGGCTCCCAACTCCAGCTTCCTGCCACAGCAGATCTTGGGGAATAGCTCACATGATGGGGTCCTGCCACCCCTGAAAGAGACCTGGATGCAGTTCCTGGCTCCTGGCTTCACCTTGGTCCAAGCCAGGTTATTATAGGGATTTGGAGGGAAACCATGGGAATGCAGACCCTGAATCAGGCCTGATAACCAGAGTTGGAGGTCAGGGCTGGTCAGGGAATCAGCTTTCTGATCAAGCTTCAGAACTCCTGTTGGAGTTTTTGGGACAGAACTTCTGCCGCCTGTGGGTCAGGCCAGTTAGTGCCTGGGGGACATGTGTGTCACAGTGGGAAAAAGTCTTCTCAATAAAAAACCCAGAGGCAACACAACAGAGAGGTATGAAAAGAAATGTCAGTGTCCTCATGATGCTTTTGAGCTTTTAGCTATTTGTTGATAATATTTTGATCTTTTGAATCTATTTCTATCTGAGTCAATTCTATTCCCTGAATTCCACCTTACAGAAACCATTAAATCCCATCCCCATTTGTTTTAACCTAAACTATATTCCCACCTAATATAGGAAGTATAGAGAATGAAAACAACAAAGAAGCAAACGCACAGTTAAGCTCTTGCATATCACAAACTTTGTACAAGCACCTGTGTGTATGCACACTCATAGATTTACGTGTCCTCCACACCTAGACATAGATTTAAGATGTTTTCACACCAAAATACACTTACCTTTTAATTCTGTTGTCCACATTTTCAAGTGTCTGTGTGTGTGTTTGTGTGTGTGTGTGTGTAAGAAGTTGAGCAGAAAATATTTAAATTTTCAGTTAAGGCTGACATTGTGGCATAGTGGGTTAAGCCCTTTCTTGCAATACCATCATCCCATATGTGAGGACAAGTTTGAGTTCCAGCTGTTCTGCTTCTGATCTAGCTCTCTGCTAATTAGTGCTTGGGAAGACACTGAAAGGTAGCTCAAGTACTGTGGTCCCTGAGAGCTTCATTGGAAAAATCAGATGGATTCTTAGCTCTGGTCAGTCAGGCCCTGCCCTGGCTATTGCAGCCATTTATGAATGAGCCAGCAGATAGAAGCTTTTTAATAAATTTTCATTTCAGCTTCTCAACAAACTAGAGAAAAAAATCATAACCCATAGGATTGCAACCAGCTGGGGAATAAACTAGTGGATGGAAGATCTAATGATCTCTCTCTGAAATTCTTTCAAATAAAAATAAATCTTAAAAAAATCATTACCCACAATGACAGATACTAAGTTGCATTCAATGAAGAGAAAGATTTGGTTAGTGTTCTTACTGATGGAACTCAAGCGCAGTTGACTGGACTTCAACACTCAGACTTTGACACCAGCAGGGACTGTGCCAGGCCAATGCCAGAAGCCTGCAACTCCATCCAGGTTTCCCACATGGGTGCAAGGACCCAATTCCTTGGGCCATCTTCTGACTGCTTTCCCAGACACATTAGCAGAGAGCTGGATCAGAAGTGGAGCAGCCAAGACTCAAATCAGCACTCCAAATATGGGATGCCAGCTTAGCCCTCTGGGAAACCAAGCTGGCCCACAGAATGAAGAACTTTAAGTAATTTTGAAGAATTGATCTTGGAAAAAAAATTTTAAAAATGTGACACTTGAGTTTGACTAAGGATTGCACACTCACAGACAGACATGGAAACTTCTCTACAGCCCATGTCTGGAGGAGGTTAAGGATGGAATAGGGGCAGGGTTGCTGCTGCCTGTTTCAGTTGGGTAAAGAGGGAATAAATAAAGGCCTTTGGCTTCTTACATTTATGAATCGATGTGATCCTGTGGCAACAGATAAATAAGGAATGAATATAGCTCCTTTGCAGTAAATATCTCAGCAGTTCAGTAATATCGATGTTCAAGGTCATTACTTCCTCTACATTCTTCCCTGGCCCACCTTAACACTGGCCAAGCTGCACAGCTATAAGAAATCCCAGAGACTGCACATCAGTCTTGGTCTCCCCTAAATCCTACCCTCCACAGTCTAACTGCAGCTCTGCTCTTTAACCCTGTCCCCTAGATTCAACTATACCACTCTTGAACCTAGCCAGAATGGCTACAGATCCCAGCATGGCTCTTGCTCAAAATGGATGAAGACAAACACACAGGCCATGAACCCCTATCCTAGGTGGACTGGGAGTCCCAAACACAAGGAGCCACCAATGCAAGAGTAGTGTCAGCCACTTCTCAGAGGGAACCAGCTCAAGGTTCCTGCCCAGGTAGAGCCATCACCTGCCAGTGGCAGGGCTGTAATAAAAGGTTCTAGACCAAGCAGGAAGGCATCCCCAGAGCCTCTCACACCTGACACAAAGCCCCTGATCTTTCAGATATGAAACCACAATCAAGGACTGCTAAATCTGGAGGCAATTTCCCCACTCCTCTTTGGGATGGCATTCCAAGACTTGGGGACCAATTGTGGCCAAACACAAAGAAGGGATGACAAGGAGGGTACTTTATCTGCGTCTGCATGTCATTCTATATGGAGCAGTCCTATCCTCCTCTGTTCAAGCCAAGACCTTGGGAGCTGGAGCCTAGGCATTGCTATCATGGATTGGGCCTTCTTGTTCTTTCTTCCACATGTCACCAACTAAAATGATTTGGGGAAGTTAAGCCTTCACCTGCCAAGATGGCATCCCATATGGGCACCAGTTTGAACCCCAGCTGCTTTATTTCCAATCCAGCTGCTAATGCTTCTGGAAAAGCAGAAGATGGTCCAAGTACTTTAATCCCTGCCACCCATGTGGCAGACCTGAAAGAAGCTCCTAGCTCCTGACTTCAGCCTGGCCCAGCCCTGGCTTTTTGTGGCCAACTGGGGAGTGAAGCAAGGGATGGAAGATCCCTGTGTCTTCCTTTCTCTCTGTAACTCTGCCTTTCAAATAAACAAATCTTTTAAAAAATTTTCTTTAAGAATGATTTTGACTGCTTTGCTGTGGCCAATGGATATGAGAACAAGTAGGTGAATATGCTTTTACAAAACTCTATAAATTGCCTATGATTCAAGCTATTGATATGCCTAAGTTAGAGCCATTTTTTCCAGCTGAGAATAACAACAAAATCTGAGGCATGCCTTTCTGCAGCTGGGAGATGGAAAGGGAGGAAAGAGAGCTGAAATATTTGTTAATCACCCTTTTGGTACCAGGCACTTGACAGATGCTTTATATTGATTATTGCATATAATCCTCCCAAAGACACCTGTGATATAGGATTAATTATTTCTGGCCGGCGCCATGGCTCAATAGGCTAATCCTCCGCCTGCGGTGCCAGCACCCCGGGTTCTAGTCCCTGTCAGGGCACTGGATTCTGTCCCGGTTGTCCCTCTTCCAGGCCAGCTCTCTGCTGTGGCCCGGGAGTGCAGTGGAGGATGGCCCAAGTGCTTGGGCCCTGCACCCCATGGGAGACCAGAAGCACCTGGCTCCTGGCTTCGGATCAGCGCGGTGCGCCGGCCGCGGCAGCCATTGGAGGGTGAACCAATGGCAAAGGAAGACCTTTCTCTCTGTCTCTCTCTCTCACTGTTCACTCTGCCTGTCAAAAATAAATAAATAAAAAATAAATAAATAGGATTAATTATTTCCATGTGCATATGAAAAAAATGTGGCTCAAGGAGCTACTGTTGCCTGCTCAAATCACAGAGCTTATGAGAAGCAGCAGCAACCCTCAAATCAAGTTCTGATTTCCAAATGCCTACACTGAGAGGTCTTTTACATATGAGGAGACTTCAGAAAGTTCTTGAAAAGAAGAGAATTAAAAGATAAGTTTATTTTGGTGCAAAAAAACTGTTAAAATTCATAGGTTTTTTCATAATACACACTTTCCATGGACTTATTTGAAGTCCTCTTGTATGTAATGCACACACACACACACACATTTGCATACCTGAACACATGCAGGCACCCACTTGGATGTACACACAGAGGTAAAAGCACAAATGGATGGAGTTTCGTGTATGCATGGCTGGCCACATACACATCCTCTCCAGACTAACCAATGAGAACACAGAATGTTTAAGCTCTTCATCTCCCAAAGTATTCATGGAAGTGGTTCCGTTTAGATTACTCAATACCAGAAAAATGAGGTAAAGTGGACAAGGCATCCTCCATCAGCACCATCCTGGACTCTTGGCACTAAGCTAGGAACTGGCTCAGAGGTTTCAAGGAGCTTTGTTCCGTCTACCTGCTGGAAAGTAGAGTCTAAACCTACAGCCAGTTAGAGGTTTTTCCGAGAGCTCTGCCTACAGCTTCTTAGCCTCTCGAATGTCCTAATGCCTGTCTCAGGAGGGTGCACTTGATCTGAGTGCAGGTGCTGAATTAAGGTGAGGACACTGAGGTTAAGAACAAAGAAGAGCACGGCAGGCCTGATGCTCCTTCAGCCCTGGCATGGAGTAGGAACTCAGTAGATATTTGTTAATTGACTAACAAGGAAGAACTCCAGTGGCAAATTCACTTCTGTGTGGATATGTTTTATATATTTCAAGCCTGCTACTGCACAAAGACAACATTCACAACCAGTCTGTCCTTAAATTATCTTCTTTGCCAAGGAGGGGAAGACAGAAGTCAGTAGTATAGTTGCTTCTGCCACTTTCCAGACAGCATAGGCATCCTTGAGCTAATCCACCTGCTACCTCCCACAAGCCTGCCAGGCCCCAGGGCCCAGCAGCAGACTGTAGACACCAGCACCCACCTAGCCAAGGCTCTGTCCCATCTCCCCCCTCCTCAGACTGCTGCCTCCCTCCCAAGCTCTGTCCATCTGGCTATCCATCTCAACTCCTTAAAGCTTCAGAGGTATCACTCTCTGCTCACATCTGACTGTCTTGTCATCATTTATAGCATCTGAAGAGAAACTTCTGATTCAGCACTGACCCCTCAACTCATTGAAAAGGCTTTCAAGCAGGCATGTGAGCACAGCAGGCTAAGTCATGGCATGGAACATTCACATCCCACACAGAAGTGCAAGTTCAAGTCCTGGCTACTTGGCTTCCCATCCAGCTTCCTGCTAATGCAAATCTGGGAGGTAGCAGAAGGACCAAATATTTGGGCCCTGGCCCCCACATGGCGAATCTGATGGAGTTCCAGGCTCCTGGATTCAGCAGTGGCCACCCTTGGCTGTTACAGGCATTTGGAGAGTGAACCAGAGAATGAAAGATCTTTCTCTCGCCATCTCCCTTTCACTCTGCCTTTCAAGTAGATGAAAATAAATTTAAAAATAAAGAATAAAAAGGCTCTTTCCTATTCCCAACCAGAATCTCAGATCTCCAAACATGTTACAGGCTAAGGGATGAATATGCACATGAACACATGAACACACACACACACACACGGAAGGAGACAAGAGTCTTCCCCACATCCCAGTTGCAAAGGGGCCACATGCACTCCCACTCCTCAGCAGCTGTACTCCATGATGATGCTTCCAATTTAAATGTCAGTATAATTTTCCCTGATAAATATACAGCTCCCTGCCCCTTCTCCATCAGTGACTGTAGCTGTAACCACGGTAACAAAATCCAGGTGCAGCAGCACAACCACCATCTCTATGAGGATGGAGGGAAAGCAAAAGGAATGACACGGTCACAGGAGCCTGAGACTCCTGCGCAGCAGAGACCAGGAACACTCACGTGTACTTAAGGGGCAAAATAAGCCTCTTGTGAGCAGGAGCACTCTTGTACCTATCCTTCTACCTCTGCTCCATCTGGTGAATTTAGCTACAAGAAATGGTTAGCTTCAAGAACAAAATTATCAAATCTGGTGGCTGACTTGCCTAAAGCCAGAATCTCATTCTGGACAATGGATTCCAGAATGTTTGAGCTTATTTTTCCAAATGAGTAAAAGCCAGTCTCAGTCTCTCTCTCTCTCTCTCTCTCTCTCTCTCTCTCTCTCTCTCTCTTTCTCACACACACACACACACACACACACACACAGAGGGGAGGGTGCAAAAGCCGAGGCAGAGGAATGGAAGGAGAAATGCGAGAAAATATTAAGGAACTTCCACTCTTTGATCACCAGGCCCAGTGCTGGTGCTTTACAAATGTCAAACTTAATAATTACAATAGCCATGCTCTGGTGTGTGTGGTGCCAGTGTATGCATCTACGTGCAGGTGCACATGTTTGCATGGCTATGTGTGTGTACCATATGTACACAAAGATGTGCCATAACTTGACTCAATCATTGTAGTTTTCAGAGCTAGGCATGCTCAATGGTAGCTTCTTTTCATTACACCATGTTTTTTCCCCAAGGGAATCTCAAGGATTGCCAGAGCCAGTCAATAAACACATAAATAAGTGCATAAGTAAGCAATTTCAGTGTAATTTCAATGGCATACAAGACACAGCACAACTTAAGAGGAGCAAACAGAAAATCACATCTGTTGAGTCTATGCTATGGGCCAGAGGCTGCACCAGACACTCTCCATGGCGCAATACTCAGCTTATTGTAGGCCCTGCACAGTTTGTGTGACCAAAAGCAGGAGTCCTCTTGCTGGAGGCACATAAGGAGCCCACTGACCACCAGAAGTCATGGGCACCTTTAAAGAGGTAGGAAAATCCTCTAGAGGACCACGAATAAAAGCAGCCAGAAATAAGGCATGGAGAAGAACCCCGCCAGGCCTGGCAGACGTTCCCAGAGAGAACACTTGCTTTGACTTGGTGGGACCCCTGATCTGCACCTTGGCACCTTCTTGCTCTCTCTCCGACACAGTGACTCCCATTCACTGTTTGTCCCCTCTTAGTTTTTGACTTTCAACTGTGCCTGTGCTATTTTTTTATTAACCACATTGACCTCAACCAGTTTGGTTTCTAACTCTATTACTGACTTATAATTGAAACTCCACTCTGCAGACTGAGACCTAATCATCCCTACCTTTGAACAATTCCTCCAAGATCAACTTGGTCATGCCCAGGGCTCAGGCTCTGCCACCTGCTGTGTACTGCTGTGTACTGATTCATCTTGACACTTCAAGAACAGGATGTTAAATGCAACTTTTTTTTTTAGATTTACCAGCAAAGCTAAGGCTTTCAATTTGAGAGGAATTAAGTGGGGAGAGGTCTCCAATAACTAAAGCCAAACAAGGGACCAATAACAGAGCTCCATTACAATTAGAAGTTTGTACAGATGTTTTATTATTTAAAGATTTATTTTATTTAAACAAAAGACAGGGTTATAGAGAGAGGTAGAGACAGAGATAGAGAGGTCTTCCATCCACTAGTTCACTCCCCAAATGGCCGGAATGGCTGGAGCTGAGCCGATCTGAAGCCAGAAGCTTCTTCTGGGTTTCTCTCATGGATGCAGGGGCCCAGGTACTTGGCCATCCTCCACTGCTTTCTCAGGTGCATTAGCAGGGAGCTGGATTGGAAGTGGGGCAGCAAGGACTCAAACCTGTGCCCATATGGGATGCCAGTGTTGCCGGCCAGGGCTTTAACCTGCTGTGCCACAGTGCCAGCCCCTGTACAGATAGTTTAAACTTTTAGGGGTCAGGGCTATAGCACAGTGTGCTAAGCCTCTGCCTGTGGCGCCAGCATCCATTATGGGCACCAGTTTGTGCCCCAGCTGACCTTCTTCTGATTCAGCTCTCTGCTATGCCCTGGGAAAGCAGTAGAAGATGGCTCAAGTGCTTAGGTCCCCACACCCACGTGGGAGACCTTGGAAGAAGCTCCTGGCTCCTGATTTTGGATAGGCCCAGCTTCAGTCATTGTGGCCATTTGGGGAGTGAATCAGTGATTGAAGACTTCTCTCTCTCTCCCTCTGTCTGTAAATCTCCCTCTCAAATAAATAAAATATTTTTAAAAATGAATAAATTAAACTTTTATTTTGAGATAATTATAGATTCTTAGGCAATTCTAAGTAATAATAAATATCCACAATGATGGATAAAGACAAAGACCTCCACTTTCAATACTGAAAAGAATTAGAAGAAAATTAACAAGCATATAGAAGACTTGAACAATGCTGTCCACCAGCTAGACTTAACAGACCTCTTAGAGACCTACATCAATCTTAGAGTGCATGTACTTACTGAATGAACATGAGACAGTCTCAAGGACGGACTGTATGTCAGGCAATAAGACAAGTCTTAGTAAACGTAGAAGGATGGAAATCATACGGAATGGAATGGAATGAGATAAGAACGGGATGAAGTTAGGAATCAATACATAAGGAAATGTAGGATATTCACAAATATATAGGCATTAAAGCAAACACTCTTAAATAATCAACGGATCAAAGGAGAAAATCAACAGGGAAATTAGAAAATGTTTTGAGATAGATGAAAATGAAGAAACAATATACTAAAATTTAGGGGATTCAGCAAAAGCAAAACAAGTGCTCTGAAGACATTTTATTTATTATCTGTAACACACATAATATTTGCACTTATGGAGCACAGTGTTATATTTTGACACAGGTACAATGTATAATAAAATGATAATAAAATTAAGATAAGTATCATCTCCATCTCCTCAAATACCATGATTTCTATGTGCTGGGGATTTTTCAACCCCTATTTTGAAATGTAAAATTAATTGTCATAGACTATGATTATCCTATTGTGCTACTGAACGTGAGAACCACTTTCTAACCACCTGAGATGTATTGTGGTACCTCTTATCCACCTTCTCTCTGTCCTTGCCTTCCCCTACTCTTTCTAAACTCTAACGACTCCTATGCTACTCTTCACATGTATGTGATCAACTTCCCTCAGTGAGTGAAGGGCACATGGTATTTGTCTTTCTCCGTCTGGTTTATTTCACTTCACACAGGTCTATCTGTTGCCTCACGTGACACAACTTAAATCTTTTTTTCTGGCTAAACAAGATTCCAATGTGTTTATGTACCACGTGTTTTTATCCATTCACCCATCAATGGGCATCTTGGTTACTGTAAACAGTGCTGCAATAAACACAGGGCTTTGGTTATCTCTGATATATAATCACCCCATTTCCTTTGATATAATGTTTTTTTTTCAAAGCTGAAAGCCAACTTTTTATTTATCCAACATTTCAGTTATGGGCTCACCACAGACATTTCTTCTGTACAAAACTGATGAAGTCATCTTTCACAACCAAAACATGTTAATACAGTCTCAAGTTATTCCTTCAAGAAATATATTTTATTGGCCCTAATAAACCAAGATTATAAAACATTATTTTAGGTTTTACCAAAAAAAGAAACTGGCCTCTGAAGAATCCCCAAATAAAGCTGGGGCACCAAATAGAAGACAATGATACAACACATTATATAATTTTAAGAAAGAAAAGTCTGAGATGAGGTGTCTAAGAAGGACCCTAAAATAAAGCTGGGACATCCAACAGTTCTCATAGTTAAAGATAATGAAAGATAAAATATCTTGCAGATTACAGAAATAAAGTAAACATAGTTGCTTCAGTATTATAGCTAAGTGGGCTGGCGCTGTGGCTTAGGGGGCAAAGCCGCCACCTGCAGCGCCAGCATCCCACATGGGCGCCGGCTCAAGTCCCCTGCTGCTCCACCTCTGATCTAGCTCTCCACTATGGCTTGGGAAAGCAGTGGAAGATGGCCCGCCCAAGTCCTTTGGCCCCTGTACCCATGCAGGAAACCCGGAAGAAGCTCCTGTCTCCTGACTTCAGATCAGCACAGCTCCAGCCAATGCAACCAACCAGGGAATGAACCAGCAGATGAAGACCTCTCTTTCTCTCTCTCTGCCTCTCCCTCTCTGTGTAACTCTGCCTTTCAAATAAGTAAATAAATCTTTTTTAAAAATATTATAGCTAAGTATAAGGAGAAAAAATTATCTGCTAAGAACTGAAGTACAAGCTAGGCTTCTCATAGGTTGCCAGATTTGAATTTATAATACCTTGTGTGATCTAAAAAAGTTCAAGGATATTATCTATGTTAAAGTTGAATGGCATGATCAGATGACCCACAAGACCAACAATGACCAATACTGGGCTGAGCCAAAGCCAGAAGCCAGAAATGCCATCCATATCTCCCACATGGTGACAAGAACACAATCACTTCAGCCATCCATTATTGTTGTGTCCCAGCTCTACATCAACAGGAAGCTGGAGTCAGTAGCCAGAGTCAGGTATTGAACCAAAATACTCCAATGTGGGATGCTGGTGTCTTAACCACTCATTTACTTTATAGAGCTTTTAATAAACAAAAAACTAAATCTCTCAGAATCTATGACATTCTGTACTTGCCAAAACCTATTACAGCTAGGGCCTAGAACAGTACCTGGCACATAACAAACAAAAAAATCCATGCAATAACATTCTGCTGGTATGATGGATAGAATAATGGGCTCCAAAGGATTGCATGTCCTGACATCTGTGAGTATATTATCTTCTATGGTAAAAATAACTTTACAGATATATTTAAGAACCTTGCAATGGAGGATTATCCAGGTGAGCACAACGTTATCATAGGGGACCTTGAAAGTGGAAGAGGAAGCAGAAGATAATCTGAGGGAGATCTAATTACAAAAGAATGGTCAAAGAGATGTAACACTCTGTCTTTGAAGATGGATGAAGGAGGCAAAAAGCCAAGGAATATACAAAGGGCCTCTAAGAGCTTGAAAAGGTAAGAAAACAGATTTTCCTCTAAGAGTCTAAATAAGAACATACCCTGTTGATTTTGGTCCAGTGAGGTCCAAACTCATTTATGACTTCTTAGATCTACAGAGCTATAAAATAATGTTTTATTGTTTAAGTCACTAATTTTTGGTGGTTTTCACTTAACAGCAATCAGAAAACACAAGTTGGGTAACAGAAATAGAGAAAAGCCTAGTAATAATAAATGCTGTAAAGAAGATATAAAGGGTAAACATGAACTCAGGTAACCTATGCCTAGTATCTAAATGTGTGATCTTACAGAGGGTAACTAAGAAAGGCCACTCTGAAGTGACAGTGGAGCAAAAGAGTGAAACAAGTGACAAAGCAAGCCAAGTGAGTTTCTGTGGGACCAGGCAGAGGGAACACCACGACCACAGCTCTGAGGCAAGGGCATGTTTATATGATTAAGCAACACAAGGAGGCCAGCACTGCTGGAGCACAGTGAACTCTGAGTTATAACTTTATACAGACACTAAAGATGTACTGTGCGAAAATGGTGGTATATTCAGTGATAAGGATATTACTGAAAAGACTTCATGATAAATAAGTATGCAACAATTTAGAAAATAAATGAAATCTCATATAAATGACACTGTAAGTAAAGCAAGCATACTTACAGTTTAGTAAGGTTAAATTTTCTTGCTACAGGATTCAAATTCAACTTTACTTGTGAGTATTTAAACTTATATAACTTCACATGGTATTAAATACAATATTTATTATAATAGCAAGTGGACACACTGTTTTGAAAAAGGTATTTAGACCCCAAACCTGTGCTTTTTCTTCAAAGCTAAAATACAAACAAAAAGTGACAACTTAAAAATGGTATTTGCTAACTAGAATTACACAGTTCAAGCATATTCACTTTTTGGTACCCACAAATTAAAAATAGAAACAAGCATGAACTTTAACTCCAAGTTCCCTTATCAAATTTCCAGGGCAGATTAAAAGTCATGTCCTCTATTTGCTTCTTCCTTCGCACCTTCAATACAATAGAGAGGATTAAAGCTGAAGGTTAGTTCATTGCAAAAATCTAACAAATGTGATAAACCTCTGATGAGACTGATCAAAAAGTCACAAACTAAATTCAGGAATAAAGTAAGGAATATCATAGTAGATAACATACACCTAAAAATATATGGTTAATAAATACATTTATGGCAAATTTAAAAATTTAGATGCAATGGACAAATTTCTAGATAATTAAATTCCAGTTCAAAAAGAAAGGAAGGTGTTTGGCATAGCTGTTAAAATGCTCACCTCCCACATCAGAGTGCCCGATGTAGCACCAGCTCTGGCTCCGGATTTCAGCCTACTGCCAATGTAGACCCAGGGGGCAAGTGATGGCTCAAGTGACATGATCCCTGAGACCCACATGGGAGACCTGGATGGGTTCCTGGGTCCTAGCTGGCCTTGTCCAGCTCTGTTTGTTGTGAGCATTTGGGAAGAGAACAAGCAAATAGGAGCTCTCTGTCTCACTGGGCCTGTCAAATTTTTAAAAAATTTAAAACATTTTTCAAAAAATAGGAATTATGCGGCCAGCACTGTGGCACAGTGGGTCAAACTGCTGCCTGTGGTGCCGGCATCACATATGGGCTCCAGTCCGAGGCCCGGCTGCCCTGCCTCTGATCCAGCTCCCTACTAATGCTCCTGGGAAAGTCTTTGAGCCTGTGTACCCACATCAGAGACCCGGATGAAGCCCTGGCTCCTGCCTGGCCCAGACCATGTTGTGGCTATTTGGGGAGTGAACCAGCAGACAGACGACCCCCCCCCTCTCTTCCTCTCTGCAATTGCCTTTCAAATAAAATAGATAAATCTTAAAAAAAAAAAAAAAAAAAAAAAAAAAAAAAAAAACAGAAAATAGGAATAGTCCAATGATCATTGCAGAAATCTAATCAACCATAGAAAACTTTCCCACAAAGAAAATTCAGCCCTAAAGGACTTAAAAGTCCTACCAAACATTCAAGAAAGGGACACAAAACTACTATAAGACAAGAAAAGAATTATTCACCAAGTTATTTTATGAATTTTAAGAAATACATTATAGACAAAATTTTAAAAGTTTTGTCCTGGAGATCAGGAGGTAAAAAAAGATGTTAGTTCTCCCTACTTTTTTTCAACAATGTATGGAAGGCCCAAATGGTGAAAAAAGACAAAGACATCAAAAATGAAGAAAAGACAAAACAAAAATGTCATAATTCAGATTATAATGGTAGATATTCCCAAACAATTAAGATTTAAATTAAAATTAGTAAGTCTAGTAAAGCTACTGGAAGCAAGACCAAAGGCTTCTTGCATTCCTAGGATGCCAGTAAGAGGAAAAAATGACTAGAAAATTCAGATGAAAATACACAGAGCTAAGAATATATGAGGGTATCTCAAAAAGTACATGGAAATGGAACTAAAATAAAAATTCATGTTGGTGCCCAAAATTTTTGAAATTCATGCATGTAAGGGCTCTTCAAAAAGTAACAGCAGTACATATTATGAAGAAATACATACATGGATTACACTTTTTTGAACTAACATAAAGCTTTATCTTTTAATTCCATTTTTCCAAAGTACCCTCATATAAGGCCTACTTAAAGAACAAGAAAGGATGACCTGGGTAGTAAAAGAGTATCTTTATGATCTCTGGATAGGAAAGTTCCTTAAGTACAACATAAAAGCACAAAAACTCCCTTCAACTTTAATAACTTCAACTACGTTAAAATGAAGAAAACTATATCCAAACATCATAAAGAAAAAACACAGTGCTAGAGTTGGAAATGATATTTTTGTTTTATACAACTGAAATGGTCTAGTCTCCATAAATGGAACTTCTAAAACCTAGTAAGACAGACTACTCAGTTAAAAACAAAACAGCACACTAAAGTTTGAAATCAGATGCTCAGAAAAGATATTCAAATTGCAATAACTACAGGAAAAGGTTCTCAACTCCATTCATAGTGAAGGAAATGCAAATCAAAACCCTCTGATTAGTAGAAATTAAGTCTGACAAAAGTTAGAGTGAATGGGACTCCAGAACCATGGAACTCTAATGCTATATACCTTTACCATGGTTATTTCACTGTGAGTATTTACCCGTTCTTTCTAATAAGGCAAAAAGATTTCTAGTTATGGAAAAAATCCCACCCATAAGTCACACTTTTTGTTTTAGCTCTTATGTTCCTAACACTTCTAGTAAAATCATAAATGATAAAAAGCATTTTATAAAACAGTGTGTTTTACTATTTGGATAGCCATCACATTGTTTTATCAAATCAGTATTTGTCTATCCATAATTTTCACTAAATCATAGTTCTAGTCCTTAAAGTCAGGGTGCCCCACTTTGAGAATCATTTGGGGAACTTTTTTATAGCAAACATTTTTAGTTCAGTACTTTTAAGTATACTGTGTTACCCTCCTATTGGGCATGCATACTTTTTTATACTTCCAACACTCAAATGCATTGCAAGGTTCCCTGCTCAGCAGTTTATTTAGGTTGCTTTCTCTTTTTCTTGGTCGTGAAATGTCAAGTTGTTTAGAATTCAGAATTAGACTCACACTTGTCTGTATAGAAAGTTCTGAAATTTGTTTTCTAAAATACAAGTTTCATTCAGTAGCTCACATTCTCTTTCCTTATTTCAGGTATCAGCAAAACTTTTCCATTAGGGTCAGATAGTGATTAGTATAAAAAGTCATAACTATTTAACAATGCTGTTGAGCACAAAAAGCCATAGATGATTAATGGCAGTAAGGAACTGTAGTGTTTAAAAAAAATTTACAAACACAGGTGGCTAGCAGACTGTGGTTTACCTCCTTTGCTTTATATTTTTAACAATAAGCAGATGCTTACTCCCAGATGTGTCACCTTGTATCACTAATCCATTTAACCAGAACTTGACAAAGATCTAAGTTTCTCGTATGTAAAAGAGGACACTCAAGGTCAATGCTCAAACCTAAGAAATAATTATAAAGAAATAATATGCATAAAATGCATACATCACGATCATTACTTAAGTATTATTTATAATAAAGAACTGGAAACAATTTTACAGGAATTTTCATTTTTAAAAAGTAAACTAGTGATAATTCTGCAAATAAACTCGATTCAGAAAAGGCAGATGGGGTATTTTCCTAAGTGTAAGAAGGTAACTGAAACAATGCCTAGGACTTTGTATCATGGGGAAAACATCTCAAAGAAGTAATAATGGAAATAGCAAGATCTAATAGTCCATGGGACTTTTTGCATTTGAAATTCTATTAAGTTTGTTGAAGAAAATTACTATGAAGGAAAATTGCAGCTAATCTTAGAAGTCCAGCAGATAGCTGTTAGGTTGTCATCCATTTCTAGTACATCAACACTGATCTTCAACAGTAATTATGGCTATTAAAATGCTCTTATGTAGGGGTCAGTGCTGTGGTATAGCAGGTTACATCATGGCCTGCAGTGCCAACATCCCATGTGAGCACTGTTTTCAGTCCCAGCTGCTCCACTTCTGATCCAGCTCCCTGCGATGCACCCGGGAAAGCTGCAGAAGATGGCCAGGGGGCCCTGGGCCTGTGCACCTATGTGGGAGATCTGGAGGAGACTCCTGGCTCCCGGCTTCAGCCTGGCACAGCCCTGAACGCTGCAGCCATTGGGGAGTGAACCAGCAGATGCAGGAACTCTGTCTTTTCTTCTCTCTCTTTGCAAACTATCTTTCAAACAAATAATAATTTTAAATATGCTCTTATGTAATGTTTCATTTGATTTATAAGAATTTCATAAGTAATGATTTCTCCAATAAAATACTCAGCCATTTCCAAGACTGTTTCAAATAACTCCAAACTTGAAAAGAGATGAAGAATTAAGCCATTCTCACTTTAAAAAATTCTCAAGAATGTATAAAAATATTCACCCTACAGAGGCCGGTGCTGTGGTGTAGCAGGTAAAGCCACTGCCTGCTATATGGGTGCTGGTTTGAGTCCCAGCTGCTCCACTTCCGATCCAGCTCTCTGCTATGGCTTGGGAAAGCAGCGGAAGATGGCCCAAGTCTCTGGGCCATTGCACCCGCCTGGGAGACCTGGAAGAAGCTCCTGGCTTCAGCCACCTGGCCATCTGGGGAGTGAACCAGCGGACAGAAGACCCTCCCCCCCGCCCACCGCCTGTCTGCAACTGTACCTTTCAAATACATACATAAATAAATCTTTTAAAAAATACTCTCTCCTACAGTATGAAATTTCCACCTTTAATAAGAGCTATCTTTTTTTTTTAACAAAGGAATATGTGCTCAACATCTAAAACTCATCTTCCCTGATTAATTCATTAATTAAATGGCATCAGTGAGGAGAGTCTTACCCCAAGAAAACTTTCACACGAAGTTCTTTTTGGTCCTTGAGATTGTCTTCAATGTTGTAATTTCCACATCAAACCAAAAACGTCTTTTTCCTGGATTTTCTACATTATAATTAACCATTACCACATCACCAATATTTAGTTCATTCCATTTTAAAATGGTTCTAGCTCATGGTAGAAGATCCTTTACATTCATTTCTAGAGTACCACTTTCCGGATATTCATCATACTGGATATGATAAATAATGTCTTCATCAGCAGCAACAGAGTAGACATACAGGGTACACTGTCCAATTTGTTTATGTTCTCTTTGGAATTATGATTTCTATTTCCATTAGTCCTTGTATAAGAACTGCCATTCTTCAGTGGAATTTTGCCAGGTGAATGTCCATCAGAAGCTCTAGTAACACTGTATACGTGCTTCAAACCAAGCACCAAGGCCGACATCTCTGGCACCCACCAATTCATTTACCTTATATAGTCCAATGCCAGGATCAATAAGATAGACATGAGTTGATGTGGATGGTTGACTGGAAGATCCCACTCTTGAAGTTTTCTTGACTTTAGGTGGATTATTAGAACATGGGTTGACCTGTATATCAGTCTGTTTAGATGTGCTAGGAAGATCAGAGTCTGGGCAAACTAGTAGCTGAATAATATTCAGTCCAGCATCATAGTCAAATAAAGTATATCCAAACCCGCTCACGCAGCTCCTCGATCGTAGCTTCACGAGAAACGTCCTTGATGGTGCGTGTCTGGGAGCTGTCCACGGTTCGAACCTGGATCCACATCTTGGCACGGGAGAGAGGGGTGGGGGCGGCCCCCTTTGTCACCCCCTCTGCTCGGGACGCTGCGCCCCGCCTGGCCCAAGGGCGCGCAAGGGAGAGCAAGAGCGACTACAGCCGGGCCTGACAGGCAGCTACGACTCCCAGACGGAGCACCCGCCCTGCAGAGCCGAGGAGGGAAAACCCGCACCAGCGCGAGGAGCTACTGCAGCCTCCGCCTTACAAATAGGAAGAAGCCACTGGCAGAATGTTGATATCATGTTGTTCCTTGCTGGAATATTTGGTGGTTATACATTCAGTTTGCTGAGGAACATCTATGCTGTTTTTGTTTTTCTGAGATTTAATTATTTAATTGAAAGAGTCAGAGAGGGAGAAACAGAGAGAGAAAAAGATCTTCCATCCACTGGTCCACTCCCCAGGTATCTGCGACAGCCAGGGCAGAGCCAGGCCAATGCAACGAGCTTCTGGGTCCCCCACACGGGTGACAGGCCCAAGTACTCAGGCCATGTTCTGCTACCATTACCAGGACTAGATCAGCAGTGGGACAGCTGGGACACGAACCAGCACCCGTATAGGATGCTGGCATCTCAGGCAGTGGCTCTACCTGCTATATCACAATGCCAACCCCACATCTCTACTGTTTTCCACAGGAAATTTTATAGCTGTAAATGTTTATACTAAAGCATAAAGATATCATATCAATAAAACTAAACTTTCACCTTAAAAAACTAAAGAGCAAATTAAATCTAAAGCAAACAGGAGGAAAAATAAAGATTAAAACTGACATAAACAGAATAGAAAAAATTCAGATATCCAAGGAAACCAAAAGTTGATTACTTAAAAAAAATCAGTGAAGCATATAAACATAATTAGAAAAAGAAAACAGAAAAAAATCTTAAATTAGTAAAGATCAGAAATGAAAGGGACATTACCACCCTTACAAAAATTCAAAATATTACAGAACACTATGGAAATATCACATGCTAATAAGTTAGACAACTTAGATAAAGTGTATAAATTCATAGAAATACACAACTACTAAAAACTTACTCAAATAGAAATATAAAATCTTAATATACCTATAACAAAAAAACTATATTAATAATTAAATTTAAAAGTCCCATGAAGAAAAGTCCAGGACTAGATGTCTTTGTTGGTAGATGCCCCCAAACATTTATAGGATAATTAATTCACTAACCCCTGCAAAATGTAGATGAAGGGAAAATATTCCATCTTATTCCAGGATACCAGTATTTCACTGATGCCAAAATAAAATATATCACAAATAAAACTACAAATAAATATCACCCATAAATATAGATGTAAAAGGGGCTGGCACTTTGGCATAGTGGGTAGAACCACTGCCTATGGTGTCAGCATCTCATGTGGGTGAGAGTTCAAGTCCCAGCTGCTCCTCTTCTAACCCAGCTCTCATCTATGGTCTGGGAAGGCAGTGGAAGATGGCCCAGGTGCTTGTGCTCCTGCACCCACGTGGGAGGCTTAGAAGAAGCCCCTGACTCCTGGCTTTGCATTGCTCAGCTCCAAATGTTGTGGCCATTTGGGGAGTGAACCAGAGGGTGGAAGACCATTCCCTCTGTCTCTCCCTCTCTGTCTATAACCCTACCTCTTAAATAAATTAAGTCTTAAACAATATAGAGAGAATGTAAAATTCCTCAACAAAACACTACCAAACAGAATACAGAAGCATAATAAAAGGATTATGTGTGTGAGCAACAGATTTATCCCAGGAATGAAAGGGTAGTTAGCATGAAAAAAATCTATTAATGCAGTAAATCATGTTAATAGAATAAGAAACAAATCCACAGATCAACTTTATAGAAAGAAAAAAGTATTTGAGAACACTTAATGCCCTTTGTGATAAAAAAAAATTCAACAAACTAGGAATGGAAGATAAACTCAATTTTGACAATGGATAAATATGAAAAACCCACAGCTACCATGATATCTAAGTAGTAAAAACTGAAAGCTTTCCTTCCATGACCAGGAAAAATACAAGTATTTTTGCTCTCGCCACTTCTATTCAACATTATATTGTAGGCTTTAGACAGGGTAATTGAAAACGCAATATAAAGGGAAAAAAGACAACTTCTTTGGAAAAGAAGTAAAATTATCTGTATTCTCACACAGCATGATCTTAAGTAGAGAAAAATCCTAGGCAATCCATAAGAAACTAATAAACATGTTCAACAAGGCTGCAAGATAAAAGAGCAATACACCAAAATGAACTGTATTTCTACTGTTAGCAATGAACAAATAATGAAGAAAACAATTCCATTTATAATTGCTATCAAAATATAAGAATAACATTTTCAAAAGGATTTCAACATAGAAACCTAAAATCTGCAAAACATAATTGTAAAAAATTAAATACCTACAAAAATGGAGAAACACATTGTGTTCCTGAGTTGGAAAATGTAATATTGTTAATATAATACTCCCCAAAGTTTTAGAAAGATAAACATTTTAAGTCCTACAAAAATTCAAGCTGCCTCTTCTTCAGAAGTTGATGTAGATACTGTAAAATTCATATGGAAATATAAGGGGCCCAGTATAGAAAAACAATATTGAAAATGAAGGATAATCAGTTCTCTCCTATGGCCTGGGAAAACAACAGAATATGGCCCAAAGCCTTGGGCCCCTGCACCCACATGGGAAGACCCAGAGGAAGAAGCTCCTGGATCATGGCTTTGGATCGGTGCAGCTCTGGCTGTTGCGGCCAATTGTTGAGTGAACCAGAGGATGGAAGCCCTCTCTCTCGGCCTCTTCTCTCTCTGTGTAACTATGACTTTCAAATAAATAAATAAATCTTTTTAAAAAAAGAAAATGAAGAATAATGTTAAAAGACATTTCCTGGGCCGGCACTGCGGCTCACTAGGCTAATCCTCCGCCTAGCGGCGCCGGCACGCAGGGTTCTAGGCCTGGTTGGGGCGCCGGATTCTGTCCCAGTTGCCCCTCTTCCAGGCCAGCCCTCTGCTGTGGCCAGGGAGTGCAGTGGAGGATGGCCCAGGTGCTTGGGCCCTGCACCCCATGGGAGACCAGGAAAAGCACCTGGCTCCTGGCTCCTGCCATCGGATCAGCGTGGTGCGCCGGCCGCAGCGCGCCGGCCGCCATCGGATCAGCGCGGTGCACTGGCCGCAGTGCGCCGGCCGCGGTGGCCATTGGAGGGTGAACCAACGGCAAAGGAAGACCTTTCTCTCTGTCTCTCTCTCTCACTGTCCACTCTGCCTGTCAAAAAAAAAAAAAAAAAAAACACATTTCCTGGGGCCGGCGCCGTGGATTACTTGGTTAATCCTCTGCCTGCAGGGCCTGCATCCCATGTGAGTGCTGGGTTCTAGTTCCGGTTGCTCCTCTTCCAGTCCAGCTCTGCTGTGGCCTGGGACGGCAGTGGAGGATGGCCCAAGTGCTTGGGCCCCTGTACCCACATGGGAGACCAGGAAGAAGCTCCTGGCTCCTGTCTTCAGATTGGCACAGCACTGGCCATAGCGGCCATTTGGGGAGTGAACCAATGGAAGGAAGACCTTTCTCTCTGTCTCTCTCTCCCTCACTGTCTATAACTCTACATGTCAAATAAGAAAAATTATTTAAAAAGAATTTTAAAAAGACACATTTCCTAACATCAAAACACTGTGGTACTACCATAACGACAGATATATATATATATATTATATTTATTTTTATATATTATATATTATTTTAATTATATATATTTCATATATATATATGAAATGGAACTTAGAGTCCACAATAAATGCATACATTTATGGTCAATTGATTGTCATCAACTCTAAATGGGCTCAAGAAACTCAACAACAACAAAATAATCTAGTTGAACAGACTGGATGACTCTACAGACATTTTTCAAAAGAGGAAATTCAAATGGCAAACAGACACATGAAAAAACGCTCAGGATCACTAGCCATCAGGGAAACGCAAATCAAAACCACAATTAGTTTTTACTTCACCCCAGTTAGAATGGCTTTCATACAGAATCAACAAGCAATAAATGCTCGTGTGGATGTGTGGGAAAAGGTACCTTAATCCACTCTTGGCAAGAATATAAACTGGTGCAGCCACTATGGAAGACAGGATGGAGATAGACCTCAAAAATCTGAATATAGGCCTACCATATGATCCAGCCATCTCACTTCTGGGAATTTACCCAAAGGAAATGAAATCAGCATTTGAGTTATCTGTACTCCCATGTTTACTGCAGCTCAGTTCACAATAGCTAAGGTATGGAATCAACCCAGATGTCCATCAACTGATGGCTGGATAAAGAAATTGTGGTATAGATATAGTCATAGATGTAATATGCAATACTACTCAATTGTAAAAAAAGAATGAAATCCTGTCTTTAACAAAATGAATGCAACTGGAAACAATTATATTTAGTGAAACAAGCCAGTCCCAAATTGACAAACATCAGGTTTTCCATGATCCGTGGTAACACAGTAGCAAAAATGTAATGTCTAGCAGTGAAATTGACATTTTGAGATTCAATGAC
Organism: Oryctolagus cuniculus; assembly: GCF_964237555.1. Lineage (NCBI taxonomy): Eukaryota > Metazoa > Chordata > Mammalia > Lagomorpha > Leporidae > Oryctolagus > Oryctolagus cuniculus. The sequence continues at coordinate 80,034,678 of NC_091446.1, read as the reverse complement.
TATTTATAGCCCTTTTCTCTACCATTGAGTAATAGTGTTTTCTATTTGTGGAACTCTTTACTTAGTGTAGGGTGTAGGGTTAATCTTATGAGTGTAAACTAAACTGAAAGTAGATCATTGTAGAAATCAAGGGAGGGCTGGGGCTGGCACTGTAGCATAGTAGGCTAAGCCTCCACCTGTGGTGCTGGCATCCCATGTGAGCACAAGTGCTAGTCCTAAGGGAAGAGCCTGCTATCCTCTGCAATTCCAGAATCATCCTCACATTCTACTGCCTTCAGGAATCCCCCAAGAGACTTAACCCAGTTCCCATTTATTTTGGGCAGTATTCTGAAATCCTTTCCTCATACAACAGTGATACACACACACACACACACAGAGAGAGAGAGAGAGAGAGAGAGAGAGAGAGAGAGAGAGAGAGAGAGAGAATTACAAAGTCAAAGTGATTTAGTACCTCTCAGTAAATTCTATCAGAGTCTAGTAGCAGGTGTCTGAGTAGAACATGTGGCTTTGCATCCAGTTTTAAGTTCCACTGTGCCTCAGCCACATCCCACAAAAAGTATATAAAAGTTCACAAAAATGGCTCATAAAAGTTTGCCTGACTCAGCACTGTGGCATAGAATGTTAGGCCTTTGCATGCTGTGCCAGCACCCCATATGGGTGCTGGTTTGAATCCCAGCTGCTCCACTTCTGTTCCAGCTCCCTGATAATACACTTGCGAAAGCAGCAGAAGATGGCCCAAGTCCTTGGGCCCCTGCACCCAGGTGGGAGACCTGGAAGAAGCTCCTGGCTCCTGCCTGGTCCAGCCCTGATCATTGCAGCCATTTAGGGAGTGAATCAGTGGATGGAAGGTCTTTCCCTCTCCCCTCTCCCTTCCTTTGCCTCCTTCTCTGTTTCTGCCTTTCAAATAAACAAATTTTTTTTAAATAAATTTCCTATGCAGATAAATAGCAAGTAAGGCAAACGTCCAACTTAAGAATGTAATTATACAATTAAAATTTTATTTCTGTGGCCTAATTACCCACTGTCCTATATGACATTATCATATGATATTATTCTCCTTTTCCATATTGCTGGCAAAGGAAATATCAAGTTAAAATATACCCACTATCACAGGGACACAAAACGCAGCCCTCACTTTCCACTGTTGTCAGCCACAGCCCGTCACTGGACACCCCTCCCCACATGGGGTCTCTCCCTGCTGCATTTATCAGACTTTCTTCTTCCAAGGGAAAACAGCCTCAGGAGGCCAGGTCCCAACACGTGTCTCTCGACCTTAGTGCAAAGACATTTCTAGAATATGTTCTACTACGTAGTTCAGTTTCCCCCAGAGGAGTTCCAAAGAGCCACAGTTAGGAGCAACTCCACGAACTTTTCTCCCTTTGGTCAGGTGGCACTGTCACACCACATCTCGTGTGACTTACTGCGCACCAAAGCTGAAGAATCCACTGCAGGTTGGAAAACTTTCAACCCCGTCACAAAATGCAGTGAGGACACAATTTTCCTCAATTTAAGAAAGACGTAAACTAATGTTAATTAACCATAACTGCTAAAAAATTTCTTTATAATTATTCAAACATGGTTCCAGTCACCTCAATTTAAATTTCTGAACAAGCTTAATTTGGTCATTGTATTTCACATAGTAAAAGGAATTGGACATCATGCCCAGTGAAATAAGCCAAGCACAAAAGGACAGATACTGTATGATCTCACTCATGAGAGGGTGCACTTCAAAGAGCTCACAGAAAAACAGAATTAAAAGGTAAGTCTATTTTTAGACAAAATAATTTTGAAATCCATGTATGTTTTTTCATAACAAGCTTTTCCCATGATCTTTTTATAGTATCCTCATATGTGAAATCTTAAAATGCTGATCTCATAGAAACAGAGCAGGAAGGTGGTTCTCAGAGGTGGGAGGGGAGGGGTATGAGGCAAAAGGCGATACTGATGGCAGCGTTCAAAGTTTCAGTGAGACTGTGGAATCAGCTAGAGTGAGCATCTGCCCTGCACGATGACCACAGTTCATAATACACTGTGAGATTAAATGTTTCTGAAACAGTGGATTATCATTCTCACCATAAAAAAAGAGAATATATCAGTGAAATGATGGATGTATGCATTAGCTTGATTTTTAAAAAATTCTATTGTTCATCATATATATATATATGCAACTATTTGTGAATTAAAAAGTCTATTTAAAATGCACTTTAAAAGCACTTCAAAAAAAAAGAAAAGGGAGGCAGTTGACCAGAGGTTTCATTGCCCTGTTCTCCCAACTGCCACACTACCCACCCATTCCCGGTCCCTCCAGGACAGAGCCACCATCCCAAGCTGTCTGTCACGTATGCTCAGGGGCCACCTCCTCTCCAGCTGACAGGACAGCCTGTACCATCACTGGAACTCATACTCAACCGTCAGTAAATTCTCCTAGCGTGTGGTCTTGAGCTGAACTTCCTTTCCCTTTTCTTGAGAGGACACCAGCTTGTCACTGTGCACAGCAAACATCCTGCAGCCCTCCCCGTGGTGGCCTTGTCCACCATGCCTGCAGCTGGGCTCAGGAGCCTCATTTTCCCCAGTGAAGTGCCCCTCCCTCCCTCATAAATCCCGGTGCTTCTGAAGTCTAAGTTCAAACTTACCCCTTGTTGCCTTCATTGTTGCGATCACCTGCTGACCACATGGTCACTCTTCCTCACTCACTGAATACAGTAGAGTCCAGGTCACTGTCTTCCTTTTCAGCAACACTCACAAGGGCACTTCAAAAAGTCTGTGGAAGATGATACCAGAAGATGTCTATTTTGGAGGAAAAAAATGCAATCTGTACCTGGTGTTTTTTCACAATACACATTTTCTACAAAGTTTTTGAAGATACCTCATTTTTCCAATTTTAAAAATTTTGGCACCAAGATAAATTTATCTTTTAATTTCATTTTCCGCAAACTTTTTGAAGTATCCTCATACATCACCATTCTTGGAAAATACATTGCTAATTCAACTCAACAACTTCTCTTCTTCATTTCATTAATCTTTCCTCCTGTTCCATTCCATTCCCCTGCCTTCCAGACCACCAGTAACTACTCTACCTCTGAGCAGTCTCTATTACATATACTTCCCTTTATCCATCCCCCACCTTCCAACTTTCAGCAAACTGAGCCTAGCACTTCAATCTCTGCCATTCTCTGATCTTACAGAGACCTGGAATTCTTGATTTGGCCTCTTTGCGTTTTCCATCATTGCCCCCATATCCTCATTTCTCTCTTAACCCACTCACAGTCCATGGCACAACACATTTACCTAGATCTCTTGGAGACATGCTTGATCTTCTAGCACCTTTTCTTACTCCATCATACTTGCTGGCAGAAGAGACTACTGACACCCCATATCTTCTGCCTGTACCTGCACACTCAAGCAGATAGACCAGAAGAAATTAATCATCTTGCACCAAATGGATTGCCAGTTTTTGAGTAAATTTTATTGTAATACAACTGCATTCATTCACTTCTACATTATCTATGCCTACTTCTATGCAATAATGGCAGAGTTGAATATTGAGACAGAAGCTGGCCGGTGCCGCGGCTCACTAGGCTAATCCTCCACCTTGCGGCGCTGGCACACCAGGTTCTAGTCCCGGTCAGGGCACCGGATTCTGTCCCGGTTGCCCCTCTTCCAGTCCAGCTCTCTGCTGTGGCCAGGGAGTGCAGTGGAGGATGGCCCAAGTGCTTGGGCCCTGCACCCCATGGGAGACCAGACTAAGCACCTGGCTCCTGCCATTGGATCAGCGCCGTGCGCCGGCCATAGCGCGCTGGTCGCGGTGGCCATTGGAGGGTGAACCAATGGCAAAGGAAGAGCTTTCTCTCTGTCTCTCTCTCTCTCACTGTCCACTCTGCCTGTCAAAATAAAAAAAAAAAAAGAGAGAGAGAGACAGAAGCTATGGCCCACAAGAACAAGAATAGCTTATCTGTCACTTTAAAGATACATTTGCCTAACACTGGGAGCTAAATCATTCCATAAGAAAATCCATAATCATGCTAACTGGTCTTAATTTTGTTTTATGTCCTCAAAACTCACATCAACATCCAACTTTCACAGTCATGACTACTACTGTCCCTAGTGAAACAGATTCCTTCTCACTCTTGACAACCTCACTTCCAAAAAGAGAAAGAATATATATAAATAAAATTAAAATAATTAAAAATAAAATAATTTCATCTTACAACATCTAATACACTGCGTTGGCTATGTGCCTTTGTCATCTTCTTTCTCCCTCCCTCCCTCCGTCTCTCCTTTCTGCCTCCTCCCCTGGAAAGTCATGTATTAATATTTCCTGTTTAGAAATAAAAGGGAAACTTAATTTGATCATGCATTCCCCTCCAGCTCTGCTCTATTTCTTTTGTTTACTTTCCTATAAAATTTCCACACCCACTGTTACCTATTTTCTATATCCCATTCTGTCCCCATCACTCCACTGAGAAGGCTTTTATCAAGGTCACCTAAGCCCGGACAGAGTTTGTGCTCAGTTCCCACTCTGCAAGCCTTACCAGCAGCACTGGAGGGGGCTGATCAGGAAGTCCTTCTTGAAGGACTTGCTTCTCCTCGTTCCCGGAACTCCACATCTGCCTGGATTTCCTCCAATCATCACAACCTTTCTGCAGTTGCTAGATCTCTAAAGTCAGCAAAACACAGAGCTTGTGTTTAGCCTTCCCATTTTTTCATTCCTCTCCCCTCTCCCCCTAGGTGATCCTATCCATTCTAATAATTTAAATGCCATCTTTAGGCTGCTAAGTCCCGAATCTGTAACTCAAGGCTTGATTTCCACCTTGAATTAGACATCCAGCAGTCAAATCAACACTTTCACTTAAGACATCTATTTACCACTCTGAACTTGGCCTAATCAAGCATTAACTTCACTTCTCCATTTTCAGAAAATGGTCTGACAATTCACTCAGCTCCTTGGGTCAAAAAGCTAACAGTTTTCCATGTTTACTTCCAGTTCACACCCAAACCACACGTGAATCTCACTGGTTCAGCTTTCACAACACAGCAGACATTGAATCACTGTTCACCATCTCCACTGCTACATCCTAAACTAAGCCACTGGGTCAGCCTGCTGCCTCCATCTTGTTCTTCTACAGTCCATTCTTCACACTGCTAGAGTGATATTCCTAAACACTAAACCACATCTCACTACCTGCATGTGGAAACCCTCCAGTAACTCCTCACTGCTCTTACAGTAAACCAAACTCATTACTATATATAAGTATATATATAGAGAAAGTGTGTGTGTATGATATATATATCATATCATAGCCCAGTTGCTATGTCTTTGCACTTTTTTTTTGACAGGCAGAGTTAGAGAGAGACAGAGAGCAAGGTCTTCCTTCCGTTGGTTCACCCCCCAAATGGCCACCATGGCCGGCACACTGCACCAATCCAAACCCAGGAGCCAGGTGCTTCCTCCTGGTCTCCCATGCGGGTGCAGGGCTCAAGCACTTGGGCCATCTTCCACTGCCTTCCTGGGCCACAGCAGAGAGCTGGACTGGAAGAGGCGCAACCAGGACAGAACCGGCACCCCAACCAGAACTAGAACCCAGGATGACGGTGCCACAGGCAGAGGATTAGCCTAGTGAGCTGCAGCGCCAGCGTCCTTGCATTCTTGTCTCGTTCTGATGGTCTTCTGATGGCTATTTCCTTTTCAAATGCTACCCTTCCGAAAGACCCTCCTGATGACCACTTAGATCAATTTCTATTATTTTACTGTTTGTTTCCCTCATAGCACTTATCAATTCTCCAAATCATCTGCACATAAATGCTTTCATTTATTTTGATAAATATTTCTCACCAAAATAAGCTCATGACTTGCAAGCAAAAACTTGGTCATTCTTCCACCACCAGTACCTGAAACACTTTTAATATAAAACCCTTGTCTGATTGACTGACATTTTAACTAAATAAAACAAAGTCTGGAAATTAGTACCTACTCCTAAGGCAGTTACAATTTAGAACACTATTTTATATTCAAATGATGCTTGGATTTTGGAATGTTGGGCCATTGACAGAAATATTGCATCCTTAGAGAAGCACAGAACCCTACTCTCTCAGGTAGTTATGATCCAGAAAGAAAATCACAACTTAAAAAGTGAGATTTACCCCCCCAAACACACACACGTTCATCCCAACCAGGTGCCAGCCTTCCCAATTCAGATACATTCAGCAGCCATGAAAGCTCACAAAGTGCACTGCACCATGGCATCTGTTGAAAAGGTACTAGTCCCTAAATCAGGCTGGATGACCACTCATCCACTGAATGCTTATCATCCCCATGGCAGTGGGTTCTCTAGAAAGATTCCTTCCTATATCACCTTTATCTCCTACATCTTAAAGGAAAAACAGAAGTGACATTATAGAGATGACAGCTAAAGGTCTGACATATGGCCTAGCAGTTAAGCCACTTAGGACATTCACATCCCATATCTGAGTACCGGGGTTCAAGTCCCAGGTCCACTACTGATTCCAGATTCCTGCTAATGTGGACCTGGTAGGCAGAAGGTGATGGTTTAAGTATTTGGGTCCCTGAACCCACCTGGGAAACCCAGCATGAGTTCCTAGCTCCTGGCTTCAGCCTGGCCCAGCTCTAACTGTTGCTGGCATTTGGGGAGTCATTCAGCATTTGGGAGCTCTTGTGTGTGTGTACACACACATGTGCACACACACCCATTTCTCAAAGTTAAAAATATTTTTCTAAAAAATCAAATACCAGTTAGCAATTTTAAAAGGTCTTAGCCTCACCCTGTCTCCACTGGAGCCACAGCTCCCCATGACACAGGGGAAGCAATTGTTACCTGATGCCTCTTCTGCCCATCAGGGTCAAAAGCATGGGTGAACCCTTGGACAGCTCTACATAAAACACTCTTCTTGTCTTGTGGGCTCCAGGGCCTGAATCTGTCCTGGAGACTAGAAAATGTCAAAAAGCCTCTCTCTTTGTTGAGTTGGTCTCCAGGGCTTAGTTTACAGTGCCTCAGCCTTTTTGCACTGCAGTTCATTTGTGTAACCACTTACCTTCTGAAAGGTACAGGTACACACACACATACACACACACAATGTTCTGAACAAATTCTTCAGGCCTTCCTCTGCTGTCTCTCCAACTAGAAGAGACCTCCACTTCCCTAGTCCACCAGAAGACAAATTGCACCCATTGCACTAAAGCTGTAACTGGGATAAAATAAGCCAATAATGGAGCTACCTCTATCAGAAAAAGTTTCAATATTCTCAGAACAAAACACTCTCTGTGAACTTCCTCAGCACCCATCCATCACTTGTGGATGGAATTAAAAAACCATTGGGAGAGTGAGACACAAATCCTTAAATGAAAGCCCAGAACACATTTTGCCCCCTTTCTCTTCTTTGCAGCTCCTGTTGGCCTCGGTGACTTTCCCAAAATGACCACAGGAGCCTCTTTCATCTCACCTGCTGCCCTTACCATGTGATTCTAAACCAAGGCTCATGTTCCCTCCCCTTGAATGGGGACAGCCCTCTGCACTGACTCCATAAATAGAATGTACAAAGTGATGCAACCTAAGGGGAGACCATCAAAGGCCTGCAGCTTTGCCAGGTTCTCTGGAATGCTCACCCTGATTGCCCCACCACCAGGCTGTGAGGAAACCCCACATACCTTTTGCAGGATGGGGTGTGAATGTAGAGAGGCCTATATAGAAGGGAAAACCAAGGCGCCCACCCTCAGCCCAGCTGCACTCCAGCTACTGCAGATTCTCAAGCTAACTGAATCCTTATTGTTTCAAACCACTGAGTTGGGCTGCTCTGATCCACAATGGATGGAAACAAAAGCAGCTGCTGGCCTAGTCTCCTTGTCACTTGGATGAGATGGTCACTCTCTCCCAACCAAGTCAAGGAACGTCTGGGCCTTCTCATCTTACCCCAGATCATTGCTATTTGGACTTCACTGCCTAAACTTAGCTTGGCCACCTGCTCATCTCCACTTCTGCCCTGCACTGCTTCACACCCACCACTAGCTCCCCACCCTTCTCAGAAGCCCACCCTTGCCCCTCCACAAAGATTCAAGGCACATGTCAGGGTTGTATCAGGACTTAAAATTGGTGCCATCATCAGCCTTCCAGTGGCTGGAAGAGAGAGAGATCTCCAAAATGTAAAGGGCTCTGTCAGTAGCATGAACACAGAAACAAGCTGTGACACAGTCAGCCTTCAGGAGTGCACCCAGAGCCAGGAGCTTTACATGGAGTCCCAGTGTGTACATCTAAGCAGGGTCACAGGAGGGAGGAGGAAATGCCTGCAAAGGGAAGGGGTCATAGCTGGCAAGAGTACAAGAGAAATGGCCCACTGCCACAACTACTAGTCCAGTCATGTTTTAGGACTTTCTATTTAAAGAGTTACAGAGAGGGAAAGACAGAAAGATTGTCCATCTGCTGGTTCACTCCCTAGATGGCTGCAATGGCCAGCACTGGACCACACTAAAGCCAGGAGCTTCACCCAGGTCTCCCACATGGGTAACAGGGGCCCAAACACTTGGGCCATCTTCCATTGCTTTCCCAGGCCATTAACAGGGAGCTGCGCAAGGAGGGCAGCCAGGACCTGAATCAGTGCCCATATGGGATGTTAGCGTCACAAGTAGGCAGCCTTACCCACTATGCCACAGTGCTGGCCCCTCAAGAAGATCATTATTAAGGTCTTTCCTCACAACTTTTTATATCCAGTAACTATCAACAAAGGGAGTGAGATTGATCAGGAAAGGTTTATTCCCTGTAAACTCAAGGATGTCTTCCTTATAATCACACTTCCTCCATAGATGCTTGTGGGCCATTGATTTCTTTCGCTGCGTGCATGTGCACACGTATGTGAGTGTGTGTGTGTGTGTGTGTGTGTGTTTATAATGAAGCAGATCCTATGTTGAGATTAAGCCATGTATAAAAAACACTGATCTGCCACTTGTAAATCGTGGGCTGTGATATCAGATCTGGGTCCCATCATGACCAAACGTGTGACGTAGTGCTAAGTCTTCTGTGTCTTAATTTATAAAATTGGAGTGATTAAAAAAATAGTTATTTTAGGCCAGCGCCGTGGCTCACTAGGCTAATCCTCCGCCTTGCGGCGTTGGCACACCAGGTTCTAGACCCGGTCGGGGCGCCGGATTCTGTCCCGGTTGCCTCTCTTCCAGGCCAGCTCTCTGCTGTGGCCAGGGAGTGCAGTGGAGGATGGCCCAAGTGCTTGGGCCCTGCACCCCATGGGAGACCAGGAGAAGCACCTGGCTCCTGCCATCGGATCAGCGCGGTGTGCCAGCCACAGCGCACCGGTCGCGGCGGCCATTGGAGGGTGAACCAACAGCAAAAGGAAGACCTTTCTCTCTGTCTCTCTCTCTCTCACTGTCCACTCTGCCTGTCAAAAAATAAAAATAAAAAAAAGTTATTTTCAAAGGAGTTTTTATAAAGGTAACTAACATAACATAATAACTGATCAAGAGCCTGAATAGGAAACTAATAAATTTTGAATTCCTTCTCCCTACGGGCAAATTGCGGCACTGCAGACTGCCAAACCAAGTCATTTCTCCCTACATATTATTTAGAGCTTAACCTAAGTCAGGGCATGTCCTGACTTCTACACTGGAGCCAATTAGTCACTTCTAGGCTATAGCTCTACAGGTCCTAATGCCATGCTAAAACACACATCAGAGACTCTCTCCTTTCCTATTTTTTCCCCAATAGCTGCAATTGCATTTTACCACCAAACAAAACCACATTCTCCTTCTTGGCCGTGTCTAAAGTGAAGCGTTTGCCACCAACCTGCTCAGAACAAATCCCTGCAAAGCAATCTGACCAGAGTCAGGGCCTGATTCGAGTCGGTGATGGGGACTCTGTTAATGAAAGTCTGGCAGAAAGGCCTACAGGGAGTCTGTCCTAGCAAAAGCACAGCAGGAAACAGACTGGGTTAATCCTTTATGTGGCTCCTGATTTTCCAAGCTTTACAAGCACAGCTGAAAACAGCCTATTTTCTCAATTTTTCACTTCAGCATCCCCCTTTAAACCAGCTCTATTCCATAAATACTGCATCTTTAGGGACACGTGTGAGAGGCAGTGATCCTGGTCCAAGTCCCAAATCCTGATTTCCGAGTCCCAAAGCTGTACCCTGCAGGTGTTCGGGAGAGACCATCTCCAAAGTACAACTGCCTTCAAGCATTGTAGAAAACTGAGAATGAAAATGTGTTTTGCTCATGGAAGTGTGTAGGACTTCAGCCTGCACCTTACCCAAAGTCTCATTAACACCTGCCTTAAAAAGAAGGGCTGGTGGCCAGCACTGCAGCTCACTAGGCTAATCCTCAGCCTGCGGAGCCGGCACCCCAGGTTCCAGTCCTGGTTGGGGCGCTGGATCCTGTCCCTGTTGCTCCTCTTCCAGTCCAGCTCTCTGCTGTGGCCCAGGAGGGCAGTGGAGGATGGCCCAAGTGCTTGGGTCCTGCACCCGCATGGAAGACCAGGAGGAAGTACCTGGCTCCTGGCTTCGGATCAGCGCAGCACACCGGCCATAGCGACCATTTTGGGGGTGAACCAATGGAAAAGGAAGACCTTTCTCCACCCCCCCCCCCACTGTCTAACTCTGCCTATCCGGAAAAAAAAGAGAGAGAGAGAGAATATGACCTATTCCAGACAAGAACTGGACGGAAGGATAGCAGACAGTGAAGGAAGTAACCCAAAATGTCACCCTAGACTTTTCTTTTTTAAATAAATCTTTTTTTAAATATTTATTTATTTATTTGAAAGTCAGAGTTACATAGAGAAGGAGGGGCGGGGGGGTGTCTTCCATCCACTGGTTCACTCCGCTGTCATATCATTCCATGGTAGTAAAAGATGAAACAGTTGGGTAAAGCTTAAAATATATATTAGATGTTACAACTTGGATTTCAGAAATTTAAGAGAAAGAGTGGGCTTTGAGAAGGAAGATAATTCTAAAAAATATCTGATCCCATCTTACCTAAGCACTCTGGTGAGAAAGAAGAAGTCAGGTGTTCAATTCAGTTGTGCTTGATGCCCCAAACACAAAATAAAACAGTGCAGCATCTCAGAGCCTGGCCCTGGAGTTTGACCAGTGGCATTTGAACCACAGCCTTACCACTTTACAGTAGGAAATGTGAGCCTATTAACTAACCTCTCTACAATGCCATTGTCTGATCCATAAAGAAAGAGATGTAACTGCATGTATCCCAGTGGTTGCTGTGGTGATTAAATAAGATAATGCAGTTGGCTCCTAATAGAAGCTCAACAGATAGTGGCTACTGTTATTTTTTTATGAGGCTGCATTCTAGGCAAAGAAAATTTAAGGATGAAGCTTGATCCCTGCCTTCAAGCAATTGCCCGCTATTGTAAATAACTAAAATACAGTGAGAAGTGATTAGGATATAGCTACAGCTACCTCAAACCTTCTTGCGAATCAGATGTGGAATAAGTTACTCATGTTGTCTCAGCTAATGAAACTGTTATCTACAGAAAACACCAGGATCTGCCTATTGAGAAATAATTCAGATGGTAAAAGAATCACACAGTAATAATTCAAAGTGCGAAAAAATCACTCAAGGGCTGGTGTGGTACAGTGGGTTAAGCCACTGTCTGTGATGTCATCATCCCATATGGGCACCAGTTCAAATCCCAGCTGTTCTACTTCCAATCCAATTCACTGCTAATGCACCTGGGAAATCAGTGGAAGATGGTCCAAGTGCTTGCACCCCTGCCACCTACATGGGAGAACCAGATGAAGCTCCTGCTTTCAGCCCAGTCTGCCCTAGCCCAGCCCCAGCCATTGGGCCATGAACCAACAGAATATTTCTCTGGCTCCCTAACTCTGCCTTTCAAATAAATAAATCTTTAAAAAAAGAAAAAGAATGAAAACAGGGCCCAAACCCAACAGAGAGACCACTGCCTCCCAGGTCTACATCGGCAGGAAACTGGAGCCAGGAGTAAGAGCTGGAGATCAAACACAAGTACTGAGATAGGGGCTATGGATGTTTTAACCACTCCTTCAAGAACCTGGTATCCAGACTGAGAATAATTTGACTGGACAACAATGAAGCAATTAGAGCCTTAAACTCGTTCAGAAAACTTAAGAGCACCCACAGTCTCTTAGTGCTTTCAAGTCTGTATAACTTGAGCTCTATTCCTAGTTAAAAGAGAATTTTCAAATGGAATTCACAAGCTTCTGTCAGTGCTCTTTGTGAAACTAATGCAAAAATGGAAAGTTTAAGATAGGATGGAAATGAGTAAATGCTATTGTGGTTTCCAAGGAGAATTCTACAAACCACAGCCTGGGGCTTTGCAAAGACAGTGAGCTGTCGTAAAGCAAGAGAGAAGGAAGTCAGAAAGAAAAGGATTCTCGAAGTGAAAGGATGAATCAGTGTCCAGTGCCAGAATGTGACAGACTATGGCTCAAAGTCATTTGTGCACATGCCACATGCCACATACTATCTATCCTGGGTACCGCTCCATACATGATCCTATTGGATTTCCAATAGCGAAAGGCACCATTATGTCCACTTTTACAGATAAGAGAACAGGCATACAAAGAGAAGGATTAAAGTAGGAAGAATCTCTGGCCTGTTTCAGTGTTAAAATTGTATGTTCTCAATTCTGCCTGTGGAGGATGAGCACCAGACATTCTGGATAAATAGAAACATCCAGAATTTACAGAGGAGTCTGAACAAACTGGAGAGAAAACAACACTTGCCATGTCCAAAAGAGCTTGGTAGCCAGCAATGCTCTGCAGAGGAGACACTATGGCAGAACTGTTTTGTGATTTCTTTCCGGCCAACACACTCCTTTTGCTGAGAGCTACTGACCTACTCAGAGGTACACATTTTCACTCCATGCAGATACATAGATACATAGTTAGATAGGTAATTACTGGCTCCTGAATATTTGTCATGGGTTGAATAAGACCTGTCTTCCCCAAACTCATACAAGATGGTTAAACTCTACTGTTTTTTTTTTAATTTATTTGTTTTATTTGAAAAGTAGAATTACAGAGAAGCAGAGGGAAAGAGAGAAACAGAGACAGAGACAGAGACAGAGACAGAGACAGAGTGAGTGAGAGTAAGAAAGTGCATGAGAGGTCTTCCATCCACGGGTTCACTCCCCAAATGGCTGCAATAACCAGAGCTGGGCTGATCCAAAGCCAGGAGCTTCCTCTGGGTCCCCCATGTGGGTGCAGGGGCCCAAGGATTTGAGCCATCTTCCACTGCTTTCTCAGGGCATAGCAGAAAGCTGGATCGGAAGAGGAGCAGCAAGTACTTGAACCCACACCCATGTGGGACGCTGGCGCCACAGGTGGCAGCTTTACCCATTATGCCACAGCACTAAACTCTACTACCAGGGCCAGCGCTGTGGTGTAGTGGGTAAAGTTGCCTCCTGCAGGGCCAGCATCCCATATGGGTGCCAGTTCTAGTCTTGGCTACATAGCTTTCTGCTATGGCCTGGGAAAGCAGTAGAAGACGGCCCATGTCCTTGGGCCCCTGTACCCACATGGGAGACCCAGAAGAAGCTCCTGGCTCCTGGCTTCGGATCAGCTCAGCACCAGCTGTTGTGACCAACTGGGGAGTGAACCAGCGGATGGAAGACCTTTCTCTCTCTCTCTCTCTCTCTGCCTCTCCTTCTCTCTGTAACTCTGACTTTCAAATAAATAAATAAATCTTTAAAAAATAAAATTAAATTAACTCCACTATCTTAACATTGAAGGTTGATGGATTAAAGACACAGACTTGATCTAATTATGGCACCTGGGAGGTGTGTTGGGTGGGAGGTTTTAGGCCACAGAGGTGTGCCCTTGGAAGTGGTTCTCAAAGAAATAATTATATTAAAGTTCTAGCCAGCTGTTCTCTTACCTGCCTGGCTCACCACATAATTATTCCTCCATACTCACCATGACCAGTCTCCATCAGATGCTAGATTATGGGGCCACCTAATCATGAACTGTGACCTCCAAATTATACACTGAAATCAAGCCTTTCCAAGAAAAAGATTTTAATTGAAGATATTTTAGTTAAAGGAACCAAAAGCAGACTAATACAATGTTCCTGTGACCTTCTCACCAATCCTTATAAAACTTTACCTTTGGTGCTTTAACGTGATGGACTCTGTTTGAGGAAATAGTAACCAACATGACAGGCTTAGGTGACCAAGCATTGCTGTGACAGACATGTGCTCCCCTGAAACATGAACCTGATGCATGATGGGAGTCTTATAATATGTATGCAGCTCACAGACCATGAACCTCTCCCCTATTACTCAAAGTAAGTAAAATCAAAAGCAAATGATTTGCACATAGAAAGATTTCAGAGACCCAGAGGAAAAGTGAAGAACATAGATAGAGATTGTGATTATATTTTAATTTTTATTCCACCCAAAAATCACAACTTTGGAAGAGAAATGGGTATGAAGTATCAACATAGCAGAAGCTAATGCAAGACTCAGCTTCCCGACTCATGACTTTAAGAGATGGCTGAGCCATGGCAAAAGACAGAGGAGATTTTATTAGGACAAGCAAGAATGCGAGACAGTAGACTCAAAGTCAAGATCGAATATATGACAGTGTCATCAAAAAGATGAAAACTTCATCTAAAATATATGTTACTGGAAACTAACAAGCTACCAGACATGACACAGGAAAGGTTCTCAGATAAAAGTTACAGGTAAGGAAGTTAAGATGAGAATATATTGTCATTCCAGAAGGATGGCACCACGAGGGAATTCATACCCCTTCTCCCTTTTTCCTCTTAAAATATCCATGACATTTTCTGTCAAAGGGTAAAAAAATTCACATTAACACCCAAAGTGTTCGACAAGAATGTTAGCATATTTCATATTCTGTAGCAAATGTATACTCTGTCTTAAAAAGTTGGAGAAAATTACAAGTTGGTACCAGCTGCCAACCCAGTCCCAGAACTCTGCCTCCCAGGGGACATCGAGTCAAGAGAAGAGAGCAGCATGGCCCGAACACTGGCGGTGAGCTAAGTGCTGACACTGTACCCGTAGATGCACAACCAGGCCAGGCACGAGGGACCTCACAGTGCTAAGTTCAGATTTGAGCCCCAGATCCAACGAGTGCCATTCCTCTCATCTAAGAGGCGTATGCAGCAATCACCCAAGCCCCAGCCACACCCTGATGCTGCAGTAGTACTGACAATATGACTACAAGAAGACAGATGCTGGCTTGACCCTTGCTGCAAATGGAGATTTATCAGGCCTCAGTCTCGCTCCCTTAGCTTGTAGTCCCTCTGTATTCATTATAATGATTATGAGTCAATTCTTTATTAAAAATCAACTCCTTAAATTAAGGAAGACATGCATAGGTCAGACTGGCCCTAAAGATCAAATTGCAACATGCAGAATTCAATTATCACCTCCACAGTTAATGTCTTAATGCTAGACTCCATTTTGAGATGCTTCTCAGCAACACTAGACCTTGATCAAACTAAGCAATAACAACTAACCGTTATAGTAAACATTTACCAGGAAAAAAAGAAAATTCTTGGGGAGAATATAAAGCAACTAAAACACCCACAAACCCAAAATGCAACAGTGATTTTATGTTTATTATTTATTTATTTATTTGAAAGACAAAGAAACAGACCTCCTATTTGCTGGTTCATTACCCAACAGCAGATGCAGGACCAGGTTGAAGCCTAAAACTGGGAACTAAAGCTGAATCTCCCACCCCGGTGACAGAAATTCAACTACCTGAGCCATTAGCCTGCTGCCTCTAAAGGTGTGCATTAGCAGCAAGTTGGAATTAGAAGTGGAGCTGGGACTCAATCCCAGGTACTCCGATTAGGGACGTGGGTGTCCCATGTAGTATTTTACCTACTAAGCCAAATTCCCACTCCAAGCAGCCATTCTAGGAAAGTGGTTTAACCATTTCTTTTCAAGTGAAACATACATTTAGTATACAACCTAGAAATTCATCTCTAGATATTTACTCAAGAGAAATGAAAATATATATTTGCAAAAAAGCTAGTGATAAGTGTTTACAGTGGCTATATTCATATTCATCCAAGCCAGGAAATGCCCAAAGTAGCAGGAAGTATGCATTTCCCCCAGAACAATGAAAATGCACATCCACAGGCAGACTGGGACAAGATCACATACTTCAGTAGGAAAATAGTGAATATTAAAGTAGGAAGGGTAGAGAGGAGGAGGGCAGGGACAGGTTGAGTAACAGGTATCAGAATACAGTTAGAATAAGTTCCAGTGTTCAACACCACAAGAGAGCAGGTGCAGTTCAGAGTAACCCACTGTTCTGAAAAGAACCAGAAGACAGGAACTCTAAGGCTCTAAACAAAATATATAAGGATGTAGAAATGCTCATTACCCTGATTTGGTCATTACATACTGTATACAAGTACTGAATTAGAATACTGTATCCCACAAATAAAGATAAATATTGTATGTCCATTAAAATCAACATTTTAAAAATAAAATATGAGCAGAAGTCTTGGACACTTCATGATGGAATGCTGTGAATGGACAAGAAGCCCCTCCTTGCAGGCCACAATAAAAGTGCTGGGCATCATTAGTCATTAGAGAAATACACATTAAGACCCCATGGGGGGGCTCGAAAGTGTGACACAGTGGGTTAATGCCCTGGCCTGAAACACCAGCATCCAATATGGGAGCCGGTTTGAGACCCGGCTGCTCCACTTCCAATCCAGCTCTCTGCTATAGCCTGGGAAAGCAGTGGAGGATGGCCCAAGTCCTTGGGCCCCTGCACCCGCATGGGAGACCTGGAAGAAGCTGCTGGCTTCTGGCTTTGGATCTGTGCAGCTCCAGCCATTGTGGTCAATTGGGGAGTGAACCATCAGATGGAAGACATTTCTTTCTTTCTCTCTCTCTCTCTCTCTCTTTCTCCCCTCTCTGTATAACTCTGACTTTCAAATAAATAAAAAAAATCTTAAAAAAAAAAAAAGACCACATGGGGTGCTCTTACACAATACAATGGCTAGTGTAAAACAACTGATGGCCCTGAATGTGGGCAAGGATGGGGAGAAAACAGAATTCCCAAACATCACCTTAGAGAGTATAAAATGGTACGACCACATTGTAAACCAGTTTAGCAAGTTCTTCAAAAACCTTACACCTACTCTAGAAGCCAGCTATCTTACTGGTAGGTGCATTTCCCCCAGAACAATGAAAATGTGCATTCACAGGCAGACTGGGACAAGATCACATATAACAGCACCTTTGCTCATCACAGCCAAACACGGGAAACCATGCAAATGGCCATCAGAGTAAGAAGGGGTTGCCAGCTGCCAACACGGGTCTGCTCACGTCCTGCAGGGTGCTCAGCCATCACAGGGAACACACGAGGGTTCTGTGCAGCAGCAAGCATGGCTGAGCCACAGGCTCTGGAAGCAACATGACGTCTCATTCCACTAACAGGACGCTCCAGAACAGACAAAACCCGCGGCTGGTGAAAGACATCAGGAGTGGAGAGCAAGTCTGAGGGGGCTGCAAAAATTGGCGGGAAACTGGGATAAAAGCTCAGTTTATGTTGGTGCAAAACTTTTTGAAAGCCATGTGTACAAAGACGCTTCTAAAAGATCAGGTAAAGCGTGTATAAGAAATGACGCATGGATTTCAAAACTGTTTTGCATCAAAGTAAGCTTACATTTTAATTCCAGTTTTTCTAGAAACTTTTTTTTTTTTTTGACAGATAGAGTTAGTGAAAGAGAGACAGAAAGGTCTTCCTTCCGTTGGTTCAGCCCCCAAATGGCTGCTAGGGCCGGCGCACTGCACTGATCCGAAGCCAGGAGCCAGGTGCTTCCTCCTGGTCTCCCAAGTGGGTGCAGGGCCCAAGTACTTGGGCCATCCTCCACTGCCCGCCCAGGCCACAGCACAGAGCTGGACTGGAAGAGGAGCAACCGGGACAAAATCCGGCGCCCCAACTGGGGCTAGAACCCAGGGTGCTGGCGCCGCAGTCAGAGGATTACCCTAGTGAGCCGCGGTTCCAGCCGACATTACAAGATTTGAAAAAGAAACACACACACACACACACACACACACACACACCATAACTACAGGGCCCTATCATGGTAGCTCTCTGCTGCAGACATTCAGAGGAGCTGCACTAGAACGCAGACAGAACTACTCCAATGGCCATGGAGGCAGGAACGCTAGAGCCCCGGGAACGAGCCTTCCATGACCCACTGGAAGAATGCAGACGACCCTCACAAAGATAACGCTGCCCCACAAAAGCAAGACACACATATCCGGGAAAAATAAAACTGGGCATCAGAAGACCAGAGCAGTGGTGGAACACAGCCCAAGAGGGAGTCCTGGGTTTCAGTACGGTTCTGTTTTTACTTTCTTTTTTATTATTATTATTATTTTTTTTTTTTTTGACAGAGTGAACAGAGAGAGAGACAGAAAGAAAGGTCTTCCTTTTGCCGTTGGTTCGCCCTCCAATGGCCGCCGCGCTGATCTGATGGCAGGAGCCAGGTGCTTATTCTGGTCTCCCATGGGGTGTAGGGCCCAAGCACCTGGGCCATCCTCCACTGCACTCCCTGGTCACAGCAGAGAGCTGGCCTGGAAGAGGGGCAACCGGGACAGAATCCGGCGCCCCGACCGGGACTAGAACCCGGTGTGCCGGTGCCGCAAGGCGGAGGATTAGCCTAGTGAGCCACGGCGCCGGCTCTGTTTTTACTTTCATCGTAACACTAGTGCCACGCGTGCTGGGTCTGTGACAGTCCCTCAGCTGTACACCTGTGAATTCCGCAGGCACACTGCAGCACAGGTCACACTTCAGTACGATTCAGAAAAGAGAGGCGGCGATGGCCTCTTCTCACTGAGGCGCCACGGGTACTTCTGGCCACAAGATGTTCTCAGGGCCGGCGGGAAAAGTTCTTGCTCACTCTCCCTCCCTCCCTCCCTCCTTCCTCTCCTCCCGTCTCCTACTCTCTCTCCCCCTCTCTCCCTCTCTTCCACACCTTCCTTCCTCCATCAACCTTCCCTGTAGGAGGGGAAAATACCCGTTTCTCAGGAACAAAACTGAAAGTCCTGAGGTGAAAACTTACGGAAGCTGCCGTGGAGAACCGCTAGGGCCCCCGCAGAAAATCACGAAGAGTTCCAGCACGTCCCCGAAAACGGCGTGGCCACCACGGGCCTGACCCTTGGCTGGGCGGGGTCTTTCCCAGCCTCGGACACCAGCTCCTGGCGGCTCCTGGCCGTTTCTTCAACGCTCAGGCTGGAACCCAGGCGCGCGGGAGCAGCAGGTCACGCGCCAGCAGCACTTCCGGGTCACAGCGTCCCGCCGGGGAGCGCTGCCCACGGGGTGGGCGTCCAGGCGCAGCCGTTGTCCCGCGGGACGCTGCCCGCCTCCCACAACTGTGTGCAGGTGCGCTTCTGGCTGCTCGGCCCTTGGCATCCAGGGAGGCTGCAGGTGCCGGATCAAGTACTTGCGACTTGAATGCTGCAACCGACACAGCTGCCCCAGAGTTCTCGTGTGGTTGTCGTCCCTGGACCCAGAGGCCCTGTCCATGGCTGGGGGAAGAAATGGTGAAGAAAAAAAGTCTTCAGCCCAAAGGAGAAGCAAAATGGAGCCCCACAGACTGCCGGCCTCGGCAGCTGCCCGGGCCTTGGCCAAGGTGGGCAAATGGTGGGTTGCAGAATTTTTTGAGGAACAACCATACTATTTTCCATAGCGGTTGTACTAATTTACATTCCCACCAACAGAGTATGAGTGTTTCCCTTTCTCCACATCTCCTCCGATATATTATCTTTCTTTCTCCACATCTCCTCCGATATATTATCTTTCTCATTTTTATGGCAGCCACTCTAACAGGTGTGACATGACATCTCATGGTGGTTTTAATCTGCATTTCTCTGATGAATAGAGATGCTGAATTTGTTTTCATACACATGTTAGCTATTTGTACATCTTATTTTGACAAATTTCTAGTCAGATCTTTTGCCCATTTTTCAGCTGAGTTATTGATTTGGCTACTATTTAATATGAGCACCTTATCTGTTTGATATTGACCCCTTACTAGATGTATGGTTTCAACTGTTTTCCCCTTACTCTGTTGATTGTTTTCTTGTGTGAGGTAATCCCACTTGTCTCTTTCACGTTTGTTACCTGTGCTTTGAGGTTCATATCCCAAATAATAACTGCCCAGACTAGCTTTTTCCTATGTTTCCTTCTATTAGATTTCACAGTTTCAAGTCTTACATTTATGTCCTGTGAGATAAAAGCCTGACTTCATATTTCTGCGTGTGGTTATCCAGTAGTCCCAACATCCCATATCAAAGAGACTGTCCTTTCTCAATTATGTGTTCTCGGCAATTTTTTCACAGATAAATTGATCAAATAATTGAAAATGAATCTTGATGTGAATGGAAGGGGAGAGGGAGCGGGAGATGGGAGGGGTGCGGGTGGGAGGGAAGTTATGGGGGGGGAGCCATTGTAATCCATAAACTGTACTTTGGAAATTATTTTTACTTAATAAAAGTTTAAAAAAATAAATTGATCATAAACATTCTGACTTGTTTCTGGGATCTCTATTATGTTCTATTGTGTCTATTTTTATACCAGTACAATGTCTTGATTACTATATCATTCTGTATATTTTGAGAGTAAGTAGTGTGATGCCTCCAGCTTTATTCTGTTTGCTCAAGATGGCTTGCGGATTTAAGGTTCCTGTGGTTTCCTATGAATTTCAGGATTGTTTCTTCCATTTCTATGAAAAGTGTTACTGGAATTTTGATAAGAATTTCATTGAATCTATAGATTGTTTGGGTAGGATGGACATTTAAAAAGTATTACTAATTATTCCAATCCAAAGTCATAAAATATCTTTCCATTTATTTGTGTCTTCCTCCATTTCCATTATACAAGTTTTTCACCCCCCTGATTAATTTTTTCATATTTTTGGTAGCTATTGTGCATGGAGTTTTCTTCATGCCTCTTTTGGACAGTTTGTTATCAGTGTTTAGAAACTTGTCTAGTCTTTGTTGCTGATTCTTCATCCTGCAACTTTACTGAATTTATTTTTGGTGCTAACAATTGGAGGAGGAGTATTCAGTGTTTTCTACGTGTAAGATTATTTCACATGCAAATAAGGACAATTTAACTTCTTTCTTTCTGATTTTATTGCCGTTTTATTTCTCTCTTGCCTAATTGCTCTGGCTGGGACTTCTACTACTATGTCAAATAATGATACAATTAGGCATCCTTGTCTCATTCCTCATCTTAGAGGGAAACTTTCAATGTTTCCCCATTAAGTATGATGTTACCTGTGGATTGGTCATATATGGTTTTCATCGTGAAGTGGTACAGTCCTTCTTCCACTTTCACTAGCTTGTTGACAGCTTTTATCCTAAAACAATGCTGAATTCTGTCCAATGCTTTTTCTGCATCTTTCAAGGTGATAATACAGTTTTTGTCCTTAATTCTGTTAATGTGATATATCATATTTACAGACTTCCCTGTGTTGAACCATCCTTGCATCTCTGAGATAAGTCCCACTCTGTGATGACCCATGATCCTTTTCATGCACTATTGAATCCCATTTGCTAGTATTTCATTGAGAATTTTTGCAATCACATTCGTCAGGAATATTGGCCTATAATTTTCTTTCACTGCAGTATCCTTGTCTGGTTTTGGTTTTACAGTAATGCTGGCCTCATAAAATAAGTTTGACAGTATAGCTTCTTTTGCAATATTTTTGAAAAGTTTGAAAAGGACCGGTATGATTTCTACTATAAATTATTAGTAGAATTCAGCAATGAAGGCGTCAGGTCCTGGGCTTTCTTTGGTAAGAGAATTTTTATTAATGATTTAATTTCTTTACCCATTATTTATCTACTCAACTTTTCTATTCCTTCATGATTCAGTTTGGTGGGTTATATGTATCTAGGAATCTATCCGTTTTTCTGTATGGCTGTGTAATTGATAAAGTGACCTCCTATAATCCTTTGTGTATTTGTGGTATCAGTTTTAATGTTCTCTCTTTCATTTCTGATTTTATTTGAGCCCCCTTTTTTCCCTGGCCTAGCTAAGGATTTGTCAAATTGTTTTGTCTTCTCAAAGAGCCAACTCTTGGTTTTATTGGTCTCTCCTATTCTCTTACTGATCCCTATGGCTTCTCTGATATTTATTATCTCCCCTCTGCTAACTTTAGGCTTAGCTGTTCTTTTCCTATTTCTAGTTATTAGAGCTATGACAACAGATTGCTTATTTGAAAACTTTCTTCTTGTAGGTATTTCTTGCTCTAAACTTCTCTCTTAGAATTGCTTTGGCTGGGGCTAGTGTTGTGGTGCAGAGGGCTAACGCCCTGGCCTGGGGCGCTGGCATCCCATATAGTCACCGGTTCGGGGCCGGGCTGCTTGGCTTCCGATCTGGCTCTCTGCTGTGGCCTGGTCCTTGAACCCCTGCACCACGTGGGAGATCCGGAGGAAGTTCCTGTCTCCTGGCTTCAGATCAGCGCAGCCAGCTGGGGAGTGGGCCATCGGATGGAGACCTCTCTCTCTTTTTTAAAATTTATTTATTTATTTGACAGAGTTAGACAGTGAGAGACAGAGACAGAGAGAAAGGTCTTCCTTCCATTGATTCATCCCCAAAATGGCCACTACAGCCAGAGCTATGCCGATCTGAAGCCAGGAGCCAGGTGCTTCCTCCTGGTTTCCCATGCAGGTGCAGGGGCCCAAGCACCTGAGCCATCCTCCACTGCCCTCCCGGGCCACAGCAGAGAGTTGGACTAGAAGAGGAGTAACTGGGACCAGAACCTGGTGCCATATGGGATGCTGGTACCACAGGTAGAGGATTAACCAAGTGAGTCACAGCGCCAGCCCCTGTATCTATCTCTATGTCTCTCTCTCTCTCTCTCTCTGCATCTTCTCTCTCCGTGTAACTCTTCAGATAAATAAATAAATCCTTAAAAAAAAAAAAGAATTGTTTTGGCTGCTGCCACAGATTTTGATATGTCAGTTTCCACTTCATTTGTCTCAAGATACGCTTTAATTTCTTCATTGACCCAGTGATTATTCAGGAGCATGTTGCTTCATTTGAATTTTATCTCACATGGAGATAAGAACCTGGAGTAAATACAGCTGGGGACCTTCCCCCTCTCCCCACCACAGAAGTTGGAGTCATTTTTCTTTCTTTTTTTTAAAGATTTATTTATTTATTTATTTGAAAGACGGTGACAGAGAGGGAGAGACAGAAAGATCTTCCACACTCGTGCACTCCCCAAATTCTCGCAACCACTGAAGCTAGGCCTGGCGGGCCTCAAGTCAGAAGCCTGGAACTCCATCTGGGTCTCCCATGTGAGTGCAAGGTCCCTAGTGCTTGAACCATCTTCTGCTGCTTTCCCAGGTGTGTTAGCAGGAAGCTGTATCAGAAGCAGAGCATCTGGGACTCAAACCAGCACTGGGTCACAGGATGCTGGCATCACAATGGGCAGCTTTGCCTGCTGCACCACAACACCAAGCCCTGGAGTCATCTTTTCCATGAGTACCCAACAGATACATCAAAGAGCACCAATGTCCTTCACGCTGGTCTACACTGGCCAGGGCACACTTCTATAGCTCCCAACTACCCACATCAGAAGGCCTCCCTTCTGACGCCCACAGCCTCACTGATGCTTCCTAAGCCTCTTCCAAGCCAGGTCTCTTCTCAGCAGCAACCCCTACCGAGAGGCAGCTGAGCCTAGCGAAAACAGCACACCTGGGTTAAGGGAGCCCAGTTTGAATGCAGCTCTCCTCAGCAGCTGCAGGAACCTCCGTCAGGTTATCCAACTTCCACAAGTCTCTGTTTCCTGAACTCTAAAGCAAGCTGACCACACCCAGTGCCACGAGGAATCAGAGGTCACCCAGGTAAAGAGCTGCCCACAATACCTACACAGTGCACTAGAACTGTCCGTTTTATTATGACCGCATTGTCTCATTGTGTTGGCCTTGCATTTCCATGAACTCCTCTCTTCCCTCAGCTTTCTGTTGCCCCCAAGTTACCCCTCACCCCTGTCTCCATATTTCCAAGTCATCTTCTCCTATGGAATGAATTGTGCCCCTCACTCACAAACTCATACATTGGAGTCTCAACCTCCAGTATAACTGCATTTGAAGATAGGGTCTTTATAGAGGTATTGGTGGCTAAATAAGGTCATAGATATGGGGCCCTGCTCATATAGGATTAGTGTCCTTAAAAGAAAAGATATCAGAGAGCTTATATTGTTTCTCTCTCCTTTGCTCACACACATGAAGGAAAAGATATCTGAAGAAAAATGATTCATATAGAAATCTAGATTTACACAAAGGACCAAAAAGCACTGAAAATAGTAACTGTGTGGGGAAATACAAAAAACAAAACAAGTGTCAACAAATTTTCAAGTATTTAAGTCATACAGAATGAATTCTGTGATTACCATGCCATCAGATTAGCAATCAACAATAGAAAGATATCTGGAACATCAC
This sequence comes from Oryctolagus cuniculus, assembly GCF_964237555.1. NCBI lineage: Eukaryota > Metazoa > Chordata > Mammalia > Lagomorpha > Leporidae > Oryctolagus > Oryctolagus cuniculus. The sequence continues at coordinate 80,010,214 of NC_091446.1, read as the reverse complement.
CAAATTTTTGGAATCTAAATAACACACTTCTGAGTAACCCATTGGTCAAAGAATACATCAAAAGGGAAATTAGAAGGTATTTTAATGAATTAAAACAATTTAAGAAAAAAAAACTCACCAAAATTTGTGGAATTCAATGAAAGCTGCAAGATGAGGCAGCTATTCCATTCTTCAATATTTACCCCCAAAATATTAAAAGTTTCTGTTGGGGCTGGCACTGTGGCACAGCAAGTTAACGCCCTGGCCTGAAGCACCAGCATCCTAAATGGGTGCCGGTTCTAGTCCCAGCTGCTCCACTTCTGATCCAGCTCTCTGCTATGGCCTGGGATAGCAGTAGAGGATGGCCCAAGTCCATGGGCCCCTGCACCCATGTGGGAGACCAGGAAGAAGCTCCTGGCTCCTGGCTTCAGATTGGCACAGCTCTGGCCGTTGCGGCCATCTGGGGAGTCAACCAACAGAAGGAAGATATCTCTCTCTCTCTCTCTCTGTCTCTGTCTCTGTCTCTACCTCTCTCTGTAACTCTTTCAAATAAATAAAATATATCTTTTTTAAAAAGCTTGTATCTATTTAAATATTTGGACATACTGAATGATTCTATTAGTAGAAAATTCTAGAAATTCAAATTAATGTATAATGATAGAAAGTAGACTAGTGGCTGCCCCGAGAGAGTGAGTAGTGGGACGGAGCACAAAGAAAGTTTGCCAAAGGGCACAAGGAAAATTTTGGGAGACATGGAGATGTTCACTCTCAGGATTCTGGTGATTGCTGGGTGTATTTGTATATATGGATATTGATGTAATTGCTTTCTGTCCAATGAGCATACCATCTCTTCATGTCCTTTGTTGTCCAGTATACCATTTTTACATCCCCTCCAATAAGAAAAAGGTAGCAGCACTGTTATCATTCAGGAGCCACGGCTATTGACCTTGGAAACTGATTTAGTGAAATAACATAGATATTTTGCCTCTCAAGTTATTTGATATTAGTGACATCATTACTCATGTGTGACCATTACATCATCTATCATACACACCATCCATGAACTCTGGCTTCCAGTGGCATTCTTAGAGGTCATTATTTTGTTTCATTGATGATGTCCACACAATGCAATTCTTAATCATAGTGCACAGGAAAACGTGGGAGATAGCTCATTTTCTGTTGGTGTTAAATTTAGTATTTGGTGTTTTATAGCATTGAAGCAGAACAGCACATGTCCCTACCATGTCCTCTATTGAACTCTAGGCTATAATTGCTGCATTCCTCAAATGGTACCTCTATCATTACTGATAACACACCTGCCTTCCATACGCCATCTCCAGCAGGGAGGTAGGGTAGAGGTAAAAGAGCCCATCCTCACAAGGAATTTCTGTCCTCCATTCTGCATGACTTAAGACCAGTCCATGGGGCCAGCACTGTGGCATAGCAGGTTAAGCCTCCACCAGCCGTGCTATCATCCCATATAGGCACCATTTCATGTTCCCACTGCTTCTCTTCCAATCCAGCTCTCTGCTATGGCCTGAGAAAGCAATAGAAGATGACCCCAGTGCTTGGGCCCCTGCACCCTCATGGGAGACCCAGAGAAATCATCTCCTGGCTCCTGGCTTCAGACCTACTCAACTCTGGCCATTGTGGCCATATGAGGAGTGAACCAGCAGATGGAAGACCTTTCTCTCTGTCTATCCTTCTCTCTCTAACTCTGCCTCTCAAAAAAATTAATAAAATCTTTTAAAACAGAAAAAGAAAAAGACCAGCACATGAGAGCACTACATCACCACTGAATCAACAGCAAGAAACGGCCTCTGTTGGAGCTCATTGCACTGTAGAGCAATAGTCTTGAAAGTCCTCTGAGAATACAGGTGCAGCCAGGGACCACCATATACTTGGCACAGAGTCTGCAGAGGGGCTGGGGAGACCACCTGGTAACCAGAGATAAGGGGGTTGGGGGAAGCACAGGATAAAGGAACCTGGTCACCACCTTTGCTACCTTTTGGTGCTGTGGACCAGAGACAGCACTGCAGTTGGGGAGTGTGTGATGACACACCGATCTACCCACACACAGGGCAAACACCAGAGTCAGCAGCGAGCGAGCTGTCAGTATCCAAAATTCTGAATATATTTTATATCTAAGAATCACCCCAAATCAACATGTTTGCACCATTTTGGTGTCCCAAGGTCACACAAACAAGCACCATGCTAGCGACCCAGAGTGACCCATTTGCCTCTGGAATCCAGTGCTGGTCAGTGGGTCCAGGATGATGCCATACATGCCTCGTAGAGGTAAGAGTCCCCAGGGCATCTGGTTGAGCCCACATACTTGATAGAATCTTGGCAAGTACCCCAAAAGGAGAAACGGGAACAGAGACCACCACATACGCCACTGGCGTGCTGATCTTCCCACCAAAATGGCTGCCACCCCTCACCCTGCTGGTCTCAGACTCTGGACAGAGACAGAGGAAATCTCCAGGGATGTTTTTCCAGCAACTGGAACCCACCTGGAACCAGATGTGGATGCAGGCTGCCCTGATACCCCTGACTGGTCACAGCCCACAGGGTGGGACACAGATGATTTTCCAGGAAGGCCCTCCTGACCACTGGGGCCTCTGAAGCAGAAAGGCCAGGACAGGAGCCCTGTTTCTCAGGGAAGCAGAGAAGGGGAGGCTGCTCCCTGCCTGAGTGAGGGAGAGCCTGCAAGCTGAGAGAGAAATGGATGTGCTTCTTTACACCGCTGAGATCCCAGGGTATTGTTGCTGTAGCAACCGAGCTCACCCTGAGTGAGGCAGAGGATGATGGCCGGGCACTGGCACCAAACCAGCAGTACAGGTGGCAGTGGGTGATGCAACAGGAAGACGTGTGGGGACGGGTCAGCACCAACATGCCTCCTGCTGTTGGCAATGATTAAGAATCTCATCATTGAGAGTGTTTGGGTTAGCCCAGCCCAGATTCCTATTTGGGTTCTCTTTTATTTGACAGGACCACAAGGGGATGGAGCTGTTTCATAGGACAGGAATTGTACCCTCCACTGAAGTCATCCCCTGGAGGATGGACATCAGGGGTGGGAACTGAGAAGCAGGAAGCTGCCCCTCCATCTGAGCACACTGCTGCCCATGTCAGCTTCTCCCTCACGCTGCAGCCCTGCCCTCTGCCCCAGCAGCCTCCTGAGCCTCCCCTGCTGACTCCCCAAGAGGTCCTTCCATGACAGCCCCAGGACACAGAGGCTGACCCATGACCCACAGCTCATTCCCTCTAGGAGGCCTCCACTTGTGGGAGGAGCCTTGCCCTTCCTCACCCAGCTCGCTGCTGTGGATGACAGGTCTTCAAACAGTTCATGGAAAATGTACGTATGATTAACAAACTATGCATGGATTTCAAAAAGCTTTGCACCCAAATAGACAGCTTTTAATTACATTCTCCCATGAACCCTTGCATTTCAAATCCTTGAATTTTATTCCAAGGGAACTACATTGAATTGGCCTTCATGGCCATTTAAATGTAGTGCCATTGATATAATAAAATATTGGCAGAAAAAAGAGGAACTGAATCTCCCTTGTGAGACCAGCATCATGGCACAGCATGTTATGCCACTGCTTGCAACCCTGGTACTCCATATTGGAGTCTGGTCTCAGTCCCACCTGATATGCTTCTGATCCAGCTCCCTACTAATGTGCTTGGGAAGGCAGTGGAAGATGGTCCAAGTGCTTGTGCCCCCGCCACTCATGTGAGAAACCCGAGTGGAGTTCCTAGTTCCTGGCTTCTGTCTGTCCCAGTCTTGGCTGTTTCGACAATTTGGGGAGTGAATCAGCAGAAAGAAGATATTCTTTCTCTCTCTCTCTCTCTCTCTCTCTCTCTCTCTCTCTCTCTCTCATACTCTGTGACTCTGCCTTGCAAATAAATAAAACTTTTTTAAAACAAAATCTCATTCATCACTGGGGCCACCTTCTCTTCCAGGTTCGCCCATAGACAGAGTCCGTAAACCACAGGGAGGCCTCCAGCCACAACAGGGTTGCTGCTGACAACTCCATGGCTTTCTAAGTACTGCCGTGGCTCCCGCCTGCAGCCTGGGCAGTACTGGTTCTGAACAAACCACACTGCTAACAGTCAGCAGGCCAGAACCAACCTGACCTCCAGGTTGTGGGCCTGGCCTGGGAGTTGGAGACAAGAGCTAGAGGGCAGCCCTGGCCAGAGGGGTTGAGAAATCAGCTTCCCAACAGCTCCTGCGGACAGTGAGGGGAGCATGGGACCAGGGCCCCAGGCTTGCAGGGAAGATGTCCTGGCAGAGACCCTTCCAGTGAAAGCATGGGCGTCTCCCAAAATGGTGGGATCCACGGACCTGACCCGACTCCTGAGTGGGTCAGTCTGGGACTGGGAATGTTATGGGCTGGGTCTGGGCCTAAATTAATTTTCCAGACTCTTGCCTTTAACTTAGAGAAGAATTCTAAATACAGGCCCAAACACAGCCTGCAGTGTGGTAAACTTTAGTTACAAAGTGAGAAAAATACACAGGCCCATTAGGGCTTTATTAATGGAGAATGGGCTAAGGGAAGGGAATCATCATACCCTGCTCTGCTTGTCCTGAGTCTATGAGGAGAGAGCGCTTCCGTCCTTCCTCACTTTTTATGAGCTTTCGAAAAAATGGAAGTGCTTACATGGTACCACCCCGATGTCCTAGATAAGAGGTGGTACTTCCTGGGGAGGGGCCCCCTGATTGACAGGTGAACAGGGCAATACAGCCTTGGTCTTGGCCTTGACTCAACACCCTTCTGATAGACAGCTGTGTGTACAAGGGCAGAGAAGGGAGCTGGCGAAAGAAAGACACAGCATGGGCCCTGGCATCTCTCCCCTCAAGCAAATGCTTAGGAAAGCCTGCAGGCTGAGCTGCTGCCAGGGTAGGAGCTGATGACAAACAGCTGGCTAGGGCAGGAGCTCAGGTCACAGGGCCACTGTCTCCAAAGGGACACTCAGAACAGCCTCTCCCACAGGCACACCCTGGGCAAACACACAGGGCCAACCTCGCATCCCCTGCTGGCAGTGCTGGGTGTGGAGCCCCAGACACCTGGGCTCCAGGCCCAAGCAGTATGACCCTCAGTGCATTACCTGGCCCTGGGCCTGATTCTTGGTCGGCAGATCAGAGATAAAATGCCACACCCAGGGACCTGAGGAGGAGTAAATAGGATAGCCCAGACAAGGGTCCATGCTACACGCTGTGCCCTTCCCTCTGTCCCCTCCCACCACGACAGCAGAGACCACACCCCTTTCTCTTCCCTCCTGAAGGTACCATGGAGCCAGATTTGCAGGTAGCATCTGGGCCCATGCACCTTGTCAACCTCACCCCTCCTACATCACAACCTGGAAAAGAGCAGTCTCCTTTTTCCCTCTCTCTGGCCACCTCTGCATGTACAAAGCACTTAGCACCAGGAGAAATTGTGATTTTTCTCCTGTTCTGTCGAGGTGACCCACTTTGGGCCATTAAAAAGATACTTACTTTTAAAATATATTTGACAGCACAGAAGACGTATTTGAGAAATCAGAGAGCCGAGAACAGTATGAGACATTTAGAATATACAGTGTGGTGATATATTTCTGAAATGTGCAATAATACCTTATAAATTTATATCACATACATGGCACCACATACTTGGCACTGAGAGATTTGTATTATCTTCCCTCTGTGCATTCCAAGTTTCTAGATGATTTCCCTACTGGAACTTCTCCTTTACTATGGGGCCCTGGCCACTTCAGGAAAAAGTGAAAAAAATCAGGACTGCAGAGTTCAACCCTTGAGTTGTCCCACCAAACAGCTCCACAGGAACCCAGAGGGAGCCTGACACAAAGGGGCAGGTGCTCTGGATTGCACCACTGGTTCCATGGCACCCTTGCCAGAGCCCTGCCCTCTTCGCTTGGGCCCTGGGGAAAACACAGGCCCCACTTGTGGTGACTTTTGATAAAGCCAGGACTGAGGACCCTGACCCCCTGCCACAGCAGAGCCACTTGGGGTTGGCTGGCAGGCTTCTGTGACATCACAGTCACTGAGGATGCACACTCTGGGCTGTGAGGTGACAAGCGACCAATAGTGCGTCTACTGCCCAACTGACCAGGTGTTGGTAGCATAGGCAGGAGGCACATTTGGCAGAATCCAATGGATTCACGATGGAGGTGAGTGGGATTTGCTCTTGGGGAAGGTCCTGCCCAGGTGGGTGACACTGGTCTCCCACGCTGGGTCCCATGGGTGATGTGGCTGTGCCTGTGTGTGAACACCACAGGAGCAGAGCCCTTGGCCCTGGGACTCAGAGTAATTCTCAAGGAAGGGCTGGAGCAGCGGGCTGGAGGGGTCTGGTCTGTGTACTGAGGTCACGTGCTGTGGGTGGGAAGGGCCCTAGCACGCAGGCTCACCTTGCGCTCCCTAAGCACCACTGTCAGAGGTGATCTCTGCGGCCATGTAGCCACAGCTCTCAGCCGTGCACGCGGGCCCATGGCTCACTTGAAACGCAGGAGCGGCTCCAGAGCGCCCTGTAAGAAGTGGCAGCTAATTCGCAGACTCAGTGTTTCCCTGCACCTGCCAATCTCCTGTCTCTCAGGACACAAATGAGTCCCGTGCCCTCTCTTGAGGTTGACTGGAGGGACTCGAAGTCCTGCCGGACTCCCAGATGCCCTGAGCAGTGCTGCTGAGCTGGCCTCTGCCTTTACTCCTAGCTACCCCTAAAAGAGAACTCAGTGCCTGGGTGTTTAGGTGGCACAGGAAGCCAGAGTGGGCTTTCAGGAGACCTCAGCTGAAATCTGGAATGAGGAGCACCTGATACTCTGGGAAGAGGCTTTCTCAGAAACCCTTCAAGCACATTGGAGGGCACTTTGCTGAAGTTGGAGGGAAGTCCTGGCCCACTCTGTGTGGCAATAGCAAAATACCTGAAGCTGCGTTGCTTAGAAAATGAAAGTTCACTTTAGCTTGTGGCTTGACCAGCCCGAGAGTGTGGCACGGGCACCAGCTTCTGGTGAGGGCCTCATGGCAGACGGCATTACCCAGCAGGAGCCCAAGTGAGATGGGGCTGGAGGAGGACAAGACCTGTCCCTGATAGCAACCCCAGGGCAGGCATAGTGGGGAAGATACCACTGGGACACCTTCATCCCATACCGTACCACCCGGGATCCATCCCCAGCCTCGGCTCCTGAGTCTGACTCGAGAGCAAAACATCACCCCGAGTGGAGAAAAATGCAATCTGGAGACCACTAACCCTAGGGAATCTGGAGAATGAACCCAGGCAGAGAAAGGAAACCCATAGGCATCTTCCATAAAATTTAGAATATTTGACTGCTGAAGCTGGGTGATCCCTAATCATCATTCATTGTGTTATTTTACAGTACTTTGTGAATCTCCAAAAGAATGTACAATGATATTTAAAAGAGGAGAAGCTGAGTGGGGAGGGGAATAACAGAATCAGTTAAAACCCAAGTCTTGCTGGACAGCATCTCTGCACATGACACAGCTGTGTACTCGTTCCCACCCGCAGAGGAGGCCAGCAGGTGTATTGGTGACCAGGGCCCTGGACACTGTGGTCCCCATGCCAGGGCAAGGGAAGTGGGCAGAGAGGCAGAACAACAGGCCCTTGAGGGAAAAGAACCGACTGTGGCCCCAAGGTGGCAGCCTAGGGGCAGTGTGGGGCCCAGGACCAAGGAGGTGCTGGGGGAGGGCTGAGTCGCTTTCCCTGCAGGGAGCAACCTGGTGATCAGCACCCTGGGGAGCTGCGGGCCTGTGGCTGCTCCTGCCCGACATGTGCTGTCCCTGTCCTTATGGTCAGCAGCAGCCCGGTGTTACCAGCATGCGGCTCAGGAGCTGGTGCCCAGGAGTTCTCAGCACTCTGTGCCTGAAGCCCTGGTCAGTGTCAGGACAGGGCCCTGGTTCCCGCTCTGGACAGTCTGGGCCATGCCAGCTTGAGGTCCTATGCAGGTGGTGCTCAGCGGGCGGCTCCCCTGCCCTCCATCCCAGGAGGACCCCCTGTGTCCACCTCCTAAAACTCCTGGGAAGAGGGGCTGGAACAGAGCAGGAGGGGTCAGCAGGGGTTGGGAGTGCTGGGGTCAGGCCTGTGGTAGGACAGCAGGCTGCAACCCTGGGAGTCTCCGTTCAGGTCATTCAGGGGCAGCCCCGAGTGTGGGAACTTCAGGAAGAAGGACTGGCCATGATGGGGCACCCTGTTCCACCTTGTGTTCAAATAAAGAGGACTTCACAGTTGGGCTGTAATAAAATGGCAGAGGAAGAAATGAGGGGCAGGAGGTGCAGGTTGCCTGGGACTTGGGACCGTCACGGCAGGTGGCAGAGGGCCCTGACACCCCTGGTTCTGGGGCAGTTCTGCCAGAGCCCTGCCCTCTTCACCTGGGCCCTGGGGAGAACACAGGCCCCACTTCTGGTGACCTTTAATTAAGCTAGGGCTGAGAACCCTGACCCCTGCCACAGCAGAGCCACTTGGGATTGGCTGGCAGGATTCTGTGACATCACAGTCACTGAGAATTGTGCACTCTTGGTTGTCGGCAACCAGTGGCCAGTCGTGCATCTACTGCCCAACTGACCAGATGTTGGTAGCGTAGGCAGGAAGCACATTTCATAGAATCTAATGGATACTCGAAGGAGGTGAGTGAGACTTGCTCTCTGCGTGACCTGTGACGCAGGGAAGGTCATGCCAGGTGGGTGGCACTGGTCTCCCACGCCAGGTTCCATGAGTGTTGTGGCTGAGCTCTCAGCGGCCCCTGTGTGCAGAGTGTGTATATAGTCGTCTCATTCCTCCCACTCTGCTGGGCATCAGTGTAAAATGGGCCTTGGTGTGAGTCTGTGTCTGGACATGGGTTCAAGACTAGGTGTTGGATCAGCTGGTGTCAGGTGGGGCAGTGAGTCCACCTCTGAGAGCCCTAGAGATTCGGGGGCTGGGAGCGGGCCAGGGAGACTTGGGCTCCCTGGAAGACACGTGGATGCCAGGCTGGGGGAGGAGCATCCTTTCCCAGGGCAGGGGAGGCAAGGTGGGGGCTGTCCTTCCCCAACCATCCCTAGTCCCTGTGCTCTGAACAAGTCATCCTCCTGGGACCCGACCACCAGGTGCCCGCCCACCTGGCTGTGTGGCTGTCCCCACTCTGACCACGGGGACAGACCTCGGGGCAGCAGTTCCCGTGGGCTCCCCTGTACTGGATCACATGTGTGTGTGTGTGTCTTACAGATTGGATATGGACGCCCTGAGGTCCGGCAGGGCCCAGGAGCGAGCAGGGATCATCTTGAAATATGAGCAGGTACGGGCCAGGGTGCTGGGAGAGGAGGTAGGACCCTGCCTCAAGTACTGTGCTTATGAGAGCCAGACCCCACCTCCTTGGGGACACAGCGGGAGGGTGGCTCAGCTTCCCCCAGTGACTGAGACCCGGGATTCTCACCTGGGTCCCCTCTCCCCTGCAGGGTCCCCGTAAAGGGCCCCAGTTTCACCTGGGAGAAGAGGACGACGAGAGTGGAGCCCTCGTCCCAGACAAACTTGGCTTCCTGTGGTGAGTCCTCTGCACCCCGATCCACCCAGGGGAGGGACCAGGGTCAGAAACCCCGCCATTAGGTAGCACACCTATCCCCAGGCCCCCTCCTTGATCCAAGCTGTTGTCACAGTGCAGGCACAGGTCAGTATACGGGCAGAGCCGAGTGACCCTGTGACTCAAGAATGCAGGATGGGAAAGGGCTGGCTGTAGGGTAGACACTGGCACTCTTACTCTGAGGCCTCTGTTCATGCTAAGTAGAGGTGGTGGCTTGAGGGACATAGCCTGGCCATCGTCACCCCATAGCTGTGTCCACAGGGTTGGGGCACCAGCCTAGCAGGTGGGCAGTTGTCCAACAGGGGCCTGAGCCTCAGGGCTAGGCTAAAGGCTTATTAAGACCTAGTCTGAGAGATGGCCAGCAGTGTGGCCTCTGCAGCTCTCAGCCTGCCTGCAGGCTCCCACAGTACAGACCACAGGGAAGGTGCAGCTGAGGGCCCGGCCCGGGGTCTGTGCTGGGAGGAGTGGGGCCTGCGGGCAGGAGTCAGATTGGAGGCTGTTCCAACAGATGTCAGGGAGAGCAGCCCCATGTCTGGAGGGTAGGCTCCGGTGATCTAGAGGGATGAGCCATCTCGGGCCGTCTTTGGCATGACTCAGCAGCCCACCTTAGCACGGGATAGGGGGTTCTGGCTCCATGTTGTGCCCAGAACCTGGAGAAAAAGCAGGAGCCAAGGGTAGAGAGATGGCCACGGTCTGGGCTAACAGAGGAGGGTGAGGTGGGGAGCAGACACCTCAGGTGGCCAGTGCATAGTGGGGAGGCTGGGTGGGGGATAACCTTGGGGGTGTGGTGGTCCCAGGTGCCTCGAGCCCCAGCCCCTGCTGGGTGTCTGCCTGCAGCATGGCTGCCCCCTCCCTGCCCTTCTCTGTGCTCTGGGCTGTGCCTCAGCAGGGTGAGGAGGACACAGGTCTTCTCCCAGCCTTGCTGGGGAAGTGGACCATGCTTGGTTCAGTGCCCATTCTCATGGTGTTGTCTCTCTTGCTTTTCAGTAAGCAGAAGCCGCCCAGGCATGGATGCCTGGCAGTGCAATGGGTAAGCTGACCTTGGCCATGGACTCTTCAACTAGGAGGCAGAACTAGCAGGCCTGTGGGTATGGGCAGTGGTTAGAGGAGTGCCATATGGTCCTCCAGGGACAGCAGTCCCCAGGGGATCTGTTGAGGCCCACATACCCCAGTGCAGGCCTGCAGCTCTGGGTCCCTGCCTGTGGGCCACTGTGACCCACTTTCCTGGATGAGATGGGACTGGCTTGAGGATGCTTGTCCTTTTATTTATACTCAAGACCCTGAGGCTCCCCTAGTTGGAAGGTCTGGGTGCCGTGGTCTGCCCCTTTGCTGGCTCCTCCCAGCTGAGTTGTCCACAGGCTCCTGAGCTGCACCCGTGGCCTCCCTCAGAGGACACTGCTGAGCTCACGCCATCCTGTCTCCATTCCCAGCGTAAACATCAGGAGGGCCGCCGACTGCAAAAATGGAACAAGATGCTGCGAAATTTCACCAAGTACCGCAGCAGTGAGAAGGTGCCTGGACCTGAGGGCCCCTGGGGACCACTGGGGGCGGAGTTGGGATGGACGGTGCCCATCGCTGTGCCTCTCAGACACAACTGTCCTGCCCTGAAAGGACACAGGTCATCTCAGCACCACGCCCGTGCACCCAGGACACTGTCGCAGTAGAAGATCCAAAGTCTCCCCGAGGGCCACTCCCAGATGCAGGGCAGGCACAGTTCCTGGTGCCCTGTGTGGGCAGTGAGTGCACCACAGAGCCTGCACTGAGCCCTCGGCCCTCCTCTCACTGTTGGGTCAGGAGGCCCAGGTCCAGGCAGATCTGGGGACACGGCACAGAGCCCAGGGCTCCCCTTCCTGCTGTCTCACCCTACGCTCCCCCCAAACAGAGGGCCTGGGGCGGGTCTCACCAGAGCCTCCTCTCTCCTGTAGTTCCACCGGAGAATTGAGAAAGGCATCCCCGCCCAGGTGCGCGGCAAGGTGTGGGCCATGATGCTCTCCGTGGATACCCTGAAGGCCCAGAACCCTGGCAAATTTGAGGTATGGCTCTGTGTGCAATCTGAGGCAGGCCGACCCGCTCGGGCCTGCTCAGGAGCGCAAGGCTCCCGTGTGGTGGACAAGTAATGCCAAGGAGGAGTGGTCATTTGGTTGGGGCCCCCACCCGGCCCTCCCCTCTGCCTCATCCAGGTCTCCCCAGAGGCCTCCTCCATGTCTCCCCACACACAAATGGGCCTGGACACAAGGATCCGGTCAGGGCCACAGCCTTCATCCCTGTGGTCCTGCCTTGCCTCTAGGCCCAGGACTGCCCAGTGCCATTGTGCTGGGTCCTGAATGGATAGAGAATGCCTGGAATGAGGTGGAAGTCCTGTGTGCTAGGGCCCTCAGCTGGCTCTGTCCCTAACGGCCCTCCCCACACCTGACCCTGCTTGTGTGTTTCTTATGCTCGCCGGGCCCTGCCCTCACCTGGGCCTTCTCATGCCTGGCCTGGCCTCAGCTCACCCAGCCCCCACCTGGCCTGCTGGTTCCATCCGTCAGAGTCAGCTCTCAACTGCTTCTGGGAATGAGGGCTGATCCATCAGAGGGCTGGCCCTGGGTTGACTGTCACCTCCCTGGCTGACATCAGGGAGCAAGGAGCAACTGAGCCGCCAGCCCCGCCCTCCCCCAAGTCTTCAAGTGGGGGCTGTCCCTAGGGCCAGCTCCAAGTCCAAGAAGGGTGTCCACTCTCTTGATGGAGCTGGGGCTCTCCTGCAGGGGGCAGCCCTGAAGGCTGGTCAGGGTGAGGCTGACTCCTGTCCTGTGGGGCCTGAGAGCCCAGTGAGGAGGTTCGGAGGCCTGATTCAGTCTCTCCTGCTCTGGGAAGGCAGAGGTAGCACAGAAGGACATTGGCAGAGCCCCTGGCCTCAGGCTGACTGTAGCGGGTCCACAGTGGCCCCTCTGCTGGGCACCGGGGGTGGCGTGGACAATAACGTGAGTGGGGAACCCATGACCCTCCCTGGATCAGGGAAATGAGCTTCCCTCAAGGAGAACTCTCCCTGCCAACCAGAAGAGCTGATGTGGCTTTGGGGTGCTTGTGTGGCAGTGGGGGTTGGCTCGTCCTGAGGCCGGACCCTCCCCCTCGGCCCTGCCCTGCAGGAGATGAAGGAACGGGCCAGGTTGTGCTCAGATCAAGTCCAACAGATCGATGAAGAGGTAGCACACACATTCAGAAGTCACATCATGTTTCGAGAGCGATACGGAGCTAAGTGAGGCCTCTGGGCTGGAGGGGCCCTGGGCGAGGGAGGTGCAAGGGTCCTGGGACACATGGGGTCCTAGGAGAGACGTGGGCTCACACCTAAAGCATAATTGCTCTAGGACAGAAAAAAATGGATCCATGGCCTTCTATTTATACTGAACAGTTTGCTTTCCCAAAGACACTTTGGTGGGAATGAAATGAAAAGGAACACAAGGGGATACAGTATTTACAAAATACAAAAAATGAAGTTATACATAATAAGAAAGCAAATGAGGGTTCCCTGCCCTGACATGGGCCAAGGCTCAGGAGGGCCCCTTCATGACTGCACACACAACTCTCCTACTCAACGCATGAAAACACGCTTAGCACCTAAACCACAACGGGGCACCAGCGCACAGCTGTGAGAATGGGGGAACTAAGACCACTGAACGCCGGGTACCGGGGAGAACGTGAGGCGAGCGCCACTCTGGTTCGTTGCAGGAACAGAGCACAGTGGCCCAGACCCCCAGCAGCACCCAGGGCCATTTCTCACAATGAGAGACACACACCTTCCACACGAACCCCCAGCACACACGCACATTTACACATCCACCAGAACAGCTGAGTGCATAAAACCCTCATGCAAGATTCAGGGTTGTGTTTGCAGTCACTGGACGCGGGAGTAGCCTGCACGATGCTCAGTGGGGACACGGATAAGGAACCCGTGTCACAGCTGAATCCGAGAACGGGATTCAGTGAGAGGCAGGACGAGACTCGGCCCTGGGCTCACCTGGATGCATCTCAGGTGCATCCTGCTAAGAGAGGACGCATCCCTCAAAGGCTACACGTGCTGTGATCCACTCACAGGACATCTGCAAGAGGCCAAACCCTGGGACACACAACAGGGCAGTGGTGGCCACGGGCTGGGGGAGGTGGGGAGTTTGGCCACTGAGGCTCATGGGGAACACATAGGCCACAGGAGCTGCTCCCTACCAGGCTGAACGTGCATGGGAGGCTGACTCTCCATGGCTTAGACCCACGGGACTGCACCTCCCACAGTGGGACGCTCACCTGTGCAATGAACACCCACCTGGGGAAACGAAACTGCACATGACTGCACCCCGAGAGGTGTGCGTGTCCCTGCAGGCAGTGCTCACCCACATGGTGGACCACACGCAGGTGCCCTGATGACGTCACTGCTCATGAGCAGAGTGTCACGGGCGCTGCGTGTGGCTGTCAGGCTCTGTTAGGCAGAGCCACACTGAGAGCCTCGGCAGCACAGGACACACAGCCTCTGTCCTCTCTCTTCCAGACAACGCTCCTTATTTGAGGTGCTCCTCGCATACTCAATGTACAACCCCGTGAGTATTCTGCGATAACGTTCCAAGGTCATATCCAGAGCTGTCCATGCAGGGCGCCCCTGGTCACAGAAATCCTAGCCTGGGTTGAGGGGGCCTCTAATCCACAAGGCAGAGACTGAGGGGTAGAGTTCAAGCTCATGGCCTCCTTGGCCCCAACCTCAAGTTCTGGGGCAGAACGGAAGCCTTCTCCTGGGCTGGGCTCTGTTCTGGCCCAGGCAGGCCTTACTATGGTGCTTCTTCCTCACGTCTGCAGTGGGGCCCAGCAGGGCACCTGTGCAGCAGAGAGCTCCAGAGGCCATCACGGGTGTGCAGTCTGCACTCCCACAACAGTCTTCCCCTTCCTGACATCTGGGGTGGGGCTCATACCTCTTCTTAACCCTGCACAGCCTGCGCTCAGACCCTGCAGCATTCTCTCCAGGAACTTTGAGAGCTGGTGTGTGCTCCAGTCCCTGAGATCCTGACACCCAAGGCGCAGCAGTGGGGCCTGGTAGTAATGCTCAGCTCTCCCAGGAGAGGTCACCCTTGCCACTTGAGATCATCCCAGCCAGGGAGGTCCCTCTGATGTGTTTTGTGTTCTTCCAGGAATTGGGCTACAGCCAGGGCCTAAGCCACGTGGCAGCCCTGCTGCTGATGTGGCTGAGTGAAGAGGATGCTTTCTGGGCCCTAGTCCAGCTCATGGGGGACAGCCAGCACGCGATGCATGGTGGGTGATGGGTGTGGTGGGCGTGGTCCTGCAAGTGCAGGGATGGGCATGCAGACAAGTGACTGGGACATTGTCCCTCACTGGCTGCTGCGTGCATAGGGCGGTCTCCCTCAGAATGCTTTCTTAGAAGCCAGGGCCGGCAGAGGACCCAATACCAAGCCATACCCCTCACTTCCCATCACACAAAGGTCCTGTGCCTTGTCTTTGACAAATGACCCTTAGGTCTCTACTGGCCTTACTGCTTCACGTCTCTACTCAGACTCCCACCCAGTGAGCCACACACTTACAGAAGAAGCATCCATTCTAGGGTGACCCCTCCTCACCCTGAGTGTCCAGATGGCCCTGAGGCATCCAGTGTGAGTGCAGTCAGCCCAGAGGTCACCTTAGGCAGCCTGCCCTGGGCTGTCAGCTGTACCCCCTTTCCCCTGAGGCTCCCCTGCCTGTTAGAGCTTTCCCTGACCCTCCATGTTCAGAAAGAACCTGCCCCAAGCCTTTGGCTTTCCGGCCTTCCCAGGAAGACACTCTGAAGTGAGGACTGGGGGGGTTGCTATTACTCAGATTTCTACACACCAGACTCCCCAAAACTGGAGCAATTCCAGCACCAACTGGGAGCTATCATGCGTCGCGTGCTCCCCTCCCTGGAGAAACACCTGGTAAGTAAACATCCCCTTTCTCCCCTCGGGGCCTCTGTGCTCAGGGAGGGGAGGACAGAGAGGGGTCCTGATTGCTTCCTGGGCCAGGGGAGGCTACGTCCTCACCAAGACTTTTCTTGGTTACTGGGGGCCGCGACAGCTTGGGTGTTGGTGTGTTTTCCAGCACTTGTTCCCCCAGAGTTTGTGTAGATTTAAGGGAGATGCTGTCCCCAGGGTAGAGTGGACTGAGGGACCTGTGTCCCTTCAGGAATCTGCATGGCTGGGAGAGGGGATGCACCTGCTGCAGGGTTCCTGCACCCAGGGGTTCTGCCACAGGGCACAGATTAGAGGGAGTCAGGCCTGGGTCCTGGGCCCTGAGCCCCCTCTGCCTCTTCTTAGGAGAAGGAGGGTGTGTGCCTGGAGGACTACACCGCACACTGGTACATCCAGTGCTTCCTGGATGGGGTAAGTGCACCGGGGACCCCTTCCCAGGGAAGCTCCAGCCCCAGTGCCTGGCTTTCTTGTACTGGTGGCCTGTGACTCTGAGCTCCCCTAGCCCCAACAGACACAGGAGGGAGTCTGCTGTGCAGACCAGGAAGGCCCTGCTCTGCTGAGGGTGGTCCAAGCTGAGGCTGAGCCTCAGGGACAGCAAGGAGGGGACAGGTCCCACCAGGACCCATCCTGAGAGCCTGGCAAAGGCCAGAGCCCTACAGTGAGAGGCAGGAGATCCATAGACCCTGGGTGCCACAGGCTGGTTTCAGCACAGCCCAAGGGCTGACCCCTCCTCAGGTCCCTGGGCTGTCTGGCATCTCCAGGGTGGCTTCCAAAGTGTGCAGAGCAGTCCGCGTGGCCCCAGGGTCCTGGATAGGCCTTGGTGCTCTTTCTCTCTGGGCTTCTAGGACACAGCTAGGATGCCCTATGACACTGCACTCCCACCCACTGTGGGCCCTGCTGAGGCCCTGACGCGCGGGGTCCTCCAATGCCTCTGTCCCCCAGGTGCCGTTCCCCCTGGCACTTCGGATGTTCGACATTTACATCCTTGAGGGCGCGCACGTACTCACCGGCATGGTGTACACCGTCCTCAAGGTCCACCGAAGTAAGTCCTCAGGGCCCACAGAGGCCTGGGTGCTGGGGATGGAGGAGTTGGGGGGGTCCCATGCTTGGCCCGGGTGAGCAGAACCTAGGGGAGGGACGAGTTTTCTGAGTTCTTGGCCAGCTTAGGGGGCATTGTGAATCCCGTTTCATCCCCAATGCCAAAAAATGGCGCCTCCCAGCCTAACACCCACCCCCATGTCCAGAGCCCATGTTGAAGATGCCCCGGGACCACATCCAGGAGTTCCTGCATGTGCTCCTTCCCCAGTGCCTGGCTCTCTTGATCTGGTGTCCTGTGACTCTGAGCAGGGCTGAGCTTCCCCAGGCCCAGCAGACACAGGAAGGAGCCTGCTGTGCAGACCAGGCAGGCCCTGTCCTGCTGAGGGTGGTCCAAGCTGAGGCTGAGCCTCAGGGCCAGCAAGTGGGGGACAGGGCCAGGGTCAGGGGTTGCAGCAGAAACAAGGGTTGGAGCAGCCATGGTGGCTGCGCCATCCCTAGGGCTCCTCCTAGCCTGATGCCCACCCCCATGTCTAGAGCGCCTGCTGAAGATGTCCAGGGACCACATCCGGGAGTTCCTGCAGGTGACCCTGAAGCAGGCCTGGTCACTGAGCGAGGATGCGGTCATCAGGCAGCTGCGGGCCTCCATGCGTGAGCTGGGGAAGCTGCAGTGCCTCCTGCCTCCCGAAGGTGAGTCCAGCACACAGCCCTGTCCCATGCTCCCTTGGGGGAGTCAGTAGTGGGAGTGCCAGGCCCTGGCAGCCCCACCCAGGGACTCACCTCTTCCTAGTCCTCCTTGTCCTCCCTGGGCTCAGCAGTTCTGCTTTCAGGAGCTTCTGACAGCATGGCCTGGCGGGGCCTCGGGAAGCTTTCCTGGATCCTCCTGCGGGGTGGTCCAGCCGGCACTGGATCCCCTTCAGCCATCTGAGGACCCCTGGAAGGCCCAGGTGCCCTGAACCCAGTAGTGGGGGCCGAGTGCACTCCTGTGAGCAGGGTGGGCGCAGAGGCAGGCGCTGGGGCCCCCGCGGCAGAACCCAAGTGCAGCTGAGTGTTGGCTTTGCAGTCCTAGCCTTGGGCCAACAGAAGTCAGCAGGACCCAGAGCAGCGCTGGCCTCTGGGCTCTGTGGGCAGGGGTTCTTGTCCCCTGCTGACAAGGACCTGAGCACCTGGGTCCCCATGCAGAGCAGAGATGGCTTTGTCCCAGCTCTAGAGGCTGGCAGTGGGGGCCCAGGGGCAGGCTGTTCAGACACTGGGAAGTCCCCACTGTGCTTCCAGGTGCTGCCTCCCCTGGGTGCTCTTGAGACAGAAGCAATGACAGCCCAGTTTCACCGGGAAAGGGACAGTGGCCCAGGGGCAGAGGACACAGGGAACCCCTGCCACCTCTTTGGAAACCACATTCCCTGTCCCCGAGGGCCTGGCCAGACCCCATGTCTGCCCCACACCCCCAGCTCTCACCCCCATCATCTTAGGCTCAGTTCCCTTCCTACAATTCAGGAGGGACTCAGATGTGGGTAACTCAGCCAATGCACTGTTAGGGCCCAGGATTTCAGGTGGGGTAGGTGATGGGGTCCTGAGTTGGTGCCAGCAGTCTCCAGAGATGAGAGAGTGAGGTGGGGAGGTCAAGGCCTGTCCAGTCTGTGGGCTTTGGGGGAAGAACCAGAGGTGTCCCTGTCATTCCCATGGTCCAGGCTGCATGCACCATTCCTTCTGCGGCCAGCAGCCTGGAGGTGTCCTGAGCATCACACCGAGTGATGGGGACCCCAAGGGTCAGGTCAGGGCAGGCACCCTGTAGGCCAGATAGTGCCCGTGGAGAAACAAAACCCATCTGTTCTTTTTCCAGAAAAGCCAACCGAAGATGGCAGCCAGACCCTGCAGGTGCCGCCTGGCTCTCAGGAGCGTGCTCCCCCACCAGTGTCCCTCAAGACCATCGTTGAGCGCAAAGTCTGTCACCCTGCTGCTGCAGCTCCCCAGGAGCCAGCGGAGGCTTCAGCTTCTGTCCCCGGGGAGACCGGTCCTCTCGGATCTGCTGTCCAGGCGGAAACCAAGCAACACACCAAGGAGGAGAAGGGCAGTCGTGGCGAGAGCACCACCCAGCGCCACGGCCAGGGCTCCTCCATGGGGGCCTCAGGGTCAGGGGGCGCCGCCCACCTCTCGGGCCCACAGTGCTCCTGGCTGGACGAGCCAGGCCCCCTCCGGCGCTGGACTTCCCTGACCAAACTCAACGTGACCTTCCAAGATGACAACTCCGACTCTGAGGACGAGGAGTACTACAGCGGCCTGGAGAAGCAGGAAGAGGACGAAGAGGAGGAGGAAGAGGAGGAAGACCGGGCTGCTGAGTGTCCTGCGTCTCCCTGGCCAAAGCTGCTGCAGGACCTGAGATTCGTCCTGCCCGAGACAATTTTTGAAGAGGACAAGGAGGGAGGCTGTGAAGAGGGTGCCTCCCCAGAGCCCTCGTCCCCAGCCCTGTCTGTGAAGTCCTCAGAGTCTCTGCGTGGCCTGGGCCTCTCGGCCCCACAGAGCTTGCAGAGCAGGGGAGACCTGTCCCGATGGGCGGGCCTCCCAAATCTCAGCCCGCCTGTCAAAGGCGCTGATTTCTGGCCCCTGGAGCTGGGTGGCCAGCAGGGTCTCAGGGCCCCTCCCCCACCTGCCTCAGAGCCCCTGGATCCCGGGCCCATGCAGGCTGTACCAGCCCTGGGAGCAGGGCTGAAGACACCCTGCCTGCATGGGAGCCCCATGCACTCTGGGGACAGGCTGGAGCCTGCAGGAGCCAGCTCTGCGCTGGGAGACCAGGCGCATGTGCCCAGCCTGGCTCGAGGCCTCCTTGCTGCCCATTCCATGGAGGAGCTGGATGTGTGTGGGCACCTGGATGGGAAGAAGAGCCCACCAGGTGTCCAGCTCAGACGGGCCAGAAGCTTAGCCTGTCTAAGCACAGCGGCCTCCCCGATGGACAAGGCTCCTCTCTGGAGCTCCTCTCCCCCATCCTGAGGCCTCACCCATGCTCATCTCGGCCAAGGAGGCTAGCTTGTCTATGCCCGCCGGCCTCCCTGATGGTCAAGGCTCCTCTCTGGAGCTCCTCTCTCCCTCCCTGAGCTGCCTCACCCTAGCTCAACTCGGCCAAAAGCCTAGCTTCTCTATGCCCGGCACCTCCCGACTGACAAGGCTCCTCTCTCTGGAGCTCCTCTCTCCCTCCCTGAGCTGCCTCACCCTAGCTCAACTCGGCCAGCATCTAGCTTCTCTTTGCCCGGCATCCTCCCTGATTGACAAGGCTCCTCTCTGGAGCTCCTCTCCCCCTACCTGAGCCGACCCTAGCTCAACTCGGCCAGCATCTAGCTTCTCTATGCCTGGTGGCCTCCCGAATTGACAAGGCTCCTCCTCTCTGGAGTTCCTCTCCCCCTTCCCTGAGCAGCCTCACCCTAGCTCATCTCGGCCAGAATCTAGCTTCTCTATGCCCAGCGGCCTCCCCGATTGACAAGCTCCTCTCTGGAGCTCCTCTCCCCCTCCCTGAGCGGCCTCACCCCAAGCCAGCCCACTGCCACAGTTGCTATGGGCACCCTCAGAGCAGGAGATGATGTAGGACATGAACCCAGGCACCTGTGGGCTGCCACATACCCCTCCCGCCTTCGTGAGGGAACCCGGGAACTTCTGCCCCTTGTTGATTGTGCATTAAATTGTTTCAGAATGCATCTGATTTTGTGACCCCTGGAGCCGAGCTGCCACACAGGGTCCCTGAGTCCCTTGCAAGAGGCTGGAGGTGCCACAGCCTCCAGATGCAGTCAGACCCTGCTCAGGGTGCTCCATCACTTCCTGAGATTGACCTGTGCCCAGCGTGGACCAGGGGAGGACCAGAGGAGCAGCAATGGCTGGGTACATGTGGCCTTTGGGACAGTTCAGGAGTGTGGGCCCAGCCAAGGGACCAGGCCCATGATCACCTCTGTGCACTGTCCTGGGTGTGGGGGCACCAGGTTCCCACTCTTCTTCCCTCTTTGCCTTCTATCCTCCCTGCCCCATCTCACAATCGAGCATCTCATGGCCTGAGCCTGCGAGAGGACCCCAGGGCACTTCTGACCACAGACCAGGATGCCAGTGGGTGGAGGCAGCCCCAGAATGTCCAGGTGGTCCTGGTGGCACACCTGGCTGGACAGATGCCCACATGCCCTCTAGCAGCTCAGGCCTCCTGGGCTGCTGTCACAGTGGGTTCAGCTTCTCCAGGTCATGCTGTCACTAGGGGTCATTAGCATGGAGAATGTGTCCCCTGATGTTGGGAGAAGAGACTCCTGGCTCAGAGGCTCCTGGCCTGGAGCCTCCACAGGGAAGGAGTCTGGAACCCTACCTTGGGCAGAGAGAGCATCCCAGTTCTCCAAGGGTCCCTGACACTTGTAGCCTCTTCCTCAATCCACACAACCTCCAAAAGGAGACTGGGCCCTGTTCATCAGAAGCCACCTGGGTCATCCCAATGGGGCAGGTTAGGCCATAGCCATTTTCCCCTGGGTCTGGAAGGCCCAGGATTCTCTAGCTGTTGAGTCTGTACTCCATTCTTGAATGAGCCATGGCTGTGTCAGTGGCAGGACCCCAAGGGCTCAGAATCGCTGGTCCCCACAGGGTGCTTTTTGCAGAATCACGCTGAGGCCAGAAGCTGACAAGATAGAGGGTGACAAGTGGCTACTGTGCTGATGACTCATCTCTCCAGGCTGGGGAGCCACAGCCATGGGCCAGTCCTGAGCCTGCTCCTGTTCTCCAGTGCTCAGGGCTGGTCTTCTTGTTCCTGGGAACCATAAGGCCATATTTTGGACTTTTCACCTGCTGCTTCTGCTCCTTATCTGGGGGAAGATGTGAGCCTGATGATGAGCTTGCAGGCAAGGTTGCTACAGGGCAGGTGAAGTGGATGGGAAGGCCCCTGTCCAGGTCAAGCCTGTGCTGTGCTCCCTGCTCTGCCCTGGCTTCCTGGGTGGACCGCAGTGTACTCAGAGATGTGCAGGCAGTCCACCTGTCCAGGCGCAAGCCCTAAACAGTGTTACTAATGGGAACACACACCTAGAGACTTTCCTGGTGCCTATGGCCTCGAACCATCCTCCCCTGGTCAGCCATGTGCAGGGTGACCTGCAGGCATCCGTCTCCATTGAAAGCCACCTGCCTTTGGTGACAGTCCTTTGCCCTCTCCTGGAATGGAGATTTCACAAACCTGGTGCTCTTTCTTAAGATTTTCTCCTTTGTATCACTTTGCTTTCTTGTCAAAAGTCTGATAACTGTATTCCTGAAGGTCTCTTCCGGGGTTACCATTCTGACTCTCACCAGTCCCACACTGCCATGATTGGCTGTCTCATAAGTTAGTGAAGCAGTGACACGTCAGTCCTCCAGTGTGTTCATCTTCAATTATGGGAGGTGGGATCTTCGGGGTATCTTCATCCCCACATACATTTTAAAATCAGTTTGGTAATTGTAAAACACGTTGATAGGATTTTTTTTAAAGATTTATTTCAAAGAGTTACGCAGAGAGAGAGAGAAAGAGGTCTTCCATCTGCTGGTTCACTCCCCAATTTGCCACAACAGCTGGAACTGTGCTGAAGCCAGGAGCCCCAACCTTCATCTGATTCTCCCATACAGATGGTAGGGGCCCAAGCACTTGGGCCACCATCTACTGCTTTCCCACGCCAGAGTAGAGAGCTAGATTGGAAGAAGAGCAGCCAGGACTTGAAGCAGTGCCTATATGGAATGCCAGCACCCGCTACGCCACAGCACTGGCCCTGTTGATAGGATTTTGATTAAGACTGCGTTGGTCTATCAAGTGAAGAAACACAGCTATCTGGGCTAGATTGAGTCTTCCAATCCATGACCATAGAATGTGTCTCCAAAGGTTTAATTCTTCCTTGAGACTTTTTTAGGAGCTTTGTGGTGATCCTCATAGAGATTTTGCATATTTTGTTGCAAGTATACCTAGATGTTTCTTTTGTTTTGCTACAGAACCTTTTTTTTTTATTTCCATGCATAGTTTTCTCATTAGATTCATTTTACAAGAGCCCTCATATGTAGTGCAGTTCTTTTCTCATGTGCTGCTCTACACATCTCAGTTCTGACTTGGTCCTGCTCATGCACTTGCTCATCTTTTTCTCGACACACACACACACACACACACACACACACCCTCTTTCCTTCCTCTAGATTCACCATGGTGCCTCCCTGCATCGTAAGTAAAACAAAACAACCACAAAAGTCAAAAACACACCCTCCTGTCTCCTGAGCAGACTAAAACATCTGTTTCAATACACACGATGCCAAGCAAGATTACAGAAGCTGAAGAATGAATCTTCTGTCTCCAACAGATGCTCAAGAAGCAAGAAGTGGGGTAATGTTTTTAAGAGAAGGAGAGAGACTGAGAGAGACCTTTCATCCACTGGTTCACTCCCCCAGTGGCTACAACGGCCAGAGCTGGCCCAATCCGAAGCCAAGAGCCTGGAGCTTCTTCTAGTCTCCCATGTGGGCGCAGGGGCTCAGGGACTTGGGCCATCTGCTGCTGGCTTCCCTGGTGCATTAACAGGGAGCTGGATCAGAAGTGGAGCAGCTGGTATACAAACCGGCTCCCACATGGGATGCTGGCGCTACAGGTTGCAGCTTAACCCTGTGGACCACAGTTTCAGCCTGGGTAATTAGTTGTTTTAAGCTATGACCACCAAAGGAGACTGCTGGCCAATCCCACTTAGATGAATAGGAAATAGGAAATACGAAATGTTCACCAAGTGTCCCTATTGGCTACCACACCAGGTGTGTGACCCTGGGAAACTGAATGTTATCTGTCTGGGCTTATAAAATGGGATGATAAACAGATTAATTGTAGGACCTTTATGAGAGTGAAATGGAAAAAGGCACCCATCCCCCCCTATTTTTTTTAAGATGTATCTATATTTGAGAGGCAGAGTTACAAAGAGGCAGAGGCAGATAGAGACAGAGAGAGGTCTTCCATCTGCTGGTTCACTCCCCAGATGGCTTCAATAGCCGGAGCTGTGCCAATCCAAAGCCAGGATCCAGGAGCAGCTTCCTGGTCTCCCACACGGGTACAGGGGCCCAAGGACTTGGGCCATCTTTCTACTGCTTTCCCAGGCCATCGCAGAGAGCTAGATCAGAAATGAAGCATCCAGGATATGAAATGGTACCAATATGGGATGCCCGCACTGCAGGCATCACTGGCCCCAGCCCCCATCTCGTGTACAGGTAGTGCTAGATGTCACAATTTTTGTTTCTGAGCTTAAAAGAATGCTGAGTTTACTGTTACGGGAAAAACGGAATCAACATATGTTTCACAATTTACATTGCAGATCTGCTGCTCTTTTGACAATGTGGTTAATATTTTCAAGTGCAGGAATGTTGGCCCCTCTGGGTTTGTATGGGCATTCGCTTGAGGTGGTGAGGAGGGTTTTCCATTTCCCTAAGACAGCACAAGGGAGCCATGGGCCGCGTTCAACCTAATGCGTCGAGCAATCTGTCCTGTGCTTTACTCTTCTACAAAATGAAATGTGAATGCTTGAAAGATCATTTACATGTGGCCTACTAGTTATTTAAGAAAACAACCATTAAACATATTGAGTTAATTAACAGTGCGCACACGATTAACAATGCTTTTTCAACACTAGACGTTAATGGAGTAGATGTCAAATAAATGTAATCCTGCACTTGAGTTAGAATTTCTTTGTTAATTATATTCATTTACAAATTTAAAACAATAATCGCATTCGTTTGAATTAAAACAAGGGATTTTAAAAGCGGAAATAACCAAGGGGGTCTTGGCCCTAGGGACAGACTATAATGGATTAACCTTATTTTCCATCCCCAACAGAGGCCAGAGTAATTACGGACAAAAAAATGACCCGCTACACTCAGGGCTGTCCACAATGGACTCATCCAACCCTTCCGTAAGCATAACTTGTTTTCAGGCTAACTCGCTTGCTAGCATCCAACAGAATGGAATCATTCTGCAGCTGTGACTCATGTGCCCTTCCCTGGATCTGAGTCCTGCGTTGATCCCATGATACAACACACACTCTAAATGAGACACACTGGACACGTCACGTGAACCCTCTCCGGGTAGCCCTAGGCTATCTGGTCTCAGGTCACAGAACCCATACCCACGGCAACATTTCACCATCTCAGGACTGTTCCAAGATCATTGGAGTCTTTTTCCACGGGTGGTGACCCAGACACCAGTGCAACAGGGGCATCTGAGGTCATATAGACGTCTCTGCAGTGTCTACTGAGCCACAGGCATAGGAAACATCCTCATTAAAAGCAGCCCAGTCCAGGGTAAACTTGGACAGATCAGTTCCAACACTTGGGAGCTGAGTGGTCTTGGGCAAGATTACATGCCTCAATGTTTCTAAACTTGTAAAATGGGAATCGTATGCTATCATCTACTTCATAGAGCTATGTTGAGGGTTGAAAGGAGATAATCCCTTAAATGTTAACTCCTTGCATTCGTTCTGAATGTGTTTCAGCCCTCAGAATGCAGACAGCTGCAGCGGGTTCATTCAATGTGGAAGGGATCAAGGAAGGAAAGAAAGGAAGAGAGGGGGACATTTCAATGCTTTTGTTGACTGTCCCATGGATCTTCACCCAACAGTAAGAGAAGCTCTCGCTAAAGACAAGAAGTCAAAGGGAAGCAAACAGTGCTAGTTACCACTGAAATCTGGGTTTGGCTCCCAGAGCGTTAGCACGGGAAGGGGGCTGTGGCCGGGAGGGCAATTGGTGTTGATCACCTATATCAAACTTGGCCTTGTGTTTGGTGTTTTACTCAGACTTTTTCTCTTTCTCATGGTTGGTGGGTTTCAAGGCTCTGATATGAACCCATGTCTCTGACTCCATCTCTGATACAGAGCTCCAGAGACTGACATCTAGAGTGAGTCTAGTCCCTGTCAAGTCTCCTTTTGCCTTTTGGGTCTGTTTGCTTCCTGAGACATGGACTCTCCATCCTGTTGGCTATCAGCCTCCTCCATGTGTATCCCTATGTCACAAGGCTCCAGGGGGAGGTTGTTTGACTGCTTGTCCTGGGTGAAAAATCAGAAGTGACCTTGAGTAGACCTCCGTGTGCCAGGTGCCCCCAGACTCAAAACAGTGCATTCATTTGCTTTTTGCTTTGTGCTTTTCTGTTCAGACTGTAGCAGCCTTTAGGATCTCTGTCCACACTGGAAATATTTTGGGCTTCAAGCCCAAAATTAAGCATAAATCACCATCCTGACTATCCACAAAAGAAAACAATTTGAGCTTCTAGATCCAAAATGTTTTTTTTAAGAAACCATGAATATAAAAAAAAAAGAGAGAGAGAAGCAAGATTTCCAGAAATTTCATGTCTCCTGACTTTGATCTCCCTCTTGCCCCATCTGCTTAATGCCCCCTTGCCCTTTCTCATCCTCACGGCCTGGGGAGTTAACAGGAATGATTCGACATGATCCAGACAATCACTTTCTCTGACTGTGAACCTCCTCCAAATGTGGTCATGAGGCTTTCCTTCTGGGGTTTCCACCACTCTCCTCACACTGGGCATTAAGTACCTCTCAGAGCCTCTGACCCCCTAGTCCATCTTCCAAGCAGGCCCTCCTCATCTCTATACCCTAATGCCTTCTTAACCATGCCCGGAATAAGATTGGCTCACACAAATAAATGGCTACACACAGCTGGATTAATGAATCTGGTTTATAAGCTGAGGTGCCATGGACTCCACACAGCTCCAGCCATGCAGGCAAGACACCGCTGGAGAAATCCCAGCGTGGCCTCGTTAGGATGAGCACAGATGAGGCTCATTAGTATGTCCCATCCACACTCCAGGAAGGGAATGAGATCTGTTTTGAGCAGCCAGTTAACCCGGCTCCCATCACTGAGTTCATCTGTAGCCACGGGCACAGGGAGGAAGGTCGGCAATTAGCCCGTGATTTGATCAATGCGGGAGCTCATCTTGACAATGCAGACAAAAGGAACCACCTGTTCATCAGCAGCCTTGTCTTTGGCTCTCGTTACAGTTGCTGTCTAAAACTGAAAATTTCCTTTTGTTCTTGTTTTCTGCTCCTCAGCATTAAACCCTGCTGGAGAGCAGTACTTCTCAAACCCCCATGTGTCTAAGAATCAACCAGGGATGTTGTGAAAGTGCACTTCTCATGCAGGAAGCCCGAGGTAGGGCCTGGGATTTGGAGACTGTAGCAGTTCCTAGGTCATGCGCTGTTGCTGCTGGCCCAAAGAAGACACTTAGACTAACAAGGACTGAGAGATGCAGCTCTCAGCCTCAGCTCTGCCCTTGAATCATCTGGAGAGTTCTAATAAGTGCCCATTCCCAGTCCATACCTTAGCCAATTTACATCAAAATCTGGACGAGACCAAGTGTATTTTTGTAAAGATTTATTTATTTATTCCAAAGAGTTACACAGAGAGAGGAGAGGCAGAGAGAGGTCTTCCATCCGATGGTTCACTCTCCAATTGGTCACAATGGCCGGAGTTGAGCCGATCTGAAGCCAGGAGCCAGGAGCTTCTTCTGAACTCCCACGTGGGTGCAGGGTCCCAAGGACTTGTGCCATCTTCCATTGCTTTCCTAAGCCATGGCAGAGAGCCAGATGGGAAGTACAGCAGCCGGGTCATGAACCAGTGCCCATCTGGGATGCTGGCAGCACAGGCGGAGGCTTAACCTACTATGCCACAGCACGGGCTGGCAATGACCTTTTCAGGTTAATTTTTTCACTAGCCATAGTGCCCTTGAGATCTATGCACAGCCTGCTCCCTTTTTATTTCTGCGTAGTATTGCATGGTGTGAGTGTAGCATGGTTTAGCTATTCACCCTCCAAAGGGCATTTGCGCCCTTTCCAATATCACATATAAACTGCTTTGAACATTCCTTAGCTAGCAAGAGTGACCTTGTAGATGTGATTTCAAGGTTAAAGACCTTGGGGCCTACGTAGTGGCAGCACAGTGGGTTAAGCTGCCACCCGTGATGTCAGCATCCCATATTGGAGTGTTAGTTCCAGTCCAGGTTGTCCTGCTTCTGATCCAGCTCCCTGGCAAACTGCCTGGGAGGCAGCACGTGATAGTCCAATATCTCAGGCCCCTTTCCCCCATGTGGGAGACCTGGATGAAGTTACAGGATCCTGTCTTCAGCCTAACCCCTCCTAGCCCTAGCTGCTGTGGCCGTGTGGGGAGTAAACCAGTGGATAGAAGATCTCTCTCTCTCTCTCTCTCTCTGCCACTTTGCTTATGAAACAAATAAATAAAATTTGCTTTAAAAAATAATTAAAGACCTTGGTAAGGATATTATCCTGGATAATCATTTCTTATCACTTGAGTCCTCAGAAGCAAAGGGTCTTTTCCGGGTATGGTGAGAAAGAGAGAGACAGACAGACAGACAGACACTAGGGATAAAAGAAGGGTTAGAGAGAGATGACATTATTGGCATTGAAGATGGTTGAATGGAGTCATAATCCAAGAAAGACAGGTACTTCTCCTTGTTAGAAAAGTCAAGGAAAAGAATTCTTTTCCTAGAGTCTCCAGAAAGAGCCCTACTGTCATTTCTTGTCAGTCTGTGTGACCATTCACTGTGTTGGCCCTGTGTGACCACTTGACCCATGAACACTAAGACTTCAAGACAACAAGTCTGCAGCATTTGAGTTTCTTAAGTTTGTTTTGGCAGGAATAGAGAACTACTGGAGCATATTTATAAATTAAATATAAACTTAGTATATGACCCAGTAATCACACCCCCATGTTGTGTTTTCCCATCCCGTCATGTCTATAAAATGTCCATCTGTGTCTGTTACATGAGATACTCAACACTTGATGATAAAACAGGACTTGTGTTTTTGTTCAACTGCCAGCTAACGTAGGTGTTTGGAGCATGTTTAAGATAGGTGAGGCTGAGCTAGGCTGTTCTGTAGGGTAAATAGATTAAATGCATTTTCAATATGGAATTTTCAATTTATTATGGGTTTATCCAGAAGTAACATCATAACCCAAAGAGCATCTGTAGTCTAAGTTTGAGTCCTTTGTGAGATCCCAGCTTTGCAGATTATTTCTCAGAGTATATGTAGTTTGTCTTTCTAATCTTTTAACAGGGTCAATTGCAGACAAATGTTTCATTCTAATGAAGCCCATTTTAACACTATTTCCTTTTACAGTCATGCTTTTGGGGTGTAAAAGATGTTTTCTTCTTGCCATGTGTCCTGAAGAATTTCTCCTATGTTTTCCTATAGAAGACTTTTTATTTTATGTTTTCTATTTAAATTTGTGATGCACTTGATTTAATTTAATTTATATATAGGATGTGAGTTTAGGTTAAGATTGTTTTTCTTTTCTTTTTCTTTCTTTCTTTCTTTTTTTTTTTTTTTTTTTTTTTTTTTTGGCCTATATCTGTCCAATTGTTCCAGCACCATTTGTTAAAAGGATGTCTTTCTGCCCTGAAGTATTGTTTCTCCTTTGTCAAAAATCAGTTAGCCGTGTTTGTGTGGAGCTATTTCTTGGATCTCTACTCTGTTCCCTTCATCTGTGTGTCTCCCTTTGCCAATATTATTCCATGCTGTCTTGATTTACGTAGCTATATAACAAATTCTAAAACCAAGCAGACTGATGCTTCCCATTTTATTCTTCTTTTGAAGGAACCATGTAGGACAGGCATTTGGCCTAGCTGATAAGTAACTGCATGCCCTCATCCCACATAGGAGTGCCTGGGATGGAGTCACGCACACCATAGAAGACAGCAGGTATTGGCTCAAGAGTTTGGTTCACTGCCACTTACGTGAGAACTTTGAACTGAATTCCTGCCTTCTAGCTTTGGCTGGTCACTCCCTGATATTTGGGACATTTCAGGAGTGAACCAGCAAAATGGGAGATCTCAATCTCTCTCTCTCTCTCCCTCTTCCTCTCTTCCTCTCTTTCTCCTCTCCCTCCCCCTCTCCCGCTCTCTTTCTCCAATTTTGTAAACATGGAAAAAGGAGCGATGAGTATGAATTCCAGCCTAATTAGACAGTAAAACATGTCCTAAAACTTCTATGATTAAAATACTGGCAGGCCAATGAAACAATAGGAAATCTGTAAGTAGAAACAATTGCACATGGAAATCAAGTATATGATACAGGAATAATTTCCAAAATACAGAGAAAAGATTAAAATTTAAATTAGCAGCTTTGGTACAGCTGCAGAATGATAAAATTGGATCATTCTTTGTAATGCATATCAGGTTTTCAAATGTATCTCAAATTTTAAATGAAATCATGCACCTACCAGAAGAATACATGGATAAATCCATCATAATCTGCGAGTTGGGAAATCTTACTATGTTACTCAAAATCCAGAAGCAGCAAATAAGGAATAAAGATATACGTTTTTATATTTTTAAAAGATGTGTGATAAGAAACAAATACTACATGTAAGTTAAAGGGCACATTCCATATGGAAAATAAAGAGTCATACTAATAAGGCAAACAAATCTGAATTTTCTTAAAATAGAGATTCAAAAATAGAAAAGAAAAAAGCCACCAACTTTGCAGAAACAGAGGCTAAAGAAACAAACATAATTCACAGGAAAAGAAACGCAAATGACTTGTAATCATATGAAAAGATGCTCAAGCTTGTTTATACAGTGAGGGAAATGTAAATTAAAATTATAATGAGATATTATTTTCAACCACCAAAATGGAAAAAAAAAAATCCTCCTAGTTGCCCAATATAGCCTGGTACGAATCTGTGTGGTGTAGGCACTCTCCTACAGCACCAGCAGAAAGCAAAGGGCTCATTCTCTTTGGAGGGGGACTTTGGCGATACCTAGAAAATTACATAGGCCCATTTACCCTCGGACCCAGCAATTCTACTTCTAGACTCTCTCCTGAAGGTACACACACTACAGTAATTACAATTTTATAACTTAAAGACTTGATCTTGTTATTGAATGGCCAAATAAAAAAGCAATCTACCATAATCTCACAAATTGGCTTTTTAAAAATATTTTAATACCATCTTTCCTCATTATTCCAAATTCAGAATAAAACAAGTATCACTCCTAAGGGTGTATGTAGCTCGTGTACTTCTTAATATCTCTGTCCCACATCAACCCACACAGACAGACATTTTGAGAATTCTTAGACTGCACGTGGGAATCTATCATTGTAGGGCAAGAGAAGGAATGATCTGGGTTATGCACCAGAGAAAAGTACTGTAACCAGTGAGCTGAGGACCATGGGTAGAACTGAGGTTACAGGGTGGCTGAAGAACATCCACACAGCCTTTCTTAAGTGGAGGGAAAAGGAAGTGTGTCCTTCTGTTAAAAGAAAAATGTATTTTTGGTCTCCATTATCAAGCATGGCTCTTATCCAAAATCAACTGAAGACATTTAAATCTTATTTTGCTTGTGTGTTGTCCTAAGCATTAGTTTGGGTCATAAAAAGTTAATGCTAGGATTATGGAACCTACCTCCTTACTATATAGATGACTACAACCTGAACTTGGGCAAGTGAAGCCCTGGGGTGCAGCACTTAAGGAACCGGTGCTCACAGTATTATGAAGGTGCAGGGCCAGCCCCAAGGTGAGTGCCTTCTGTACTTCTGCGCCTTGAGCACTTTATTCATCTTGCCTTAGGGTGAGCTCTAAAATGGATGCCCACAGAGACAAAAGGCTTGCTCAGCTCATAGCTCATATGGTTAACTGGTGACAGCAGAATTAACACAAGTTCTCTAAAGAAGTCTGGAGTCTGCCACCTCCACCCTTGCCCCTGTTCCAAGGAAAAGCCTAAAGACAGAGCGGTCAGCCCCTCAGTCTGTATCAGACCAAGGGCTCCTACTTGGTATTGGCAGAGTGACCAACAAGAGCACACCGAGACTTCACCTGCAGCAAGACTGTCACTCCATTCATGTAGTAGGAAAATGTCCATCAGGTGAATCAAGTAAGCCAAAAGAATATGTGTCATCTACATTGACAGCCAAGACACTTTTTAAAGTGCTAATGAAATTATTATGAACAGTGACTTTGCTAGTGAACAAACCATTCCTCTCACTGATCGAAACACATGGAAAAATCTCCCGGGAAGAAAGTACTTCCATTTTGAATACGGCCTTTGTTATGAAGTTCAAAGAAACAGTCCTGCATTTTCAAGAATATGCTAAAACTCAAGAGTTTTCAAGCAAATAGATGCAACAATCCTTATTTACCCAAGAGAAATGAAAACTCGTGTTCACACACAAAAAAATCTGTATATGAATATTTATAGGGTCTTTATTCTTAATCACAAAAAAGTCTGGAAGTAATGGAACTGTCCTTCAGGGAATGAACGGACAAGCAGATTCTGGCACATTGATATACTGGAATACTACAGAGAAACAAAAAGGATTGAACTACCGATGTTATATGAGACAACTTGGATGAATCTCAAGTGCAACACACAGAGTAGAAGAAAACTGACCCAAAAAGATGACATTGCAGAACAGAAAAAAATTCATAGGAGAGAAGATAGACCAGTGATCACCGGGATTGGAAGTTGAGGAAAGGATTGACCACAAAGAGACTGAGGAAGTTCTTGCATTGATAGAACCGTTTCTTACATCTTGTCTATAGTGTTAGTCGATGGGCTGAATATATTTCTGAAAGGTCACAGAATAACAAGGATACCTTTCATTGTAGAGCACATTTTGATAACTTCTTTAGTATAACTGCTTTCTTTTGTAATTCTGTATATTAAATTTCAGACATCTAAAACAAAATACTTGGAATGCCTACATTTCATCTTGAAGTGTGTGGGTTTGGGTCCTGGCTCCACGTGCAATTCCAGCTTCCTGCCATTTCAGACCCTGGGAGGCAGTAGTGGTGGCTCAAGGACTTGGGTCCCTGACACCCATGTGGGAGATTTGGGTTGGGTTCCTAACTCCTGGCTTCAGTCTAGACCAGCACTGGTTTTTGTGGATATTTGTACAGTGAAACAATAGGTTCTCTGTCTTTTGAACAAATACATTTTTTAAAAAAAATAAAAATTTACTGTGAGAAGAGCTCCATGAAATTCACCAGACTTTCAAAAGGGTCCATGAGGAAAAAAGACAGTAAGAATCTCTGTAAAATGAGGCATTGTCCTTGGCTGCTACCTTTGGTGGTGCTGAGCTCTACCTTCCACTCCTGACAACTTTGCTCAACCTGAGCCATTTCTTAAGAGATTCACAGAGGAGGAACATGACGTGTATGTGTGTGTGTGCATGCATGTTGAGGTGGATTCGTTCTGAGAGGAGAAGTGTGGTGGGGGCAAGAGGCGCAGAATCACCACATAGAACCTGGGAGTTGGGTGAAAGCAGGCCAGAGGAGAGCAGCTTGCACACTCGTTTATTTCACTTGGTACAGCAGCTTATATAGCCGAGGCAGCCAATCCAGTCAAGGGATGGTTTATGCCCTAACCAATCACTGCCTGTTGCCAGGCAGGCTCCTTTTCCAGGTGGGTTTCAAAGCCCTTCCTGAGTAACTGATGCTCGCTTGCCAGTGGCCATCTTGGCATGGCCTTCTCATTACACCACATTTCCCCCATTTTGTTTAATTTTGAGCAACAGGAGGCATGATTCTTGGCCATACTATTGTTGACCCCGTTTTGATGTGGTCTCCGTATGCAGCTGTGCCTGTCTTAGGTTGTCCCCCAGGGGATCTTACCCGTCATTGACTAACCAGCGCTCAAAACAGGAGACCACAGGAGTGCTTGCTCAGATGGGGGTAGGAATGAGGAACAGTGGTAATCAGGAATAGCATGACAGCACACAGGCTATTCGTTGTTTGAATGACTGACCAGAGCTAAGTGGGGTATAAAGCAGTAGTGGATGTGGCTATGGGCAGTCCCTCAGGGTAGGATGATAGGGCAGCAGCTTGACAATCAGTACAGGTGTGTCCACTAATAAAGCGGACTCTCAGTCTTGTTCAGCTGGTTCTGGTTGACTGTCAGTTGCAGGCTCGATGTTTCTGGCTGCTACCCAAATGGGCTGTCCTGCATTCTCTGGAAACCTCAAATAGCTAAAGCTGGGGCATCACAATACCAAATTTCAAGACATACTGCAGGGCAGTTATAATCAAAACAGCCTGATACTAGTACAAAAACAGATACATTGACCAATGGCACAAAACTGAAATACCAGAAATCAATCCAAACATCTACAACCAACTTATATTTGATCAAGAAGCTAACACCAATCCCTGGAGCAAGGACAGTCTCTTCAACAAATGGTGCTGGGAAAACTGGATTTCCACATGCAGAGGTATGAAGCAAGACCCCTACCTTACACAAAAATCCACTCAACATGGATTAAAGATCTAAATCTATGACCTGACACCATCAAATTATTAGAGAACACTGGAGAAACCCTGCAAGACATTGGCATAAGCAAAGAGTTCTTGGAAAAGACCCCAGAGGTACTGGCAGTCAAAGCCAAAATTGACATTTGGGATTGCATCAAATTGAGAAGTTCCTGTATGGCAAAAGAAACAGTCAGGAAAATGAAGAGGCAATTGACAGAGTGGGAAAAATTATTTGCAAACTATACAATTGATAAAGGATAACCAGAATCTACAAAGAGATCAAGAAACTCCACAACAACTAAACAAACAACCCAGTTAAGAGATGGGCCAAGGACCTCAATAGACATTTTTCAAAAGAGGAAATCCAAATGGCCAACAGACACATGAAAAAATGTTCAGGATCACTAGCCCTCAGGGAAATGCAAATCAAAACCACAATGAGGTTTCACCTCCCAGTTAAAATGGCTTTCATAGAGAAATCAACAAACAACAAATGCTGGAGAGGATGTGGGGGAAAAGGTACCCTAATCCACTGTTGGTGGGAATGCAAACTGAAAAAGCCACTATGGAAGACAGTTTGGAGGTACCTCAGAACCCTGAACATAGTCCTACCATATGACCCAGCCATGCTACTCCTTGGAATTTATCCAAGGGAAATGAAATCAGCAAATAAAAGAGTTATCTGCATCTCCATGTTTTTTGCAGCTCAATTCACAACAGCTAAGACACAGAATCAACCTAAATGCCCATCAACAGAATACTGGTTAAAGAAATCATGGAATATGGACTCTATGGAATACTACACATCAGCAAAAAAAGATAAAATCCGGCTGGCGCCGCAGCTCACTAGGCTAACCCTCCACCTTGCGGTGCCAGCACACCAGGTTCTAGTTCCGGTTGGGGTGCCAGATTCTGTCCTGGTTGCCCCTCTTCCAAGCCAGCTCTCTGCTGTGGCCAGGGAGTGCAGTGGAGGATGGCCCAAGTGCTTGGGCCCTGCACCCCATGGGAGACCAGGAGAAGCACCTGGCTCCTGC
Source organism: Oryctolagus cuniculus (assembly GCF_964237555.1). Classification (NCBI taxonomy): domain Eukaryota; kingdom Metazoa; phylum Chordata; class Mammalia; order Lagomorpha; family Leporidae; genus Oryctolagus; species Oryctolagus cuniculus. Next base: position 79,975,383 of record NC_091446.1, on the reverse strand, counting down.
CTTCGGATCAGCGTGGTGCACCGGCCGCAGCGCGCCAGCTGCGGCGGCCACTGGAGAGTGAACCAATGGCAAAGGAAGACCTTTCTCTCTGTCTCTCTCTCACTGTCCACTCTGCCTGTCCAAAAAAAAAGTTACCTGATTTTTCTATTTTCTGTCTCCTCTTCCCCACTTTACAAGGAAAATCACTTTGAAAGAAAAAGTGCAGGCTGGTGTGGTGCACAGCAGGTTAAGCCACTGCCTGCAACACTAGCATCCCATATATGCCTGGGAAAGCAGCAGAGGACAGCTCAGTGCTTGGTGCCTGGGCTCCTGCCACCCACGTGGGAGACCCAGAAGAAGCTCCTTGCCCCTGGCTTTGGCCTGCCCAGCCCCAGCTGTTGTGCTCATTTAGGGAGTGAATCAGTGGATGGAAGACCTCCCTCTCTGTCTCTTCCTCTCTCTAACTTTGCCTTACAAATAAATAAAAGTAAATCTTTAAAAAAATAAAAAAGAACAAATTGCTTTTATTCTTTTCCATCATCCTATATTTATTCACTTTTTGCTCTTTAAGCCACGTTTTGATTTTACTTTCGTGTTCTTCAGCCCTTCTTGGTCTACAATACCAATCTCCTCTGATCAGCTCCCAGGAACTCACTCTCTGTGAAGGAAGGAAGGGCTGCCTGATTCTAGAGTCTAACCCCAGTTAAGACCTTTAACCAAATGTGTTGTCACTTCATTTTCTGATAATCCTCTGCAGTAAACTGGCTTCACATTCCATGTGCTCCCGGATCTCCCTTAGCACCCCTGAACTTTCTGAAGGATAATCCGATCCCTAGTGAGAAGGACTGGGAAAGCGAATGAAAGTAAACTGAGCACTGTAGCAGAGTGAGAAATCAGACATAGGGACTTCTCGATGATTTCCTGGAGTTAACATCACTGAAAGATGAAACTTCAGAGGTTGGGCTGAACTCAGGTTCTGAAGTAGCTGGCTGAGACTGAGGAGGAATAAACCCAGAGTCAACATTCCCCAGTGTTGGAATAATCCCTGTGAAGTGTGACGTTATATATACAGTGCTCAAGAAGGAGTCCAGAGACTTTCACTCCTAAATATGGTACCCTGGCTTGCTGCCTATTTTAAACTATAGGGACCTAGAGCAGAGCGGATGTCAGGAGAGACTTCCTCTCATGTCTCCTTTTGTGCTAAATTCTGGACCCCCAAAGAAGAATCTAATTACCTCTGGTCCCTCTGCTGAGTTTTCATCAACTGAAACTCATATGGCAGGAAGAAAGAGTGAAGTCTGTCAACCTATCTGGGGCGACTTTTGTCACACTCTCTTGTCTCTACTTGAGCCCATTCTGTATCACAAAAAGAATCTTGTGTTACCCCTTGTCTATCCTGCAGGTCCGGTGGGTGGACTTTGTCCCAGGCGACTGTGTGTGTCTTCAAGCCCTATGAATTCCCTGAAACTCATCTACTAGTCTCCTCTAAGTTGTCTATCTGCTCCATTCTCCTCCTCCCCTGGGGACAAGGGATATACAGGCTTCTGAAATGCTATGGTTTGATGGGACAGGGCTCCCAGGACTCATGCAGACATGTTAGCCCCACGGTCATAAGTTCGTGGTATTAAGGGAGTAAAAGATTGATACCACTAAGGTGTATGAGAGGTGAGCCTGCTGGGGGGTCCTTGGGTCACTGTGAGCATGCTTCAGGTCGTTTTCATGAGAGTGCTGGCTACAAAAGCCAGGTTGGGCCTACCTGCTCCCTCTCTGCTTCCTGGTTCACCTTGTGATGGATTCTTTCTCGGTGTCAACATCTTGAATCCCTGGCCTTGACACATGGCCAACCTGAGACTGTGAGTTGAAATCAGCTGCCTTTCCTTTTAGTAATAAGATGACCAGTATAGAAAACTGAGAGTGGGAGTGGGGTCATCACTGTAACAAAAACCCAAAAACTTGGGGGAAGCTTTGGAATTGGTTTACTGGAAAAAGTTTGGGGGAAGAAAAGGTTTACTGGAAAAGAATTTGAGGGAGGGGCCGGCACTGTGGTGTGGTAGGTAAGGCCACCACCTGTGGTGCCAGCATCCCCTATGGGTGCCAGTTTGTGTCCCGGATGCTCCACTTCCCCATCCAGCTCTCTGCTATGGCCGGGGAAAGCAGCAGAATATGGCCCAAGTCCTTGGGCCCCTGCACTCGCATGGGAGATGTGGAGGAAGCTCCTGGCTCTTGGCTTTGGATCAGCACAGCTCCGGCCATTGTGGCCATTTGGGGAGTAAACCAGTGGATGGAGGACCTCTCTCTCTCTCTCTCTCTCTCTGTCTTTCAAATAAACAAATAAATCTTTAAAAAAATAAAAAGATCTTGGGGGAGCCAGCTAGAGAAAGCCTCAAGTGCCATAAGCTGAGATCAGGGCAATTTTAACAAGGGCCTGGAAGAACAACAAAAGCCGTGCTGATGAGGTTTCAGAAGGAAATGAGGATGCAGCAGGGAACTGCAGTAAGGCCCCTGGTAGCCTCACTGTGCCCAACCCTGATACTGTGTGGGAGGCTAAACTTCAAGATGTGGATCCATTTGCAGAGGCCATTGGAAGGCAGCAAAGGGCTCCGGCTTTGGCATGGGTGCTGCTGACTGTATTCTAGCTCAACATGTGAATTATCCTGAACACATGCTCCACCCAACAGCCCACCCAGTCTTGGAGTGTGAAATTCCAAAACCAGGAGCCAAATTAACCTACTTCCTTCATGAGGAGCTTCTATCGGGTATCTTGCTGTAGTCAAGAAAAGCTGACAAACAGATAAATCATGTCAGGCTAGTAGGTCATCACCATGATGGCCTCCATGCAGGTGACAACTTCTGTATCTGTCTATCTTCAGTTCCTCTCAGTGAACCTTCACGGGGAGGAGAGAATGCTTCCCTTTCACCCCTACCCCTGAGACTCGTCTTTGGCTGGAGCTGGCATTCATTAGTTGTTTCCTAACTATTCCACCAATAAGAACTTGAGTCAATAGTGAGAAAATTCTTAATTTTTTAAAAAATTTACTCACTTGAAAGGCAGAGTTAAAGAAAGAGAGACAGACAGTGAGAGAGAAAAAGAGAGACAGACAGACAGACAGATCTATCCATTGGTTCATTCCCCAAATGGCTGCAATGGTTGAGACTGGGCCAGACCAAAGCCAGGAGTCTGGAATAATATCTGGGTCTCCTATATGGGTGCAGTGGCAGCAGATGGGAAACTGAGCATCCAGGACTTGAACTGGCATCCATTTATGATGCCAGCATTGCAGGCAATGGCTTAATGTATCATACCACAACACCAGCCCCAGAAGTTTCTTAATTTAAACTGCTTATTTCTTTATATAGTTATTTATAAATTTATCTTATTTATATTTAAATATTTGCTAAAGCGTGTGGTAGTTGTGTAGACAAAATCTCCATTACTCATTGCAATCATTCATTTTCAGGAAATACTGAGGGTTCATCATGTGCTCAACACCGATGTGGCTATGAGAGAGGCAGCAGCAGACTAGCTGTGCCCGTACCTGTATTCACAGAATTTACACTCTCCAGCCCTGGGAAGTGAGTGGCTGCACAGGTACAGATGTCCCAAGTGTGTGACCATCAGGAGTGATGCCCACGGCAGACAGCTGCTGGACACCATGGGGCAGGTCCAGAGTTAGGTCAGGGGAAGGTAAACGCTAGGGCATCACCCCTGCTTTCCCAGGGAAAGTGCTCTGCTGCTTTCCTCAAGCTTCATGGTTCACTGGAGCCAGCTCTGGGAAGACAGATAAATTTAAACAGGAAGACTTAACCAGAGACATCAAGTTTTATCTAGGGTGTATATGAGCTCCATATCATTTAAAATGCATAACAAAATTCTGTCTTGCATAGGACTTTGAGTAGGCTACTGACTTGAGCACAGGGGTCGAATGCCTTTCTCTCCATTAGAAGGATTAATGGGTTGTAAACATGCAGAAAATTTTCATCAGCCCTGGGTTGCAATCAAAAGTGAAAAATCAACTTGAGAGATTTACAAGCTACACCTTATTGTCACTGAGGGGAAAATAAAGAGGCATGCCTGCATCTCCACAGGGGCATCACATGGCTGATAAAGCATTAGTTAGAGTGAGTTGAGAACATCTTGGCTGCCTGGGATTTGCAGACTCCAAGAGCACCAACAGGGAAGCAACTGTGAGATGCTGTCCTGAGCCTCGCACCAGAGGGAGAAGGGTAAAGAAAGCCCCCATGCCCAGAAATGAAGCGTAACTGCCATCATGAGGCTGGAGTATGTGCCCCTTACCACCTCAGAGAGAGGCAAGCCTAGGAGGCAGAAGCAGCCAGAGGCAGCTCTCCTGTTCTGTTTCTTTTCTGTGCTATGCACCCCCAGGGCCATGAACTTGGAGAAAGCAGTCTGTACAGGCAGTGAACAGCAGCACCAGCAAGGAGGACCCCCAGCCAGCACACACTCCATAGGGACTACCAGTGATGCAATTCACAGATGGGCAGATTAAGGCATGGATATAAGTAACTACCCAGTAGTCTCTAGGGTCTTCAAAATTTTCATGGAAAGTAAGTTTTAAGGAAAAACTATGCATAAGCTGCAAAATTTATCTGCACCAAAATAAACTCATACTAACTTATTATACTGTGCCTGAGTACAACCTAGTTTGAGGCCCTAGGAAAGATCAAACATCATTTGAATCAGGCACCGAATCAGAGCAGCATGGATTCTGCTAAAATTGAGGCAAGAACAAATGCCAAGTTTATGAAGGTTGGGGAGAATGGTGAAATTAAGACAACGCTCCAGTGGAATTAGCAATTTACAAATGGTAAATTATTTCAAAAAGGGACAAGAGGATGTTGAAGATAAGCCCACAGCAGAAGACTACACACATCAATCTGCGAGGAAGCAATTAAACTTATTCAAGCCCTACTTGACGAAGACACACAACTGACAGCAGAACCAGCAGCCAACACTGCAGACACCTCAACTCATTCAGCTTAAACAGCTCTGGCCCCAAAAAGAAAGTGCAGCAAACTTTCCACTCAACAGGTGCCAGAATGTGGCATCCAACTCGGCTGCAGACAAAAGCAGAACTTTCAGTGGAAACTTTAAATAAGCGACACCAAGATTCCGAAGCATTTCTTTGAAGAGTTATAACAGGAGATGAAACCTGGCTTTACCTGAAGGACTCTGAAGACAAAGCACAGCTAGAGAAGTGGCTACCAAGAGGTGGACGTGGTCCAGTCAAAGCAAAAGGGACCTGTGTGTTCCATATCTAACAGTCCACCTTGCACATGACCACATTTTCTTTTTCTTTTATTTACTTATTTTTTTTTTCACAGGCAGAGTGGACAGTGAGAGAGACAGAGAGAAAGGTCTTCCTTTTGCCGATGGTTCACCTTCCAATGACTGCCGCGGGTGGCACTCTGTGGCCGGCGCACCGCGCTGATCCAAAGGCAGGAGCCAGGTACTTATCCTGGTCTCCCATGGGGAGACTTGGGCCATCCTCCACTGCACTCCCAGGCCACAGCAGAGAGCTGGCCTGGAAGAGGGACAACCGGGACAGAATCCGGCGCCCCGACCGGGACTAGAATCCAATGTGCCGGCGCCGCAAGGTGGAGGATTAGCCTACTGAGCCACAGCACCGGCCGACCACGTTTTCTATTTCCAGTCATCAGCTGATGGACATCTTGGTTGAGTCCATTTCTTTGCTATTGTGAGTTGATCTACAATAAACATGGGAGTGCTTTCATATGCCGACTTCTGGGTGGAACTGGAGATCACTATGCTAAGGGAAATAATGCAGACCCAGAAAGACAAACATCATGTTTCCTCTCATACGTAAAGGTTAATACACATACACACATATGAGAGAAAGAAAAGTGTGTGGATATCATATTGTTTGGTCCATGGTTATAAATATTATCTCCATTAAATTACAACCTCTACAATTTAATAATATACCATATTGGGGCCAGAGCTGCGATGCAGCAGTTAAAGCCACCACCTGCAGTGCCAGCATCTCATATGGGTGCTGGTTTGAGTCCCGGCTGCTCCACTTCTGATCCAGCTCTCTGCTATGGAATGGGAAAGCAGTGAAAGATGGCCTAAGTCCTTGGGCCCCTGAAACCACATGGGAGACCCAGAGGAACCTCCTGGCTCCTGGCTTTGGATCAGCACAGCACCAGCCATTGTGGCCATCTGGAGAGTGAACCTGCAGATAGAAGAACTCTCTCTCTCTCTTTCTCTCTCTCTCTCTCTGCCTCTCTATAATTCTGCCTTTCAAGTAAATAAATATTTTTAAAAAAAGAAAAATACACCATTATTTCCTCACTTGTGACAACTGTTATGAATCCTACATCATATAATATTAATATCCTTGTTTTCAAGAAAAATAGTATGCATGTATATGATATCTACATACGAAGTGAACATGGGAAAATGTTGAAAAGATTAAATCTAAGAACATAAATATGATCTTTAAAATACATAGACTGATGTAATGAAAGTGATCTAGATTTGCCCAATTTTTTAGTTATAGCTGATTCTGTTTCATTTGTGTTTGATTACATACAGTACACACCAAAACATTACATTTTTGCATCTCAAGGTGATTATTACAAGACAAAATCTCCATTTACTCTTCCTTATAACCAAGGTGGTGGGGCTGGAATTGTGGTACAGCAGGTAAAGTCACTGCCTTCGACACCGGCATCCCATATGGGCACAATTTCAAGTCCCAGCTGCTCTATTTCTGATACTTCTCCCTGCTAATGTGCCTAGGAAAAGCAGCAGCAGATGGTCCCAGTGCTTGGGCCCCTGCCACCCATGTGGGAGACCCAGATGAAGCTCCTGGCTCCTAGCTTCAGCTTGACCCAGCCCTGGCCATTGTGGTCATCTGGGGAGTGAACCAGAGATGAAAGATCTCTCTCTTTCTTTCATTCTCTTTCTGTAACTCTGACTTTCAAATACATAAATAAATATTAAAAACAAAAACAAAGTGATATATATGTGTATATGTACATACACATATAGACAAGGGCCAGAGTGTGGACAGATGATATGGTGTCTTCAGGCTCACAGTTGATGAAGGGATCCTTCACAGGATATGACAAGTACAGAACATTTACATGCATCATTTATAGAGACAACTGATTACATGTGTGTAATAACATCTCAGGGGATTCATCTGAATGACAGCATGATAAAAACCAGTAACTCTTTGATGTCCAACACAATTGGTGATACAAGATCATTAGCTTCCTTTATTTACACTCACCAAAATTATATAAACATTTAAAACTGGTACAGAATTGCCTATTAAGGCTATATTAGCCACGAAAGGAGAGGTTGTGTCTGTAAAGGCAGTGACTCTCAACTTTTCTATTTATGTGTTCACCTGTTAACTCTAAAAGAGGACACCAGTGAGTTAGTTTACTGAAAAAAAAATCATAGTTTGTGAGACTTTCCTCCTCCTTTCCAAGGTACTGATACAGAACTTCACACATATGATTTCTTGGGCAAAAATGGAAAAGAATACTTGAATACATTATATAACCCAAAGTAATTCTGCACTAATGGAACATTACTTCCTATAGAAAGAAGGCTAAAAAGTGAATATTAAAACATGAGATTTAGAAAAACAAGTGAACTGATCAAAAGCAAAGATCATGGCAACAGTTTTGGAGGTGCTCAAGGCACTGTGCTGTTGACTTTTTGGGGAATAAAGCAAGGTAACATCTGCTTCTTACGAGGCTGTTTCGAGAAAGTCACCCAAAAGCTTAGCAGAAAAATGCCCAGGAAGCTTTACAAGAGAATCTTCCACGACGACAAAGCTCCTACTCATGCCTCTCATCAAAGAAGGTGATTTTGTGAGAGGTTCAATGGAAAATAGCCCTGACTTGGCTCCTTCTGAATTCCTTTTGTTTCCTAATATAAAAAAAATATGGAGCTGGCGCTATGGTGTAGTGGGTAAAGCCACTGCCTGCAGTGCCAGCATCCCACATGGGCGCCAATTGAAATCCCAGCTGCTCCACTTCCAATCCAGCTCTCTGCTGTGGTCCAAATCCTTGGGCCCCTGCACCCACGTGGGAGACCCAGAAGAAGCTCTTGGTTCCTTGCTACAGACTGGGGCAGCTCTGGCTGTTGCAGCCACCTAGGGAGTGAACCAGTGATTGTAAAACCTCTCTCTCTTTCTCTCTCTATCTCCCTCCTTCTCTGTAACTCTGGCTTTCAAGTAAACAAATAAATCTTTTAAAAAAATTTTAAAAGACACAAATTTTTCTTTGTTTAATAATTAAGTAAACTGAAAATAGACCTTTGTAAAAATTAAGAGTGGGAATGTGAGAGGGAGGAGGAAGAAGGGTTGGAACATGGGCAAAAGGAAGATAGGGGGCGAAGTGTCCTAAATGTTCCTAAATCTGTATCTAGGAAAGACACAAAATTTGTATAACTTGAATAATTTTTTAAAAAGATTTATTTATTTATTTGAAAGAGTTACAGATAGAGGGGGAACGACAGAGAGATCGTCCATCTGCTGGTTCACTCCCTAAACAGCCAAGACAGCCAAGGCTGAGCCAGGCTGAAGCCAGGAGCCAGGGGCTTCTTCAGGGTCTCCCACATGCGTGCAGTGGTGCAAGCATTTGGGCCATCCCCTCTGCCTTTCCAGGCACACTAGCAGGGAGCTGGATGGAGGTGAAGCAGCCGGGACTCAAACTGCCCTTATGGGATACTGGCACTGCAGAAGGTGGTTTAAACCCCGGTGCCACAATGCTAGCCTTCTGTGTTTCTTACACCAGTCCAGTCTGCTAGTCCTCAAGGCCCAGATCAGTGCTGGCACACACAGATAATCAATGAATGTAAAGTTCCTTTGACCTCCTGTTATCAGCCCCCAGCCTCTCTCACGACTACAGCATCTCATTTCAGAAGATGTGAAATTCAGAGTTGAGTTTTCCTAACTGAAGGAGCCATGCCACCCCATGCCACCTTCGCCTACTAACCCTGCATCAGGAGTGCATGGTCTGTCTGTTCTCTTCTCCATTTCCTTACTGCCTGGAGCTTCCTGCGCTCTGCAGCCACTTCCCCTGCTAGGAGGAAGCTGGAAGGGACTAATTGCTCTCCCAAACTGCCATTCTGTCTTTGTGGCTCCAGGTCCGGGCCCCAGTAAGTGCCTCAGTGTGTCTGTGTGTATGGCAGCCAATAGCTGGGATTCTTGAGGGCACCTGATGAGTCTTATGAGCCTTTATGACACTCAATACATAATAAATAATAATACACTCATGCTGCCAGAGGATCACTCTATGACTGCAGCTATGATGAACCACTCAGAAGGAAGTAATAACCGTGAGCAAACAGAAACACAAAGAAACAATCTGTTGTGCTACACCTAAAAATAAATCTAGGAACACAGAGAGATTCATCAGGGTTTGAAATATTTTGTTGACAAAGCCGCAGAGATAATAGGTGTGTTTAAACGGGTCCTTTCTGGCACAGCTTCACTCGGTGGTGCCAGCATATTATTTTCCAATCCTCACACGGAGGCAGACAGGGACCGTGCTGGGGCCAAGGAGGAGGCACCTAGTCCCCTTGCCATCGTTTGTGACCTGGAGCCACAACTCGTCCAGGGGAAGCTGACTTCACTCTTTCTGCCGCAGGCCAGCAGTCTGGCTCTTGGAAGCAGACAACAATGGGGCGGGGGAGGCATTTAGCACTATCAGTTCATACACCCTGGCTATAATGCCTCTTTTTAAAATGTATGTATTTGTGGGCCAGCGCCACAGCTCACTTGGTTAATCCTCCACCTGCAGCGCCGGCATCCCATTTGGGCGCCGGGTTCTAGTCCTGGTTGCTCCTCTTCCAGTCCAGCTCTCTGCTGTGGCCCGGGAAGGCAGTGGAGGATGGACCAAGTGCTTGCGCCCCTGCACCTGTATGGGAGGCCGGGAGGCGGGACCTGGCTCTTGGCTTTGGATCGGCGCAGAGCGCCAGCCATGGCAACCATTTGGGGGGTGAACCAACGGAAGGAAGACCATTTTCTCTGTCTCTCTCTCTCTCTCACTGTCTAACTCTGTCAAATAAAAAAATTAAAATATATGCATTTGTTCGAAGAACTGGAGGGGAGGGACAGCATTTCACAGTTTTTGCTCTAGCAAAGGCATGTTGGCTAGGTGTCTGAATGCCATACAACAACAAAACGCATGGAGCCAAAAATTGGGTTCTCTTCAAACTAATGGATCTACTGCACAATTCCATTTTTAGAACAGACTTGATAAAGTTTTAATGATGGAGAACAGACCAGTGGTTGCCAGAGTTAGGGTCAGGGGGAAGGTGTCATTATACAGAGGTTGATTGAAAGAGTTCCTTTGCAGTGACGGAGAGTTTTGTGTCTTGATTGTGGAGGTCTCAATGCTGATTTACACGTGTGGAGAAACCCCACAGCATCACACACCAGCAGCAGCAACAACAAAAACTGATGAAAACCAAACAAGTGCCACAGTTTAACCAATAGTATTGTACCACTGCCAATTTCCTGACTTCGAAAATACGCTCGGGGATATAAGGTGTTGCTGGGAAAAGCTGTGTGAGGCACACATGTAAAATTCCTATGTGATTTTTGCCACTTTTATGGGTTTTAAATTAGCTCAAAATTTTAAAAAGTTTTAAAAATGCAAAACGGAAGTGCACTATTGCTACAAAGGTGAAGATGCTGCTTGGGATGTCCACACCCCTATTCAGAGTGCCTGGGTCTGAGTGCAAGTTCTACTCCAATGCCAGTTCCTAGCTGATGCACATCCTGAAGGGAGTGGGCGGTGGCTCAAAGCAGCTGGGTCCCTGCCACCCATGTGGCTGACCTGGATGGGGTTCCCGGCCCCAGCTTCAGGCTGGCACAGCCCTGGCTGCTGTGGACATTTGGGGAGTGAAGCAGCAGACGGGAGCTTTTTCTCTGTATGTCTGCCTGTTTCTCTCCTCCCTCTCTCACAAATAAATAAAATAAATGAATTTAAAAATGTATATACTGTATCTGAGAGACCATGAATTGAGCAGAAAGGAAGAAAAGAAACTCCATAAAATTATTCAACAACTCATGGACTCACCTTCAAGCTGGCCATGAAGGGATCTGATTCTGCTGAGTGTACAAGAGATTTAGAACTAAATCAACCAATGAATCATTGCCCAAGTCTCAGACTGACCACAAGGTGGCACACATGCGGGCCAAATCTGAATCACAGTCCAAAGAAAATGAGTTGAAGCTTGTGGTAGAAATGCAGCCTGGTTATCTGCCTTTAAAAACGACCCAGAGTACAAAATATAGTATTCACACTATTCAGGAAACAATCCTGGATTATGCAGCACCGGAGAATCAGGAAACTCTCAACCTGAGTGGGAAGACTATTATTAACAGGCACAGACGCCAAGATAACACAGATGTTAAAATACTTGGGAGAGACAGTGGCACAGCTATTGTGCAAATGGCCCAACAAGCAATAGTAAACACTCTTGAAAAAAATGACAAATCAGAAGGTTAGCAAATAAGAATGTGTAGGAAGAATCAAATAGGAGTTTTGGAACTGAAAAAAAAAATAACAACCAAAATGTAAAATTCATTGGATGAGGCAGAGAATGATAACAGAGAGAAAAGAAAAAAAAAAAAAAGATGGGAGGAAAAAGATGAACAGAGTTTTGGTGATCTGTGTGACCACAATGAAGAATTCAGGCCACTAGAATCCTAGGAACAGAGACTACTGATAAATATAACAGGTTTTTATTTTAAAAGATTTATTTACTTATTTGAGAGGTAGAGTTACAGACAGTGAGATGAAGAGACAGAGAGAAAGGTCTTCCATCCTCTGGTTAACTCCTCAAATGGCCACAACAGCTGGAGCTGTGCTGATCTGAAGCCAGGAGCCAGGAGCTTCTTCCAGGTCTCCCACACAGGTGCAGGGGCTCAAGCACTTGGGCCACCTTCTACTGCTTTCCCAGGCCATAGCAGAGAGCTGGATTGGAAGTGGGGCAGCCAGGACTCAAACTGGCACCCATGTGGGACGCCAACACATCAGGCAGAGACTTAATCAACTGCACCACAGTGCCGGCCCCAAGAGGTTTATAAAATGGATTCAATGGGGGCTGGATCTGTGGCATAGCAGGTAAAGCTGCCGCCTGCAGTGCCAGCATCCCATATGGGCACTGGTTTGAGACTCGGGTCTCACAGAGAACCCTGCCCTGGAGCAGGAGTATCACAGGGCATCGTGGTCACTGAAAGGCCAGAGTGGCTGAAGCAGAAACTGCAGTGAAATTGTACAAAATGAGACTGGGAATTCAGAGCCACGTACAGAAGGAACTGCCTCTGTTCTAAGAATATTGGCAAGGCAGAAAGAGAGGGAAAGAGGGGAGAGAGAGAGAGAGAGAGAACTGAATTCTGAAAAAAAAAATTTGGCTGCAGAGTGGCAGCCAGTTTGGCGAGGAGCAAGGGCAGGTGCAGGGGAGGCTGAGGCAGCTATGCCAATGTCCATGGTAGGAGAGGGGGATGAGCTCTTGAGTCAGTGTGCTGGGATGAGAGACAAAGCAACAGGCTGGTAGGTTATTTAGAAGATAAATTCAGCCGTGTGCTGATGTGTTGAACATGGGAGACAACAGATGGAGAGGAGGGTGGAGGTCTGCTCTCAGGAGATTTTGATCTCAGTTCTGGACAGATTGGTTTGCAGGGACTTGCAGGCTTCTAAGAGGAGATACGTATTGCAAGTCTGAACCTCAGAGGAGAGATGAGGTTGCGTACAAATGTGTATGCTGTCTGCCTATCGATGATAACCAAAAGTCATATTGTGTAAGAGAATGTCCAGGAAGAAAAATGTAAGCAAGCTGAGAAATGAAAGCTGTGACTGAATTCTGAGAACGCCAACATCTGCTTGCTGCATAGAAAGAAGGAGTTCAAAAAATAAACAGAGAAGACGTGTCCAGAGAAGTAGAGGAAACACCAGGAAAATGCTGTCGTGTGGAAGCCAAGGGAAGAGTGCTTCGAGAACCAGGAGTGACCATGATAACAAAGATGTTGCTGAGAATTTGAGAAGCAGAGCGAGTGGGCGTTCGATGGGCGGGTCAAGGCACTTCTTCAGGCTCCTGTGTGCCGTATCCGAGTGCCTGGTGCAAGTCTGACGATTCCACATCCCACCCAGCTTCCTGCTCACACCCTGGATGTGGCACATGATGGGTCAAGTACTTGAGCCCCTGCTACCCCCGACAAGGGAAACCCAGAGGGAGTCCCTGGATCCTGGACTTGGCCTGACCCAGCCTCAGCCCTGGCTGTTGTAGAAATTTAGGGGAGTGAATGTATACTAAGCTGATCTTCTGTATATTAAGATAATCGAAAATGAATCTTGATGTGAATGGAAGGGGAGAGGGAGTGGGAAAGGGGAGGGTTGTGGGTGGGAGGGACGGTATGGGGGGGAAGCCATTGTAATCCATAATTCGTACTTTGGAAATTTATATTCATTAAATAAAAGTTAAAAAAAAAAGAAATTTAGGGGAGTGAACCAGCAGATGGAAAATCTACATTTTTTTAACATTTAATAGAAGAAAGAGGGCACAAAGAAATATCTCTCTTCAGTAGAGTTAACAGGATGTGAAATTATGGGAACCAAAACCACACTGGAGTGGTTGAGGGGTGAACGGGGGATGAATAAATGAAAACATTTTGAGAAGTTCAATGAGCGAAGCAGGGAGACACCACAATAGCTAGAAGGAATTTGTGGCTAGGATTTGACTAGTACTTAATGGAAGAGCTTGAACACAATTTAAAAAGCCAGCTGGCACTGCAGCTCAATAGGCTAATCCTCCACCTGCGGTGCCAGCACACCGGGTTCTAGTCCCGGCTGCCCCTCTTCCAGGCCAGCCCTCTGCTATGGTCCGGGAGTGCAGTGGAGGATGGCCCAAGTCCTTGGGCCCTGCATCCGCATGGGAGACCAGGAGAGGCACCTGGCTCCTGGCTTCGGATCAGCATGGTGCGCCGGCTGCAGCGTGCTGGCCGTGGCGGCCACTGGAGGGCGAACCAATGGAGAAGGAAGACCTTTTTCTCTCTCTCACTATCCACTCTGCCTGTCAAAAAATAAAAATAAAAAAATTTAAAAAAATTTAAAAATTTTTAAAAAGCCAATGGGAAAATCTAGTTAACAGGAAGGATGAAGCTGTGGATAAGAAAGAGTACATATAATTAATGTGCTCCAATGCTCCCAGGGAAGCAGAACTGAATAGAATCTATTACTCAATATGAGCTGTGGCTTTAGCTCCTGCGAGAGACGTCTCCCATACTGCAAGGAAATTGAGACACACACACACACACACACACACACACAGAGAGAGAGAGAGATAACACAGATGCAAGTCACTGGCAGATCTGGGAAGACAAGCAAATTATTACATGGAAGCTATTATTTCAATGTGGTTTATTTCTGTGAAATGGATCCGGAATAAAATGACTTGAGCCAGGACTTCTGCTTCTACATGGCAGAGCAGATGTGCCTTTCTTTCCCTCCCACCCCCAACAACAATTTGGATCCCTGGATATCACATAGGAAAAAAGGAGAAGACTCTGAAAGGTGGAGAGATGGCAGCAGACTGGCTGGACCTCGGGCTGTGAGGAACATGTCGGATGAATCCCCCAGGTTTTCTATTTCTCTCTTATATCCTGGACTTGGAGCTGAAGAAGCACACAACTGGGCAACACCAAGTGGCACTAAGCCCCAGCAGCAGAGTACTATTTTCTGTCTCCAAAGTACTAGGAAACATGCAGTTTTGCAAGACAGAAAACTGGGTAATAACTGTTTCACTACAACAAAAATGACAGAGAAAGGACCATGGCCCACCCTCACCTGCACCAGCAAAAACCAAGAGGCAAGCTTAGACGTCCACCTTTGTGGCACTCGAGTGAGGCTTGTCTCCAACGAGGGCGCTCACAGAGAAGGGAAGGGTGAAAATCAGCCCTCTCCATCCATAACTGCCAGGGCAGCGTCAGAGGCATCGTGGTGGGAAACCAGACTTTTATGACTACACATCGGGGTAATGAGCAACTCCCCCCAATCATGGTGTCTGTGAGGACCCAGGGAGGAGCTGGAACTTCCATGTCCAAGCAGAAGTAACAAAGAATTCACCAATTTTGGATCTCAATGGAGGCTGAGCAGGGAATGTGGACCTCTACCCCTTATGTAGCAGTAACCAGGCAGCATCTACACCTTTTCCTACCAGAGCAGAGAGGTCAACCACACAGAGGATTTCATAATCCAGGGCAAGTTTGTCGCACAGTGGGTTAAGGCACTGCTAGGGATGCAGCCACCCCATATAAGAGGGCAGGCTCGCGTCCTGCCACCTGCATCTCCAGTCCAGCTTACTAATGCAGCCTGGCTCAGGGATCACAGCTCAGGTGCCTGGGCCCTTGTAAAGAGACCAGGGTGGAGTTCCAGTTCCATGACCATGACCTGGCCCAGCCTAATCCTGATTATTGCCACCATCTGGAGAGTGAGCCAGCAGATGGAAGATCTCTTTCAATCTGTGTCTCTCCCTCCCCTCTTCCCTCCCTCTTTTACTCTGCCTCTTAATAAATGAAAAAAAAGGCACAAATGTTAAAAATATTCAGCATCTCCTAGCATAATACCCTAAATGTTCAGATTTCAATTAACATCCTTCATCATAACAAGAACTAGGAAGATTTAAAAAGGTGTCAAGTAAGATGATCAACAGATGTCAACATGGAGATGACATCAATGTCAGAATTAATCTGACAGGTCTTTAAAGCAGCTATCATAAAAGTAATCACCAAATGATTGGGAACATATTTGAAACAAAAGACTGGGGGAAACTCAAAATAGAAAGTCTCAGTAAGGAAACAGAAGACATAAGTAATAATCAAACATAAATTTTGAAAGTGAATAATACAACTCCAAGGAAAAAAAGAGCAAACACAGGATGGGCTCAAAAGCAAACTGAAGAGCACAGAGGAAAGAAGCAGTGGTCTTAAAGACAGAGCAATTAGAATTAGATAATCTGAAGAGTGAAGACAGAAAATAGATTTTAAAAATGAAGAGCCTCAGGTGTCACTGGGACATTACAAAAACATCTGACATGCACAATATCAGAGTCCCAGAAAGAAGAGAAAGAAGACAAGATTTTAGAGAAAAGTACTCATAAAGTAATTAATAGCTTAAAACTTAAAATTCCATGAAAGACATAAAACATACAAGACACTGAGTGAAACAAAAACAGGATAAACCTAAAGAAAGCCATGGAAGACACACTGTACTCACATATCTGAAAACTAAACACCTAGCAAATATCTTGAAAGCAGTGAAAGCAAAGCATCTTACCTATAAAGGAACAATAATTACAATAACAGCAAATTCCTTCACAGAAAATATGGAGGCTGATATTGCACTCCCAAGTTTACAGCAGCCCAATTCACCATAGTAAAAATATGGAATCAACCTAGATGCCCATCAACCGATGACTGGATAAAGAAAATGTTATATATATATACACACAACAAACTATTACTCAGCCATTAAAAAAAAGAAATCCTGACTTTTGCAACAAAATCAGTGAAACTGGATATCATTATGGTAAGTGAAATAAGCCAGACACAGAATGGCAAATACCACATTTTATCTTACTGTGGAAACTACTATCTAGAAAGAGTATAAAAATGAAAATAATATGGATGTCATATTATTTAGTGTATATATAGTTATATGTTTCTCCTCTGAGTTATACCATCTACATGACAAAATACCCTTCATTCTTTTTTATGACCATTGTCATGAATCCCACATTGTGTGACATTAATATCCCTGTATTCAAGAAAAATAATATATATGTGTATGTGTAGAATATCTACATATGAAGCAATAGCAGCAAAAATGATAAAAAATGCTAAATCTGGGGTTGGTGTTGTGGTATAATGGGTTAAGCCACTGTCAGTGATGCCAGCATCCCACATGGGCACCAGTTTTAGTGCCAGCTACTCCACTTCAGGTCCAGAACCCTGCTAATACACCCAGGAAAGGAGCAGCAGATTGGCCCCTCAAGTGGGAGACCTGGATGAAGCACTGGCTCCTGGTTTAGCCTGGCCCAGCAGCCATTTGGGGAGTAAACCAGTGGATAGAAGATATCTCTCTCTCTCTCTGTCTCCCTCTCTCTCTCTGTAACTCTGCTTTTCAAATAAATAAATCTTTAAAACATTGTTACATCTTAAAATAAATTTTTAAAATGCTTTGAAAAGTAAATAATGACATTTTTCAAGTGCTAAAAGAAATGTCATCCCAGAATTCTCTATCCAGTGAAAATATACTTCATCAAAACAGGGGACACGAAAATGGTCTCTGACAAATGAAAACAGAGTATTTGTCACCAGCAGAGCAATCCTAAAAGGATGAATAAAAGAAATTCTCTAAACAGAAAGAACAAGGAAGAATCTTGGAAGATCAGGAAGCAAGGAAAAATACAGTGAGAAAAAATAAGAGTAATCAAATAAGCATTCCTCACTGAGTTTACTAAATTATGCTTCATGGTTGAAGGAAGAATTAAACACATTTCTATGTGATTGTAAAGACGTCTAAAGAAAACAATTAAGGTAATTATACTATAGAAAGGAAAGGTAAAAGTGTAGAAAGGGAAGCAGCTCAACATCTCACTGTAAGTGTTAAGAGGAAAACTCTTGTGGAAAGTGAGAAGTTATGTGTGTATAATGTAGTATCTGGAGCAAACACTAGGCAAGCTGAGCACAGAGATTTATCCAAAGACACCATTGGTTTGGGTGTTTGGCACAGTGGTTAAGATGCCACTTGGAACACCAACATCCCATAACAGAGTACCTGGCTTAGAGTTACATATTTCAAAAGGTTCAATATACCAAGAAGTCGCAACATTTCTGAATGTGTATTTGTGTACACCAAACAACAGAACTGCAAAATATGTGAAGCTGAAATGATAAAGTAAAAGGGAAAATGGAAAAACCTACAATTACAGCTGGTGACTTCAACACCCCACTCCCAACAAACAACAGAACAACTAGAAAAAAAAATATCAGCAAGGATAGAAAAATCAACAACATTATCAGTCAACAGCATCTAATCAATGTTTCTAGAACATTCATCCAACTACAGATTACATTTTTTTATCAAATGCTCACAAAATATTCACAAAGTTACATCAGATTCCAGGCTCTAAAATCATCCCCAACCAATTTAAAAGAGTTAAAGTCATGAGGAGTATATTCTTCTGCCACAATGGAATCAAGCTGGACATCAGTAACAGGAATAAAATGGGGAGAACATCAAAACACTTGGAAAATAAACAACACAGTTGGAAATAATCCATATATGAAAGACAAAGTTTCTAGGGAAATTTTTTTAAAATCTCCAAATTTAAAATCAAAATGTGTGGTACACTGCTATAGCAGTGCTAAGAAGAAAATGTATAGCACTAAATATATACACATATATATAAGAAAAGTAATGTATACATAATTAATACAATAATATAGGCTCCCATCTCAAGACCATGATGGGAGCAGAGCAAAATAAACCCAAAAAAGCAAAAGGAATGCAAAAACCTCCACTCTCAGCAATCTTATTCAATGCAATCTTGGGTTTCAATCCAGCATCAGACAAGAAAATAAAGCATATAGGTTGCAAAGGAAGAAGCAAAACTGTCCCTATGTCCAGATGCCATAATTTTCTACATAGAAAATCTCAGGAAATATACCCCTTGCCTCCAAAAATACTTTTTATACATTTTACCTGAATTTAGTAAGGTTGCAGGATACAAGGTCAATATACACAAAAAACCAACTGATTTTGAAAGTACTATCAATGAGCCCATGAATACAATAATTTAAAATATAGTATCAATAATTTTAAAAATGAGAACCTTTAGTATGTTAAAAATCCACAATATATTCACAAAATAAATCAAGTAACATCTAATTTAGAGAGATATCCTATGTTCATAATATAGTAACTATGTCAATTATCCCCAAATTGAGATACAATCTTAATGTAATTGCTACTAAGTTTATAAGAATCTTAGAGATAAGGGCAAGATTATTCTATAAGGTATATGAAAAGGCAAATAACTAGAATAACTAAAACAACTTTGAAGAAAAAGTGCAATAAATAAGTCTGTCAGGATGGGTGCTGTGGCATAGTACATTATGTCTCTCTGCAGTACCCGCATCCCATATGGGCACTGGTTCAAGTCCCGGCTGCTCCACTTCTGATCCAGCTCACTGCTGATGACCTAGGAAAGCAGTGGAGGGTAGCCCAGGTGCTTGGGTCCCTACACCCACATGGCAGACCCAGAGGAAGCTCCTGGCTTCTGCCTTCTGATCAGCCCAGCTCCACCCGTTGCGGCCATTTGGGGCGTGAACCAGCAGACGAAGGACCTCTCTGTCTGTAACTCTGTCTCCCAAATAAATCTTTAAAAATAAATAAATAAATAAATAAATCTGGTTAAAAGAAATAGCTAAATTAAGAAGACTGTGTGGCATATATAGATGGGTACATGGTTAGACGATGAGAAGAGAACAGGGAACTAAGAAATAAAGCAAAGATGTTCAACTTCATTTGACAAAAGTGAAGAGGAAGTCGACAGCAGAAAGGTAGACTTTTTACACTTGATCTCAGCGAAAAGGCCAAGAAGTGATAAAGGTAAAATTTTTAACAAATAGTCCTGGAGCAACAGGCTACCCAGAGGAAAACAATTAAACTCAACCTAAGTCTCACAGCTTGTTTAAAATGGAGCTCAAAATGAATCACAAACTTAAATATAAAATGACAAAATGTCCAGAAAACTATAAAGCAGTAAAGAATGAGGTAGGGGCCGGCGCTGTGGCTCACTTGGTTAATTCTCTGGCTGCAGTGCTGGCATCCCATATGGGCGCCGGGTTCTAGTCCCAGTTGCTCCTCTTCCAGTCCAGCTCACTGCTGTGGCCCGGGAGGGAAGTGGAGGATGGCCCAAGTGTTTGGGCCCCTGCACCTGTATGGGAGGCCGGGAAGAAGCACCTGGCTCCTGGCTTCGGATCGGCGCAGCGCCGGCTGTGGCGGCCATTTGGGGGGTGAACCAACGGAAGGAAGACCTTTCTCTCTGTCTCCCTCTCTCACTGTCTATAACTCTACCTGTCAAATAAATTTTTTTTTAAGAATTAAAAAAAGAA
The DNA here is from genome assembly GCF_964237555.1 of Oryctolagus cuniculus. Lineage (NCBI taxonomy): Eukaryota > Metazoa > Chordata > Mammalia > Lagomorpha > Leporidae > Oryctolagus > Oryctolagus cuniculus. The sequence goes on along the minus strand of NC_091446.1, from coordinate 79,955,215 downwards.
TGAGGTAAATACTTTAAGACATGTATTTACAAACAACACAGATGACAAAGGACTAGTATCTAGAAAATGTAAAAGACTCTCACAACTGAACAGTAAAATAGCAATCCAGTTAGAAAACACACATTCCACCTAAGAAGTATGCAGTCAGCATATATGCCCATGAAAAGATGTTCAATGTCATTACCCTTGAGGGAAATGCAAGTACAAACCACCCTGGGACATCAGTATATACCTATCAAATTGGCTCAAATAAAAATCACTTAAAATATGAAATGCTAGCAAGGATGTGCAGAAACTGGATCAACCCTACCTTGCTAATGAGACTACAAAATGGTACAGCTACATGGGCAACCAGCTTGGTAGTCTCTCAACATTAAATTAATAATAAATTAAATTAAAATGCCAGAGGTTTTTATCCTTGAAAAATTAATTCCTACATTCATATAAAATACTTCATGTCTACAGCAGCTTAATTTTTAATAGGCAAGAACTGGAATCAACCCTGATGGACCTTAGTGGGCAATACCAGACCATCCATCCCAGGGATGTTAATACAAAGGATGGAACTATGGGTACACACAGTGACCTATAGGAACTATGGGTATGCACAGTGACATATAGAAACTATGGATACACAGTGACCTATAGGAACTATGGATACACACAGGGACCTATAGGAACTATGGGTACACACAGGGACCTACAGGAACTATGGGTACGCACAGTGACCCATATGAACTATGGATATGCACAGTGACCTACAGGAACTATGGGTATGCACAGTGACCTATAGGAACTATGGATATGCACAGTGACCTATAGGAACTATGGATACACACACTGACCTACAGGAACTATGAATACACAGTGACCTATAGGAACCATGGGTACACACGGTGACCTACAGGAACTATGTGTACGCACAGTGGCCTATAGGAATCTCCAGAGAACCATGCTGACTGATAAAACCCAGTCCCTGGGGCACCTACTCTGTGTGACTGCACACAAATGACATTCAGGATGTGACTCAGTCATGGAGCTGTGGGACAGACTGGAGCCTGTCAGAGGAAATGGGTGTGGCTCTATGAGGGTGACGTGAAGTCTTGTGAGGTCCAAAACATTCTCTCCCTTGGCTGTGCCCATTGTGGTCTCCTGGCTTTGGAACTGTACTGTAACTCTGCAAGATGCTGGTTCTGCAGGAGACTGGATACAGGGTCCAGGGACCCTCTCTGTACTGTGTCTCACCCCATTACGTGAATTTATAGATACTGCAAAATAAACAGGAAAGTTCGACTTTAGAATTACTGAGTGAGGGAGAAGAGGCATGCTTCCACACATTAAAAGTGTGAAAACTTTCTAGGGACAGTAAAGGAAAAGTCAGCCCACAAGTTCTGGTAGGACCCCTGCTGTCTTGGAGATTGGTGATCAGGAATTTAGAATGCGGCAATCTGCTCTGTTGTGCGAGTTTTCATTACCTGTGCTGCACTGTCTGGGTATAGAAACAGAGAAAACAGGTGGTGGGGTTTGTTCAGGACAGGGGCATGACAACAAGGTACAAGAACAATGAGCAACCAAGGACAATTTTTCTTAAATCTCTCCCTGTTCTCTCCATGCTGCTTGGGCTCAATCCTGTTTACATTTCTTGTACGGGTCAAGTGTGTGCTCAGGGCCACACGGGTCCTTGGACTCTGCCACACTGCACTGTCTGCCCTCAGCGACCGGAAACTAGCCTGGGCTCAGTCCTCCCACCCTGCACTGTTGCAGGTTCTGTGGTTAAGGATGAAGATGAAGGGGGTCACAGCGACCCGAGTTGCAATGTGGACTGAAGCAGGGAACAGAAATTCTCCTAGTCTCTACTATCTGATTTCATGGTGTAGTGAGAACTAAATGATAACACACACACACACACACACACATGAACACAGAGCCAATCATTATTGAGTCAGCCCCCAGTATCTATTGACCCAAAGGGCTTGAATCTGGCCCCACCCCCACTGCCACACATCCCTCCTGGGTGGCCGTTCCCTGATTCAAGTTTTACAACCAGCATCTGTTTATGTGACCACACATAAACACACCATAGGCTCTTGTGAGTTGTTAGGAGCAGGTTCCAGCACTGACACTGGAGCTACCCTGAGCTACAAGTTATGCCCTGCCTTGGCCCTTTCCTAAGAATTCCTTACTAGCTCATGCCCAAGAGGCCACCTGACCATGATCTGTTAGAAAGCTGCCCCCTTTTCTCTCCCAGCGGTGACTCTGGGTAAAGGATGCAGTAGTGTCATCTCTAGACACAAGAGAATGCCAACAATTCTGATGGACAGAGAAACACAACCTCAATTATAGCCAGGGGTCATCTCATTACTTGGATGGCCAACACTGCCCTCTGGGCTCTTTATACCACTTCTGTTTATCTCACAGTTGCTAGGAGCACTGTCTGCAACTTTACTTCTCGTAAGTAAGTTGCCCCAGGTCTTCCCTTTCTACTAAGACCAACATTTCCAAGAACAACAACCAGAAAAACTGCATAAAACAAAAGCATATGGTTGCAGGTTATTTGGGAGCTACTGAAAGATCCAGGAGTTGAGGGCCACAGTCCCATGGAGAATGGTGTGAGGTGCTTCCCACTGGCAGTAGCCACTTTGGTCTGAAGCAAGGAGCTGAGAAGCCAGCCAGAGAATGGACCAGAAGCCAAGGGAAGATCATTACCCAGGCAGAGCTTTCCACATATCAGAACCAGGGGAACAAAAGGTGGAGTTTGGGCCAATGAAAACATCCAGATCTTTTCAATGGTGATGTTTACTTATTTCAGGGAGCTGGGAGAACTCCCATCCATTGGTTTATTCACCAAATGTCCACAGCAGCCAAGGATGAAGCTGGGAACCAGTATCTCCATCCAAGTCTCCCTTGTGAGTAGAAAAAAAAAAAAAACAATTATTTGAGCCATTATCACTGCCTCCCTGGGTCTGCCTTGAAAGGAAGCTGAAGCCAGGAGCCAGAGCCAGCAATCAAAACTAGATACCGTGACATGGGATGTGGGCATTTGAGCCACTAGGCTAACTGCCAGTTTCCAGCATCTAGACCTTGAGGGACCAAAATCCCGGAGAACAGCAGGTCACAGTAAAACACAAGCAGACCAGATGCCAGTTTTCCTACTACAACATTAGGTTAACAGACTAAGAAGTAGAGGGGAAGAAAGAATGGGAAAGAGGAGTGCAGGTTTTGGTCATTTTAGTAAGAGGCCAACTTACGGTTCTGAGAATCAGCCATCAGGAGGCGTTGGTAAGCGTCACTGATTTTCACTTGGGATCCCTGGAGGTCCACAGCCTAGGGGTGGAGACGAAGCCAGACTCTTCTAAGGAAGGAAATGCAGACTCGAGCCAGGGCCACCGCAAAAGATTGAGTTATGACCCTCATGCTATTTGCCTGGTCTATGATAGAGTGAATTATCTCTGGGCAATGAGATTATCATTCTGAGCCTTCATAAGTTTTTAATACAATGTCCAACTTTCAATAAGATGTTACCAGGCATGAACATAAAATAACCTGGCTGGCATCTAGTCCAGCACACTAAGGAGCTTGTAGATCATCAGTTCATATGCATAACAAGTGAAAAAACACTGCACAAACTCAAAACAAAAACAAAAACTTTTCCTAGCCTGGTCGGAGAAAAGAGCTCACAGGGTAAATCACTCCGGACCAAGATTTTAGACAAAGCAGCAGGGGCAGAGAATCCCAACCTCCATCAGGGGCTCTGGAGAGGAGCAGGATGGGAAAAGTCTCCTCACTCTTCATGAGCTTACTTCCCAGAGTTCTACTATGTGGGCCATGAACATATTAATGATTTTGAAGATTTATTTATTTACTTATTTGAAAGTCATGGTTAGAGAGGGAGAGACTGAGAGAAAGGTCTTCCACCTGCTGGTTCACTCCCCAGATGGCCAGAATGTCCAGGCCAGGGGCAAGGGCGAAGCCAGGAGCCTGTCTCTACCCCTGTCTCCTATGTGGGTGTAGTGGCCCAGGTACTGGGGCCATCCTCCGCTGCTTTCCCAGGGGCACTAGCAGGAGCTGGATAGGAAGTGGAGCAGCCGAGACTCGAACCAGAACCCAGATTATATTAAATTTGGTGCAGGCTCTTGTCTCCTTCCAAGACAGAAACACAAAATGCAGACCAGCCCCACGTGCAAATAGGAAGGAGGTTATGTAGCACCCAGGAAACACACACACACATTCAGGCCCAGGATGGGCTGCCCCGCACAGAGAAATGCTCAACAAGAGCGGGCCAAAGAACTGCCCGTGGACAAGAGAAAGAGAAAAAAACGAAAATGGTACCTACGGTTTGGTTGGTCCATGCACACGTCGGAGATAGAGAGCAGGAAAGCACCAAGGTGGACGGCTCTGCACGGGGAAAAGCATGCACAAGCGGTCCCTGGCTCCCGATGTGCAGCGCTCCGCGGAGAAAGAGAGAAAACGGCAGCCTTCATCCGCGCTGGAGGTGCAGCTCCTTCCGGCTGGTGCGCCCTCCGAGTAGCTCCACGAATGTGTTGGGGTGCGAGCACGCATCCTGGACCTGGATGTGACAGGTGCATTCTGGGAAGGCGGATGTCATCACACTGACAGTTAAAGACACAGCCTTCCACTGCAGGAGAGGAAGAGTTCCAGGCCCTAACCCTGACTAGTGACACCGTCTCACCGCCACGTTCTCTGAGACTTAACCCACTGCACCACAGTGCCGGCCCCAATAGGTTTTTAAAATGGATTCAATGAGTGCCGGTGCTGTGGCATAGCAGATAAAGCTGCCTCCTACAGTGCCGGCATCCCATATGGGCACTGGTTTGAGACCCGGTTGTTCCACTTCCGACCAGCTTTCTACTATGACCTGGGAAAGCTGTAGAAGATGGCTCAAGTCCTTGGGCCCCGGCACCCATATGGGGGACCTGGAAGAAGCTCCTGGCTCTTGGCTTCAGATTGGGGCAGCTCTGGCCATTGCAGTCCTCGGGGAGTGAACCAGGGGATGGAAGGATGGAAGACCTCTCTCTCTCTCTCTCTCTCTCTCTCTCTGATCTCTCCTTCTCTCCCTCTGTGTAACTGTGACTTTCAAGTAAAATAAATAAATCTTTTAAAACAAAATTGATTCAATGATTGAACCAAAAATTATAACATTCACCTGATGAATTTTTAATGTGGATTGTTGGGATATGTGGAATATGTAAGAAAACTATGACATAGAAGAGAAAAGAAAGGACCTACCTGATGGTAAAATTTCTCCCTGATACGGCAAAACTGTTACGAGCCTATGAAAAAGAAAGTGTGTGTTATAATTCTGAGGGCAGTCACTAACAATCTATAGAAACAGATAATGTATACATCACAACTGATAAATTAAAATGGAATGAAAAACCATGCAAGTCACCTGACAGCAAGAAAGGAGAAACTGAAATAAAGGAGTTCAATGTCAAAAAACAGATGATGAAATTGGGCTAAATCCAAAACTATCAATGAGTATGTTGAATGCAGCTGGCCTAAACACAGCAAGTGAAGGAGAGAAATTTTCAGAAAGGATTTTATTTTAAATGACCCCTCCTGATGCTGTCCATGACAAACTTACTTCAAATACATCGAAATAGATAAAGTAGTAAAGGGGGTAAATAAATACATCCTGTGCAACATTAATCCAAAAAATCTGAACGACTGTATTAATACTAGAGAAAGTACAATTTGGAGCAGAGAAAATTAGAAGGAGTTAGAAGGGTCATGGCATGTTGCCCAAAGGTGCAATTAAAAAAAAAAAACAATAAAATGATTCTACATGCATATTACATAGCAACATAACTTCACTATGCAAAGTTGACGAAAATCAAAAGAGAAATAGAAATATTTACAATTTTATTTGTAATTGTTGACGCATCAGTTAGTAACAGATAGGACTAGAAGACAATCAGTTAAGGATATTGAAGAATTGCATCAAACTTTCAATCAAATGGGTATAATTGATGTTTTTAGAATGCTGCACCCAAAAATAACAGAAGACCCATTTTTTAAGTCCGTAAGGAAATTCACCAATGTAGCCCATTTCTTCATCATAAAACAGACTTTCAAAGTTTTTTAAAGAAACTAAATGCTATAAAGAATGTTATTAGATGTAAATTTATTTAATTTATAAATTAATACTACAAAGATAGCTGGAAAACTTCCAATCTTGGAGTAAAACAATACACTTCCTTTTTTTTAAAGATTTATTTATTTTATTTGAAAGGCAGAGCTACATAGAGAGAGAAGGAGAGGCAGAGAGAGAGAGAGAGAGAGAGGTCTTCCATCTGCTGGTTCACTCCCCTATTGGCAGCAACAGCCAGAGCTGAGCCAATCTGAAGCCAGGAGCCAGGTCTCCCATGCGGTGCAGGGACCCAAGGACATAGCCCATCTTTACTGTTTTCCCAGGCCAGAAAGCTGGATATGAAAAGGAGCAATCGGGACTCAAAGCGGTGCCCATATAGGATGCTGGCATTGCAGGTGGCAGCCTTACATGCTAGGCCACAGTGCTGGCCCCACGATACACTTCTAAATCCCTAAGTCAAAGAGGAAGCCTCAAGATAAATTAGAAAAGGATATAACTTTAAAAAATTTAAAATGCAGATGTATCAGAGTTATACAGATGCAACTTAAGCAGTATTTGGAGTAAAATTCATAGCAATAAAGGCATTTATTAGAAGAGAAGAAAGATATCTATTCAACAATAATTTTTAGTTTAAAAAAATAACAAAGAACAGCAAAATAAACTAAGCCAAGCATAAGGGAGCAACTAATAAGTCAAAGAGTGAAACAGATTAAAATTGAAAACAAAACAAAAAACTAGTGAACACAAAAACTGCGTCAGCAAAACTGATATATCTTTATTGCAATGATAAAGAAAAAGAGAAGACAAATTATGGAGGTGCCACACACCACATATACATTAGAAGGATAGTAAGTGGGGCCAGTGCTGTGGTGTAGCAGGTAAAGCTGCCTGCAACACTGGCATCCCATATAGGTGATGGTTTGGGTCCCAGCTGCTCCTCTTCTGATCCAGCTCTCTGCTATGGCCTGGGAAAGCAGTGGAAGATGGCCCAAGTGCTTGCACCTCTGCACCCACGTGGGAGACCCACAGGAAGCTCCTGGCTCAAGCCTAGTCCAGCCCTGGCCGTTGTGGCCATCTGGTGAGTAAACCAGCAGATGGAAGATCTCTCTGTAACTCTGACTTGCTAATAAATAAATAAATAAATATTTTTAAGAAAGACAGTGAGCTAAAATTCTGCTGAGTTTTATGTACTTAACACTTTATCTGAAATAATACATTTCCCTGAAAGCTATAAACTATAAGCTTAAACAAGATGAAATGAATTAATGATTCTTATAAATATCAAAGCAATAGAATTTTTAGTTTGGCAAAATCTTCTGAAAGATAGCTCTCTACTCCCTGATGGTTTTAGAGGTGAATTATGCCAAATATTCAAAGAAATGACAACAATTATACACACTGTCTTTCAGAAACTAAAAGAAACACTTTCTAAATCATTTTCTCCCACTCTGTGCAATAACTACACAGGCACAACAGAGAAAGGAATATAGTTAAGAAGTGGCAGACAAGAATACTAACATGACTTTTAACTTCAATGCTTCAATGAAGGTGCTTGCATCTCTATGCAGTAGCTGCTTAAATCAAAGAGGTCAGGCCCACATATATGATTGTAGAATCGTTACCATAAATCAAATCTCCATTACTTTATATGTATGTTACTAAAAGCAAGGATATCATAAGTTATTTCCTGCAATCAATTTTCATGTATGGTTTCCACTCATCAAAACACAACTAAACGAAACCGCTGTCAGGGACACACATATTTACTACTCCCCGAGGTTATCATTTTCTGAAATCTTTGCGTAGCTACATTTGACAACTGAAATGTCATACTTTGAGGACACAGGCATCAGCCTCTCAAATCTAAGTTGTACAAACAAAAGGACAGCCCCAACTGTTTCAGTTTCATTAGGACAAGAAAGGCATCCACATTCACCTTGGAATCATATATTTGGCCAAATGTTCAGTGGAGTCACACTTTTCTTCTTTTATTAAATTTTAAAACCTTAACTGATTCCTTTCTTCCACTTTTTAACCTTTTTTATGGAAGAAATCTTGACAATTATTAGAATGATAGAATACAGCAGTAAAGTACTTGGCACATTACTGAGTTAGTAACTACAGGATGAAAATGTAAGGAACTCATTCCTTACAGGCATGCACTAAGGGGACAAAGAAGAGGGGAACCATCCTTGCAGCGGTTAGCCAAACAGTTAAGAGGCTAGAAAGAGGCCTATGTAGGTCCAATAAGACAATGCCTGGGTTTAATTCTGGGTTTCATCCTGGGATTCCAGCTTCCTACAAACATGGTTCCAGTGAGACAGCTGATGCTGACTCCAGTGGTTATCTCACATCTGCCCACTTGGGAGACCTGAACTGTGCTTCAAAGCCTTGGTTCTCAGATTCAGCCTGGTCATGTTCCAGGAGTTGCAGGAATACAGGGATTGATCCATCTATGGGATCTGTTCTTGTTTGAACTGGTACATGCCTGTTTTCTTCTTTCTCTTTTGAACAGTTTTTAAGACAGAAAAACAACCACTCCCTTCTCTGTTTTAACATCAACTAATGCTTATTTTTAAAAAATCACACACACACACACACAGAGAGAGAGAGAGAGAGAGAGAGAGATAAATAAACAGAGAGAGAGAGAGAGAGATAAATAAATAAACATAAGAGACCATACCTGCTGGTGGCCGTGGTCCCTCAGGAGCCCGTGAGGCTGTCTGCTCACTGATGGGAGGGGCGGTGTATTGCTGGAGATGCCACCATACACGGCTATGGGGGCACTGAGAAGGTGGACATGGCTGGGAGCCCACTGTTGACCTCAGCTCCATGCAGCTAGTAGTCCTTATGCTCCTAGTACATAATACCAAATGCACTGTGGCCTCAAAACCTACAACCACTGCCCATCCAGAGGGGTAGGTGGATGAGCTCCCACCCAGCAAGGGCCTGAAACCATCCTGGTCTGAGGGGCTCTAGAGCTCCAAGGAAGGGTGCAGGCTGGCCAGGTAGACAGCTGAGGAGCAGGTGCTACAGGGAGTCTTGGAAGATGGGTAGGCACAGGCATCCCTGCCTTAGTTGCCACCTAAGCTGGGATGGGGTGGGGGGTACAATGAGGAAGGAAGAACAAGTAGAATCTTCTGGACATTCTTGGGCTGTGAGCCCAGTGGCCACCTGAGGCTCTCCCCAAGGGTTCGAGGTTACGAGGAAAGTGAGTCCAACGTGGTGGGCCAGAAGGAATGGGAGGATATACAGAGAGGACAGAGTGGGAGGCAAGTATGTAGGCCCTCAAGTAGGTTGAAGCTAACATAGAGTAGGAGGGATGGTGGTGCAATGGTGGAAACTGGGTGGATGAGGGTCTCGTAGATGACTAGAAGTGTAAGGCTGCAACGGAGAAAACAGAAGCAGAATGAAGGCATACACAGATTACAACATTTTTAATGACAGATTAGAGTACGTGATGCAGTTGGGAACCAAATCCTGGTTTGAAATCCAAATTCCATACATGACCAAGCACCAGTTTCGATTCAATTTCCTGCTAATGCACACACATGGAGGCAGTAGATGTTGACTCAATCATCTGGTTCCCTTCCTCCAACGTGGGAGGCTTGGACTGAGTTCCCGGCTCCTAGCTTTGGCCTGGCCCAGCCCCAGCAGTTGCAGGCAGTCGAGCAGTGAAGCAGCAGAGGAAAGGAACTCTGTTGGGATTGCTTTACCAAGCAGGTCTGACCGAAGTGATCTTCCCAAAAGATCTCCAATGTTTTAGAAATGGGCCTGATATGACCTGGCACTATGGCACGGTCAGTTAAGCCGCAGCCCACAATGCCAGCATCCCACGTGAGCACAGGTTCGAGTCCCAATGCTCCACTTCATTCCATCTCCCTGCTAATCTGCCAGTGAAAGCAGTTGATGAGGCCTAAGTGTTTGGGTCCATGCACCACTTTGGGAGACCCGGATGCAATTCCAGGCTTCTGCCTTTGGCCTGGCCTAACGCTTTCCATTGTGGCCATTTGGGGAGTGAAATAGCAGATGGAAGATCTCCCTGTCAACTCTGCCTTTCAAATAAACAAATCTTTAATAAGATGGACCTACAAGACCTTGTTCCCCGGGACCAAAAGTTTCATGAGAAGCCAGATTCAGTATTTCCCGATACCGATCAGCAAGTAAGTGGTATGTATGCTGAGGAAGTACTTAGTTCTATTTAATCACCTCCTTTCTGAGGATTTCATTAACAAAGACTTATACTACATCCTTCTAATAATACCAATAAAGAGAAGTTTTGTGCCAGCAGCACAAAATCAGTACTTACACATCCTTGAGCCTCCAGCATTCACTTACGTGAATTTGACTGCTATTGAATTAATTTCTTTGACTGCTTCTAATTTGGGTGGAGTACAGTCTTACTATGAAGCAGCACAGACTATAATTATGTAAAACATAAAGTTATAAAGACTGTGTAGCAGTTGAATAGTTAATTTACAAGAGTGGAAAGGCAGTGAAATAGAGTAAACGACTGAAAACCAAAGCAGCTTTTACGAAAACATCTAACGTATGTTGTCAAGTTTGAATCCTCACATGCTATCTATTCCTACAAACACGTTAACTATTCTGTTTTTAAAAACAAAGTATGAAACATCTGATATACCCAGAGTCCATTCTTTATCTCAACTTCCAAACAAATTCTCGGCTTTCCCAAATCTGTGTCACTTCCATGGGCCTTTTACTCACAACTGGGATTGTTGTCACTTCCCAGAGTTCGTGACTGACATGAATAAGAAGCCCCATGACACGAAATTTGGGAAGTAAGAAACTGTCCTTTACAACTGTTTCCATAATGAAAGCAAAGTTTGGTTGCCCCACTGAAGGATCTTATAGAGACCATCACTCTTTTCAGGCTCCTGATTCCATGCACGTCTCCATGAATGGACAACGACAATATAATACTTGGAATGACTCCCGCATCACGAATTGTCTCGAAATTTGAGTTACTAGGTTTTATAAAATACTCATTCTAAATGCTGCGTATCCTCATGAGTAATTTTCCCATCAGCAACACTGAAATGACTGTGAACGTTACTTTCAAAGCCTACACTAAGACCTTGCAGTCACATTTTTCTACCACTTCTTGTGGTAAGTTCCCACATGTGAATCTCTAGAGACAACTGTATCTGAGTAATCTGGTTGTGTTCTATCCAAAGACTGTAATGCTCTTCATTCCACATTGGAAATACTATTCACAAGGCACCCATGGTGACCTGTGTGTACACAATTATCATTTAGATTCCTACCACTCCTCATGAATCTGGCCACCACAATGATTCTGGTCTGCTCATCCTCCTTGATGGTAACTCTCTTTAAAGGCAAAAAAATGTGGGTCAACACGGATACTGGGTGGAACGTATGGGGAGATGGGAGTAAGAACATTCACTGAGAAAGACTGAAAACGACTACAGCATTTAAAAGAACGAGGCAGGAGGAACAGAAATCACACCCTTGGTCTGAAAAACATTCACGACCAGGTGCAGAAAAGTCGATCTTCATCTCCTATAATATTCCCAGCACACCTTAAACATTCTGGAAGTCTACCTTCTTCAGAACTGGAAAACAACAACATCTATCTCCTTTCCATTGTTAAGAATGACTTGCACTTGAATGCTCTTACGAGTTTTTAAAACCTTTCATGGTTCCCTCATAATATGCCAAGAAGAAGGTGGAATACTGATGGTTATGTGAACAGACGATCTACAAGGTAGTACTAGAAAATGAAAACAGTCCTTTGATTTTTATTTCGGTGAGCCTCTTCTGACACTCCATCATTGCAGAAGAATGTAGAGATAACAAGCAAAAAGATAAAAACACACTAACGCTCAACAATCAGAATGCCTTGCTGTCTAAGATCAAGTGAAATGAAGAGAAGGCAGATCTATTAACTACCTGAAATAACCTCAGGACAAACAGAGCTGATGCTTCAGCATAAGATTAGGAAATGGTCCCAAAAGCAATCTCCAAATTCTTCACTTTCACTTATCCAGAAGCCAATCAACGGACCCTGCCTGGCTTCATAAGAACAATAGGTACAGGTTCTAACTTTGAAAGCCTTTACATGGTTTGGCTTCCAAGAAACCAGCATTGATTCAGAAAACTCATTCAACGTTGCATCAGATGGCTAACAGGATGAATCTGGAGTGGTAGCAGAATTCATTGCAAAGAAGTAGAATTTTCTTCAGGCTCACTGAGGAGTACACTTCTAGCATTAAAGAACAGAGATCTAAATATCAGTAAGGACTGATCTGTAATAAATTTATCTAATAGTAAACTTCAAGAAAGTCAGGGATGGGATGATTTTGCAGCATTTTTGCACCGTAATGCATGCACCCAAGGCCAAAGACAAGAAGGATCATCTCCCTACATTCCTAAAACTTAAGACCAACCAATCACTGGTTCATTCCACTTTTAAAGTTATTTAGTGGTCAAAGTGACAAGAAAAACAATATTCCAAATACAATTAATTAGTTTGATTATATTAGCTTCCATGTTCCTTTTACAAAGAGTCTCAAAATGTTCCACCAAAACATGCCTAATGGCAGAATAATCTAACGATGCAATTTGAATGGGCTTATTCATTATTATGGGTGAGAAACTGAACCTGAAATGGCCAAGATGTGTCAAAGAGAACTGGTGTATGGTGAAGTCAGGGCTTGCCCAAGGCAACCTAACCAGACACACCGTTTCACTCTTAATTACCGTTCAACACTATCTGCTCCATATTTTCCATGGCATTCTGTTCAGAAGGTCACTTTGTCAATAACATCGTGAGTTTAACATCCTGTGAGTAGATGAATCCTTTCCTTCCTGGAACATGCATAAATGATCTTAAGGCTTCTAAGGCAGCAAGACAGCTGCCACCTGGGCCTCTCCTAACACTGGCTCTATGGGGATCCAGCTATGGTGTAAGAAATCACTCCTACTGCCCATGTTGTGAGGAAGCAGAAGTGAGCCAAGTGGAGACACCACCTGGAGGAAGAAATGGTTACTTTCTGCCAGCTTTCAACAGCCTCATGATGAAGGAACCATCAGCCCAGCCACCACCAGACTATACACACAAGAACTCCAAGTAAGAACCACCCAGCCATCCCCCAAATACTGGGAAATTAATAAGTACCATTTAAACCACAACGTCTGGGATGACTTGTTACACGAGATCAGAAAATTGGAACAAATTTCTTTCTGCACCTAGGACTGCACTGTTTTTCAATATAGAACCATCTAACTAACTGTGTTTAACGCGAGGCTTGGGGCTAATTTTGTGTTTCAATAAAGCTGACAGATGTTTATGAGCACACACTATGTGCTAGGCACTTCTAACACCCTGCTGAGCAAAACAAAATGTTCTGCCTTCTCAGAGAGCTTATGTTCCAACAAAGATTAAAACAATTAAAAGTACAAGAGTATTTGCTGAAGTTTGTGGAAAATGACATTTACATATTTACTTTGGTGCAATTTTTTTCACATATTGAAATATATTGCATGCTTCTGGTTTCATTCCTGAGCAATTCACCTTTTTGTTAATCAGTTTTGGACTAGGACTTGAGCTTAAACTGAGTCTTTTTCTTAACATGATTCTCTTGGGAGTTGATGTACGGCTGTTGGTGATGACATTTTGATTCAAACTTATATCTTGACTCTCCTGGTTGTTGCCAATCAGGTCATCACTTGGGGCCACTTGCAGGTGCAATTTATTTTTTAAATCCATGCATGTGAACTTCAGAAAGCTCATGGAAAAGCCCCTCATGAAAAACCCTTGCCAACAGACAACATGGAAGGGTTACTCCGTAACACACGGGCATACCTGTTGTCTGCTAATTCTACTTTCTTGCAGGATATAAATTACGGACCTGAGAAACAATCTTCTGATCCCTTGGCTCAATCTTCCTTTTGCACCTTGCATTCTTGAGATCTATTTCCATACTGCTTTCCAAACACCAATTTATCAGCATTCGCTGAGACATTACTAGTGCAAATGTTGTGTGAAAAGGAGATTAATGATCAGTAATACAAAGTAGATTCTGTCTGATACTGGATAAATCTGAGTGGATCTGGAGGTGTGGTTCAGGGGGTTAAGCTGCATTTGGGACACCAGCTTCCCATATGGGACTTAAGGTTTTGAATCCTGGCTCTTTGGCTTCTGATTCAGCTCCCTGCTAATGCACCTGGGAGGGCAGAAGACAACCCCAGTGCCTGGACTCCTGCCATCCATGTGGGAGATCTGGATTGGGTTCTTGGCTCCTAGCTTTGGCCTGGCCATTGTGGTCATCCAGCGAGTGAATCAGTGGATAAAAACCTTGCTCTATTATTCATACACACACACAAACACACACACACACGCACACACGTAATTCAAGAAACCATTCCCGGGGCCCGCGCTGTTTCAAAACTGGTAAAGCCGCCGCCTGCAGTGCTGGCATCCCCCACGGGTGCTGGTTTGAGTCCGGGCTGTCCCACTTCCAATCAAGCTCTATGCTATGACCTGGAAAAGCAGTATAAGATGGCTAAAATCCTTGGGGCCCTGCATCCACACGGGAGACCAGAAGAAACCCTGGATCCCAGCTTTGGACCGGCACAGCTCTGGCCACTGCAGCCCTTTGGGGAATGAACCAGCGTTCTCAATCTCTCTGCCTCTCTGTAATCCTCCCTTTCAAATGAATAAATCTTTTTTTTTTTTAATTTTGTGACAGGCAGAGTAGACAGAGAGAGAGAGAGAGACAGAGAGAAAGGTCTTCCTTTGCCGTTGGTTCACCCTCCAATGGCTGCCGCGGCTGGCGCGCTGTGGCCAGCGCATCGCGCTGATCTGATGGCAGGAGCCAGGTACTTCTCCTGGTCTCCCATGGGGTGTAGGGCCCAAGTACTTTGGGCCATCCTCCACTGCACTCCATGGCCACAGCAGAGAGCTGGCCTGGAAGAGGGGCAACCAGGACGGAATCCGGCGCCCCGACCGGGACTAGAACCCGGTGTGCCAGCGCCACAAGGCGGAGGATTAGCCTAGTGAGCCGCGGCGCCGGCCAAAATGAATAAAATTTTAACAACAACAAGGAAGCCATTCTTCAGGCATGTCCCCACATATAGCTTCAGTCAATGAGTGACAAAAAGTTACAAACACTTATGCAAACACAGAGGCAGGACACATAAAGCTTCGTAAGCAAAAAATGAAACCAAGTACATTAGAAAGTTTACTGTACTTGTAAGAAAAATGCAGATCAAGTAGAAGTCAATATAAAAGCTTTATATTACATATTTATTATATAAAGACTTTGACCAATGGGCAGAGATCTCTGTGCCATCTAAAGATGTGACTATTTTTCAAAACTTTCAGTTTTCACAATTAAATTTCATTTTATCAGAGATAAAAAAGAATATGATAATTGGGAAAAGCCATGAAATTAGATTTAACGAAAGTAGATCTGGGCTTAAATAGGAGACAAATTAAAACCTAAATTACATTTAGGCTTGGGTAACAAAATGACAACTCTGCGTGAGAATCTATGCACTGTGAACAAACTAGCAAAGCTTAAAAATTTACATGCAGGCATGTATAAAACTAGTCCAGATCCAACTAAATGGGACATTTGGAGGGCTAAAATATTAACTAAAGTCATACACACTCTATTTAAAAACCATGTGAAACTTAAATCAATAATCCTAGAGCTTTAAAAAGGGAAATTGCGTGCATGAACACTCGGTAGCCTTTGTCAATTCAGTGTCTCATGATAACAGATTCAGGTACTTGTGTATTCAGCCTTAAACACAAATGCTTTTGATTATCCAAGGGCCAAGAGACAGCAGGAACAGAAACCAGCAGAAAACCTCAGGAGAAGGCAGAAGGTCACAGAGAACCCTACTCCTTTCAACTTACCTCACTCTACATTCCTACTTCCCTAGCCATCCCAAACCAGAATGCATCTCTTCACAATCAACAGGTAGATACTCCCATGAACCCGGAAACTGTCTGCAAACCTGCTCCTCACTTGGGCTAGCACTGAGGCACAGCAGATGAACCGCCGCCTGTGAGGCCAGCATCCCATACGGGCACTGGTTCGAGTCCCAGCTGTTCCACTGCTGATCCAGCCTCCAGCTAATGTGCCCAGCAAGGCAGCAGATGTCTCAATAGTCGAGCTCTCCCACCAACACGGAAGACCTCAATGCAATTCCAGGCTCAAGGTTTTTGCTCTGGCGAGCCCTGGCAATGGCAATCATTTAGGGAGCGAACCAGTGGATGGAAGAACCCCAGGCCCCCGTCACTCTGTCACTATCTGTACTGTGCCTTTATGTCTTTTAAATAAATAAAACCAAAAAACCATTTTTCAAAACCCAACCATTAAGTGCAAAAAATTTTTTTCATCACTTTGCATCCTATCCAAAACACCCCAGAGAAACATATGTTTACTAGTATTAGTCTGCTTTTTGACTATCAGCACCGCCCCCCCCCCAACACACACACCAAACAGACTGCAGAACAGGCCAGAACCTTGCAGAAGCTGCCAAGCGTCAGGTTGTTTCTGACATATTGTCATACAAACATTGAAGTAAAGACTAAACAGAGCAGTGCCTCCTCACACTGGGCACCAAATGCAGGGGAAAGGGTGCAGATCCACAGCAGTCACAATACAAACTCACAGCCAGATCAAACTTAGTCAAAGAAAAGAAACTCCCAGAGTTGGACCAACTGCCAGCGAGCACACAGACTGAACACGTGGCAGACGGCCCAGACCCCAGCAGGAAGGGCCTTTTTAAATCTTAGGTGGGCTAATGGTGGGTGTGGGTGGTAGCAGGTGGAGATGAGCATCTCTATACAGGTTCTTCAAGTTTGGCCTCCTGGCTTCCAAACCTGAGGAGAATGCAGGCGGTGGGGGGTGGAGGGGAGAACAATAGGATGTGAGATGAAACTGGTCTCTTGAAAGAAGGCATGAGTAACCAGGAGTTTTTTTAAAATGGCTGAGACATCTGTCCTTGTTCCATCAATCCTGATTTTGAGTATAGATAAGGAAGCGGGGCGCTGGTTTCTTTCTGGCTACTTCCTGCTGATACGGGGTGTAGACGTGGGGCAGGGTATCTATACGCTGAATCAGATTGATTGGAGAAGGAGAGAGCAAGCAGCCTTGTATTGCTCCTGCGTGACGGCTCGAGATACAGCAGTCACAGCCTCCTGTAAGGGCTTCTGAAACATGTACATGTTGTACATGGTAGGAATAGCAGCTAACGATTACGAGGATAAAAAGACAAACCAGAAACATTGCCCATGGTGGGAACGATGCCAAAATGAGGACAATGGGGGATATAGGAAAGAAAGAGTCCTGTCCAGTTAATGCGAAGACAGGTTTATGCCTGACCACTCCATGTGTAGGGTGTCTAACAAGCAGATTAGAAACACAAGGTGCAAGCCACAGGACACAGTCATTGTTACAGGATCTAAGAAAGGAGGGAGTTTTCCTACTGAGATGCAAATGGAAACTGACAGACGGGGTTCAGTAATAAGCAGGTGTGTTTTAAGGCATGGCCAAGGAATCTGTGAGGTCCAGACCTGCCTGTCTCTTCACATGTAGCCCTGGATGAGACATAGCAAGGGAGATGGGAACCCCCTTGGGGAAGACACCCCGTTGACTTCCATTACCTTGTTGGCCGGGGAGGAGGGCTGGGCTGAATAGGAAGTTAGTATTGAAGAGGTGGCATCTGCCTTGATTGGTGCTGACCCGAGGCTGTCCTCCTGATGGCGGTGGTTACTTTGGGAGCTGGGCAGAGGGAAACGCTTTTTAGCCTGGGGCCAACAGGGTCTGCGGTTCTGACCCAGGAGTCCTTCAACCCCGAGGGCAGTTCCGTTTTCCAGTGGCCTGGCTCTTGTCACAGCCGACAGGGCTCTTCATGACAGCTACTTGCCCAATGCCCTGACCCCTCATTTCCTAAACAGGTGCCATTCAAGGGTGGACTGGCCTGGCTGGGTCTCCTTGATGGCAGATCATGGTGTAAAGTGGCCATTAACTGGCCTGCCACCTAACTTTACATTGCTATTGCTGCCTCACTCACTCCTCTTTCTCCTGGTCTCTGTTAAAGTAGAACCCAGGAGCAGCCTTTAGGAATGGCAGCCAAGGGGGCGCTCAATCCCGTCGCTAATCTTTGGTGGCCTGAGCTAGCAATCTACGGTCACAGGCATGTTACGACAATATTCTTCCTGTGAGGTAAGATGATGCCAATGAGGAGAGCTATGTTCTTCTATGTAAGATCAAAACCTTGAGTCCACCCTATCGAAACTGTCTAATATAAGGTCTGAAGATCAAACTGTACACCTTGATGGGGAGTCCTGCAGAATAGAATCAGTTTCCCATCTTGAAGAGACTAGAGAAATGAGGGAACAAGTCAGATTTCCAGACTGCTTACTGTCAATAACTTAAAATCCCGTGAAAACTTAGCAAACATTTCAGCTGTCAAATAACTTATGAAAACATTTACCGAAAGGTCCAATGCCTTCAACCAATGTTAAAGAGTACATATAGTTGGAAATACTTCTCAAATGTCTAACACAAGTGTAACCCAATTGAAACAGAGAGCTGTTAATAAATTTTCCCATGTGGACATACAATACATGCACACATATGACACAGTACAGGAGAGTGACAGAACAGTTTGTTACTAGCAGAGAGATTTTTGTCTGCCACTAGACAAGGGAGGGGAAAAGATGGAAGGCGACTAGGCATGGAGCATTCTTTGGAACACAGTTGCTCAGGACTCACCCCTGCTCCTCAGTTTTTTTTTTTTTTTTTTTTTGATAGCTCTGCGAAACATATTATTAGAGATGGCTGGAAAAGAGGTTCTGTCTTTGTGCAAGAGAGAATTTAGATGTGAGAGGAGCAGTGTGAGATGCAGCTCCATTACATTAAGTTTCAGGATTTTCGGGTTCATAGGAGGAGGGAAGCGATGGGTAGAGAAGACTATTTTAATTAGGGCAGAAACGGGGGGACCGTAAAGAGAGCAGGGGCTTAGCTTGTGGGACAGAGGGTGGCATGTGGGAGTGTGGGTGGTGGTGCTGAAGTCAGGCTTCACTGCATCTGAGCAGCAGGCAGAGTCCTTTCTTAAGCTCTTGTTGGGGGAGGTGCTGAGCACCACATGGACCCTGAGAAGGTGGGCACACGTGAGAAAGGCTCCTAGTTGAAGTTTACAGTGCATTGTCTTTGGAGCTTGGCATGTCTCAGGTGCAGAGCTTTCCAGAGCCAATACACATTCTGCTAGCCTTTACACTATCTTTCTACACCCAGGGGGAGGGACTGGCAGAGGAGACTGGAGAGGAGAGGTCAGAAAGAGAGGAAAGAGCAAGTTTTGGCTGCCGGTGACAGGGGTGGGGAAGAGCCAGACAGGGGGAAGGGTGATGACAGGGTCATGGTCCAGAGGCTGCAGCATCCCTGAGAGAACAGTGGAAGGGAAAGTCGAGGGTTCTAGGGGAGATTCCAAGTGTTTCTCTGGTTTTTGGGCTTGGAATGAGAAAAGCTGACCTCAGGGGGGCTTAATGAAGGGGAATCAGGTGGGTTGGCCAGACAGGAATCACCAGATGGACTCTTGGGAGGACCCTGGGGTGGGCAGGGAGGAGGGTCACACTCCCGGGCCAGGATCTCAGAGAGGAGGATATGAGGGAGGGACGGAGAGCTTACAGAGAGTTTGATCTCCCTCAGGAAGAGCAGGATAAAGAGAATTCCGGGGAGAAGAGGCTGGAAGGGTGCTAACTTTCCTTGTTGCCAATGGAGAGGGAAAAGGAGGCACCAGAGAAAGAGGGGGAATGGAGTGAGCAAAGAGTTGTGTTCCTGAAAGGCCAGCTTATCAGGTGTGGGAGAAAGGAGGGGTGGGCAGGCTGACGATTTAAGGGGTGGCTCCAGGCCTTCTTCCTCCATGAGAAATTAGAGTGAGCAACGTTGACCCCAATGGAGGAAAAAGGCTTGGAATAGGGGCTTCTGACCATTTGCCTTTTCTCTGTGTGAAGTTATTAAAATCTTGGAGAATCTTGAGACAAAAAAAAAAAAAAAAAAAAACAACACCAAATTCGTGCTGAGGTGGAATAATCGCTTTGGCTTTGTCTCCCCCTTCAGGCCCAGCTTGTGCAAGTCTGCAGAGGCAGGCCAGAGGGGAGCTGAAATTTGGAACCCATGGATTAAGCAAACTACGGTCTGAGGGAAGAGGTTCTTCTAGCAGGGCTTCCCTGGGAAAAAAATCACCTCAACCGAGCACCTAAGTCCTGAGTCCTCTAACAGGAGGCAGCGATAGAAACCAACTAAACACCCAGGCCCTCCGAGGGGGGATGAACTGGTCACGAGCATCGCCCCAGCATGCCTGAGGTGAGAGTGACCTCTCTTACCCATCTGATGGGCTGAGAACTAGGTCCGATGTGGGCATGTAGCGATGAGATCAGGCAAAGGCTCTGGCTGTGAATTCGCTCCAAATGAGAAGTGCAAGCGGGAGTGAGAAAATGTTCTGGAGAGGCGTCTCTCAGGGCCTTCCAGGTCAGAAGGGAAAAAGGAGATTGTAGGAAAGAGAAGGTTAGGGGTGGGTGGAGACACTAAAAAGGGGAAGGATTTGTCCAGATGAAGGGTGGGGGGGGTCACAGCTCTAACCCAGAGAATACGAGATTGGCAGATTGCGACAAGATGCTGGCCCTTCCTCTATTTCTCACACGGGGCACCAAATATAAGCAAAAGGGTGCAGATCAGAGAAAAGACAGAATACGAACTCACAGCCACACAAAGCTTATCCAAAGAAAACAAATCCGCAGAGATGGGTGACCAACAGCTAGCACACAAGCACAATCGCGCGCACACACACACACACACATAACACACACACACACACACACACACACACAATACACAGCAGAGTGCCCAGACCCCAATAGGCTGGACCTTTTTATATCTTAGGTGCACTAGGGGTGGGGGTGGGGCAGTAAACAGAGGTAACCTTCTCCATACAAGTTTTTCAAGTTTTGGCCCCCTGGCTTCCAAACATGGGGAATAATGCAGGGGGTGGGGTGGAGAACACCACATTGAGAGACTCAATTGGTCCCTTGAGAGAAGGTAAGGGTCACAGAAACCTAAAGTGGCTGAGGCGCCTGTCCTTGTTCCATCACTACGTACCTATGTCAAATATACACACACTGAATGTCTTGCTAACAGCAGGCAGAACCGTCTCTGCTGTCAAGCGTTAGTTCTACTGCTGGGCATTAGATGGCTGGGCCCCAGGGTGTTAACTCGACTACTTAATGTATATGCAAATCACACTACTTGTGGGTCTAGGGAGATGATGGTGAGGAAAACTAAGGTAGGAATTCAAGCCAGGTATACCACATATGCGGAAGTGATCCAACCTCACCCAGCATATGGGAGTGGAACCAGATCTTGCAAAATAGGCATTCCAATATTCCAAGATTGGGTGTCAGTGTCCCAAATAATGACAAATGACTGCTCCTTGACACTGCACATCCAGTTGAGTAAGAGTATATCTAATAATTTATGGCATTAATGACCAAGCATTTAACTAACTGCTTTAAAAGTATTATATATACAGGATGTCAGTCAAATCTGTAACACTCCCAAGAAAACATATACAAAAACGCAGGAGTGTGCCCAGTGTCGTCCAAGTACAGGTACTCAAACTTAAACCTAACTAAAAGATTACATCACATATTAGTTAAGGGTAAAGGTAAGTATTACTATTCCCTGAACACTAAAAGTACTCCTGGTCAGTCCTCTCAGACTGACACTGTCAACATCAACCTTCTGCTGAATCCACTATGTAAATACTAAATACAGG
The DNA here is from genome assembly GCF_964237555.1 of Oryctolagus cuniculus. NCBI lineage: Eukaryota > Metazoa > Chordata > Mammalia > Lagomorpha > Leporidae > Oryctolagus > Oryctolagus cuniculus. Next base: position 79,933,266 of record NC_091446.1, on the reverse strand, counting down.
TGTATAAAACAAGTTTTATAAAGTGATCTGGAAAGGTTTTATACAACCCTAGTACTTCATGGCATAAAAATTTCCTCCTGGGGAAAAGTAGCAATTGACTCAATGACCGGATTTGATGTAATTTGATTTTTCCTCCATTCCCTGTATTGTCCAAGTCTTCTATAATGAATGTGCACTTACAAAGAATAAAATTAAAACGAGCTGCACCCTATAGCTCAAGGTCCCATCAATCCCGACCTTGCTTTGCATAAATAGAGTAGAGCAGAAATGAGGCACATGAAACTTTTTTTTATAGGACTACAAGGGAGTGGCTGATCTAGATAGTATACTCCAGCACTGTACTGGCCCAGCAGGTGGCCACTACCAATCCTGGGTGACATGCTGGACACACTACACGTGACTAGTCCAAGCTGAAATGGGCTGTAAATGCAAAATATACATTGGATTTTAAACACTTTGGTCCAAAAAAACTAAAGAAATCTCTTAACAGTTTTCAGCATATCAATTAAATGTTGAAATGATAGTACTTTGGGTATATTAGGCTAAAAAAACACTGAGGTTGATTTCACATCATTGTCAAATGAGGCTACCAGAAATGAACTCACAGTTTACACTAATTCGTATATTCAAACAAAGCCAGCAGCATGGCTGTCACCTGGGATCTTGTTCAAAGGCAGAGTTTTGGGCCCCAGCCCTGGAGTGCTAAGCAGAATATGCATGTTAACAAGACCCTCAGTTGATCAACATACACACTGAATACTGAGATGCACAGTTAAAGAAAACTTGTATTTTCCCTAAGCGTGACAATCTCACTTTTCTTCAATTTACCCAATCATTAAAATGCTACAAGGCTTTTGTGACAATTCTAGACAACAAGAACCTAAGGTGCATAAAAAATGCAAAAGCGTATTTCACTACCTGTTTTGGTGGTTTCTATTCCACAGAAGATAACAAATTGAAAAATAACAATCCAGTTCTACTACGAACGCTTGTTTTTAAAAATGCAAATTTGCGCAAAAACAACTGATGCATCATGGACTTTCAAACCAACCTATTAATGCACCAAGAACATATCATAGTGTCTGTGCAAAACTGCCAGTGTCAATAGAAAAAAAGACTGAAAATCAATTAAAATACCATAGAGTGTCTATGGAGCCACAAGATGTTAGGAAAATCTAAAGGTGTCCACTTAATAATTTCACCAAAATAAGGAACTTAAAGAATACTAAAAAAAATACAAGAAACATTTCAATTTAAAATGTAGGACGAATAGAAAAAAACAGCATATGACAAAAGTAGTGTAAACTTAGTGCACAAGAATACTGTGCTGATACAAACAATGAACTCATTTAGAGGAAGACGCTGTTCTGGTCTCCAAAGTCCTTTCCTGTATGCCACTGCACCTGTTGATTCTACAGAGATGCATTACTCAAAACTAAAGCAAGCAGTTGCTCACGTCCCCATGCCTCTGACTGATTATAATTTAATAAAATTCTGACTGATTATAATTTAATAAAAGGAAATGCGCCCACAGGAAACTGAAAAAGAATTGATTCTCTCTGCTCCACACTCCCACTTAGTTATCTGCCACCCAAGAGAATTTACACAGAGAATCCATACTTATTCACAAGACTATACCAAAAACATCGTTTTGTGTGATTCACCTCCAAAAATGTGAATTTCTGAAGAGCTACTAGTGGAAGTGGGGTACTTAGGCCCTCAAAGTTTTGCTGAATAAACAATAACGAGCCTGTGAGTTCACACAATGAAAGAAAAGCTTTATCTGATTAAATTCAGTGTAGGAAGTGCTGGTTTCCTTTTTTTAAAATGAAATAAAAAATACAGCTAGTTTGAAGAATAGCTTGATGGTAAATCAGATTTTTTAAAATTTTTCAAATGCTGTTTGTATATCCTCTGTGTTTCTCCCCCATTTTTCACTGTCAAGAAGTAAGGTATAGACAAAGGGATCTGTAAGTTACATATAGGCCTTAATACTAAAGGTATACAAATACTAACACACTTTGAAAAAATAACCTCATTTCCAAGAAAATACAGAACAGATCCAACGTGGCTGAATAGGGTATAGCAACAATAATATGTTGCACGTTGCGGCCATCTGGGGAGTGAACCAGGGAAAGGAAGACCTTTCTCGCTGTCTCTCCCTCTCACTGTCTGTAACTCTACCTCTCAAATAAGTAAAATCTTGAAAGAAAATTCATGTGGAATCACAAAAGGCCACAAACAGTTGGAGTGATCTGGAACAAGAAAACCCAACCTGGATGAATCATAATGCTCGATTTCAAAGTATTCTACAAAGTTACAGTAATTAACACAGCTTAGTAATGGCATAAAATCCAACACGTAGCTCAATGGGACAGACGAGAGAGCCCAGAATTTAATCTGCATACAGATAGCCAGCTGACTTCTGACAAAAGTGCTCAGACCACACAGTGGCGTTAAGGATAATATTTTCAAAATGGCGCTGGCAAAACTGAATGCATATACGTAGAAGAACCAAAGTAGATCCATATCTCTCTTCACATACAAAAATCAACTGAAGATACATCAAGGACCCAATTTAAGACCTGACATTATGGACATTATGAGGCTGCTAGAAGAAAACGTGGGGAAACACTCAAAGACGATGGTGTGGGAACAACTTCTTGGATGGGAACCCCCGAAGCACAGGCAGCAAAAGCAAAACTAAGGAAACAGGACTATATCAAACTCAGAAACAAAGCACATGACAATTAGAGTGGAGAGACGTACAGCAGAACGGAAAAAATAGTTGCAGGGGATTAATATCCCAAATACACATGCAACTTAACAAAGTCAACAACAACAAAATCAATCCAGTTCGGAAGTGGAAAAGGACTTCAAGAGACAATTCTCAGAAAGAAGAAATACAAATACAAATGGCAAACAAACATATGAAAAAATGCTCAACATCTCCAGGCTTCAGGGAAACTCAAATCAAAACCACAATGAGGTATCTCCTTACCCCTATTAGAATGGCTGAAATCCAAACAACAGAGGAACAAGTGCTGGCTTGGATGTGGGGAAAGGGGAACACTTAGACACTGCTGGGAGGAATCTCAGGGAATCAAACAGAAAGAAATGTTTGTGTGTATCAGTACTGATGCGAATACAGTTTGTAAAACTTTGTTTTATGCCTTTGTGAAACCGATGGTTAAAAATGTTATCCTACCACAGTTTCAATGATCTACAGCTACTTAAAGATTTACCACAGAGGGATGAAACGCTCATTTCTCCGTTCAATTACTGTTTACACTCGGTGTCTATAGTCTCACTAAACTGGTATAATTTTGTTTTTTACTCGCTAAACTTATCTAGTGAAGTATTCAGCCTTTTTACTGTAATGTAATTTGAAAATTGGCTCAAAATCTAAACCAAAGACAGAAAGAAAAAGAAGAAGGAAACACAGTGGAAAGGAGAAAGGGGGAGGGAGGAAGGCAATATCATGGTGTTCTTACAGCTGTGTCTACAAAACACACTGAGTCTGCTAAACACTAATTAAAAGAAAAAAAGTAAAGACATACAAAGAAAACCGACGCACATCCATTTGTTCCCCACATCACCGCTTACCCATTTGCCAAACAAACTGCAAAAACGCAGTATAGAACTAAGTAAATAAGGTACATTCAATAAGTAAGAATTATTGAAATGTATTAACTATAAACAGGATATGGTAAAAAAAAAGCTACATCACGAAGCTTCACAGAGTACCAAAGTATTTACATAAAATGTGTGTACACATGAGAAAGATGAAGAGTATATGCAGAGAAATAAATATATGAAGGAAATGAAATTAAAACACATTGTAAGTTCTTAATTTCCTTTTAAAACTGTTGCTAAACTGTCATGGTTTTTCGAATTCAGAGAGACAAGGATTTGAAATCTTGGTTACCAAGCCAATTAAGGTCACCTGCATCCCATCCCTGAAGAACCCGGGTTCAGTATCCACCTCCGGCTCCTGACTCTAGCTTCCTGTTAAGGTGGATGGGGAAGGCAGTTGTGATTGCTCAAGAAATCGGGGAGCTGTTTCTGGCTCCTGCGTCTACCTTCCTGTAATGTGGACCTGGAGGGCAGTGGATAGGACTCAGGCATTTGGGTACCCATCACCCTTGCTGGGAACACGGAGTGAGTTCTCCAGTCCTCAACTCAGCCAGGCTCAGGCCCAGCAGTTGTGGGAATTGGGAAGTCAACCAGCAGATGAGAATCCTCTTTATGGCTGTTTCTTGCCGTGTGTGTGTGTGTGTGTGTGTGCGTGTGTGCGTGTGTGCATGTACACGCATGGGTATGAATATCTGCCTCTGAAATAAATCTTAAGAATACATAGAAACCACCCACTTTGGAAGAATTTTAACTTTAGTTGGTTAAGAGGCAAAGAGATGGAGCTCTCCCATTTACTCCCTTACTCCTTACATGCCTGCAGCAGCTAGGACTGGGTCAGGCTAAAGTTAAGAGCCAGGAACTCAGTCTCCCATGGGGCTGACAAGTACCCAGACACTTGCCATCACCTGCTGTCTCCCCAGGACACACCTCAGCAGGAAAGCTGGAACTGGAAACGATCCAGAGTTCCAATCCAGACGCTGGAACACAGGCCACAGACATCCCAAGCAGAAACTGAACTCCCACATCAAACGTGCGCCCCCAAGCATCTGACAAATGACGCCCACAGGCTGTGAGCCTAAAGCCAGGGCAAGGGGCACTCTCCAAGCTAGAGAAAACCCCCTCGCAACTGCCTGCCTAGCTTCCTTCCCCTTCATTTAGTAGATTACGACTGCTGTGACGTGTCCGGACCCAACCTGTTAATCCGTACTGCCCACCTGATGCCCACGCCACGGCCAACTCAAGCCGCCACCGCGCCCTCTCTCTCTTCTGCTGCCCAACGCAGAGCCACAGCCGCCTGCTTCACTGCCGCCCCAGCGTCACTGAGGCCCCGCCGCCTTCGCCGCGGCTGCCCATCACGTCAGCACCGCCGCCCCTACCTGCTGCTTCCTTCCCGGCCGCCCGACGCTGCTGACCCCGGACTCTGCACCAGAGCCGCCCCGCGGTATCTTTCCGCTCCGCCCCGCCCGCCACCGACCTGCGCCATCCAGAGCACCACGTCCCACGGGACGCCCACACGACAGCAGCCGCTTCCTGGCTTCCTGGTTCACTGCCGCTGCAGCCGTTGCCAGCGAACACTGAGGCTTCCGGCCTAGGAAGTCCCAGGCTTCAGTTAGGCCGAGGCACAGCCGCACTTCCCCGCCCAGGACGTCCGACCCGGAGCCGCCACCGCCGCCTCTATCCCCGCCACGCCTCACCGCCGCCTCTATCCCCGCCACCCCTCACCGCCGCTGCCGCCGCCTCCTTCGCCGCACTTCCCAGGGCTACACTCACACCGTCCCCACCTACCTCTGCTTCCTCGCAGACCTCCGACTTCTCAGACCGCCGCCGCCACTTCCTTCCTCACCGCTGCCGCCGATGAACTTAGCTGCCACGCCCACGACGTCGAACGCGACCCCGACGCTACGCACGCTGGCGCCGACGCTGACGCCGACGCTACGCACGCTGACGCCGACGCCGACGCTGACGCCGACGCCGTACAGGACGCTTTGACGCTGACGCTCACTGACACTGCATCTGTGACAGCGTCTGCGTTGTAACGTCGTGTATGGCGTCGGCGTCAGCGTCGGCGCCAGCGTGCGTAGCGTCGGGGTCGCGTTCGACGTCGTGGGCGTGGCAGCTAAGTTCATCGGCGGCAGCGGTGAGGAAGGAAGTGGCGGCGGCGGTCTGAGAAGTCGGAGGTCTGCGAGGAAGCAGAGGTAGGTGGGGACGGTGTGAGTGTAGCCCTGGGAAGTGCGGCGAAGGAGGCGGCGGTGCGGGGTGGCAGGGATAGAGGCGGCAGTGGCTGCTCCGTGCGGGGCATCTTGGGTTGGGAAGTGCGGCTGTGCCTCGGCCTCACTGAAGCCTGGAACTTCCTAGGCCGGAAGCCTCAGTGTTCGCTGGAAGCGGTGAACCAGGAGGCCAGGAAGCAGTGGCTGTCGTGTGGGCGTCCCGTGGGACATGGTACTCTGGATGGCGCAGGTCGGTGGCGGGCGGCGGCGCGGAAAGACTGCCGCCTCTATCCCTGCCACCCCGCACCGCCACCTCCTTCGCCGCACTTCCCAGGGCTACACTCACACCGTCCCCACCTACCTCTGCTTCCTCGCAGACCTCCGACATCTCAGACCGCCGCCGCCACTTCCTTCCTCACCGCTGCCGCCGATGAACTTAGCTGCCACGCCCACGACGTCGAACGCGACCCCGACGCTACGCACGCTGGCGCCGACGCTGACGCCGACGCCATACACGACGTTACAACGCAGACGCTGTCACAGATGCAGTGTCAGTGAGCGTCAGCGTCAAAGCGTCCTGTACGGCGTCGGCGTCAGCGTCGGCGTCGGCGTCAGCGTGCGTAGCGTCGGCGTCAGCGTCGGCGCCAGCGTGCGTAGCGTCGGGGTCGCGTTCGACGTCGTGGGCGTGGCAGCTAAGTTCATCGGCGGCAGCGGTGAGGAAGGAAGTGGCGGCGGCGGTCTGAGAAGTCGGAGGTCTGCGAGGAAGCAGAGGTAGGTGGGGACGGTGTGAGTGTAGCCCTGGGAAGTGCGGCGAAGGAGGCGGCGGCAGCGGCGGTGAGGGGTGGCGGGGATAGAGGCGGCGGTGAGGCGTGGCGGGGATAGAGGCGGCGGTGGCGGCTCCGGGTCGGACGTCCTGGGCGGGGAAGTGCGGCTGTGCCTCGGCCTAACTGAAGCCTGGGACTTCCTAGGCCGGAAGCCTCAGTGTTCGCTGGCAACGGCTGCAGCGGCAGTGAACCAGGAAGCCAGGAAGCGGCTGCTGTCGTGTGGGCGTCCCGTGGGACGTGGTGCTCTGGATGGCGCAGGTCGGTGGCGGGCGGGGCGGAGCGGAAAGATACCGCGGGGCGGCTCTGGTGCAGAGTCCGGGGTCAGCAGCGTCGGGCGGCCGGGAAGGAAGCAGCAGGTAGGGGCGGCGGTGCTGACGTGATGGGCAGCCGCGGCGAAGGCGGCGGGGCCTCAGTGACGCTGGGGCGGCAGTGAAGCAGGCGGCTGTGGCTCTGCGTTGGGCAGCAGAAGAGAGAGAGGGCGCGGTGGCGGCTTGAGTTGGCCGTGGCGTGGGCATCAGGTGGGCAGTACGGATTAACAGGTTGGGTCCGGACACGTCACAGCAGTCGTAATCTACTAAATGAAGGGGAAGGAAGCTAGGCAGGCAGTTGCGAGGGGGTTTTCTCTAGCTTGGAGAGTGCCCCTTGCCCTGGCTTTAGGCTCACAGCCTGTGGGCGTCATTTGTCAGATGCTTGGGGGCGCACGTTTGATGTGGGAGTTCAGTTTCTGCTTGGGATGTCTGTGGCCTGTGTTCCAGCGTCTGGATTGGAACTCTGGATCGTTTCCAGTTCCAGCTTTCCTGCTGAGGTGTGTCCTGGGGAGACAGCAGGTGATGGCAAGTGTCTGGGTACTTGTCAGCCCCATGGGAGACTGAGTTCCTGGCTCTTAACTTTAGCCTGACCCAGTCCTAGCTGCTGCAGGCATGTAAGGAGTAAGGGAGTAAATGGGAGAGCTCCATCTCTTTGCCTCTTAACCAACTAAAGTTAAAATTCTTCCAAAGTGGGTGGTTTCTATGTATTCTTAAGATTTATTTCAGAGGCAGATATTCATACCCATGCGTGTACATGCACACACGCACACACGCACACACACACACACGGCAAGAAACAGCCATAAAGAGGATTCTCATCTGCTGGTTGACTTCCCAATTCCCACAACTGCTGGGCCTGAGCCTGGCTGAGTTGAGGACTGGAGAACTCACTCCGTGTTCCCAGCAAGGGTGATGGGTACCCAAATGCCTGAGTCCTATCCACTGCCCTCCAGGTCCACATTACAGGAAGGTAGACGCAGGAGCCAGAAACAGCTCCCCGATTTCTTGAGCAATCACAACTGCCTTCCCCATCCACCTTAACAGGAAGCTAGAGTCAGGAGCCGGAGGTGGATACTGAACCCGGGTTCTTCAGGGATGGGATGCAGGTGACCTTAATTGGCTTGGTAACCAAGATTTCAAATCCTTGTCTCTCTGAATTCGAAAAACCATGACAGTTTAGCAACAGTTTTAAAAGGAAATTAAGAACTTACAATGTGTTTTAATTTCATTTCCTTCATATATTTATTTCTCTGCATATACTCTTCATCTTTCTCATGTGTACACACATTTTATGTAAATACTTTGGTACTCTGTGAAGCTTCGTGATGTAGCTTTTTTTTTACCATATCCTGTTTATAGTTAATACATTTCAATAATTCTTACTTATTGAATGTACCTTATTTACTTAGTTCTATACTGCGTTTTTGCAGTTTGTTTGGCAAATGGGTAAGCGGTGATGTGGGGAACAAATGGATGTGCGTCGGTTTTCTTTGTATGTCTTTACTTTTTTTCTTTTAATTAGTGTTTAGCAGACTCAGTGTGTTTTGTAGACACAGCTGTAAGAACACCATGATATTGCCTTCCTCCCTCCCCCTTTCTCCTTTCCACTGTGTTTCCTTCTTCTTTTTCTTTCTGTCTTTGGTTTAGATTTTGAGCCAATTTTCAAATTACATTACAGTAAAAAGGCTGAATACTTCACTAGATAAGTTTAGCGAGTAAAAAACAAAATTATACCAGTTTAGTGAGACTATAGACACCGAGTGTAAACAGTAATTGAACGGAGAAATGAGCGTTTCATCCCTCTGTGGTAAATCTTTAAGTAGCTGTAGATCATTGAAACTGTGGTAGGATAACATTTTTAACCATCGGTTTCACAAAGGCATAAAACAAAGTTTTACAAACTGTATTCGCATCAGTACTGATACACACAAACATTTCTTTCTGTTCGATTCCCTGAGATTCCTCCCAGCAGTGTCTAAGTGTTCCCCTTTCCCCACATCCAAGCCAGCACTTGTTCCTCTGTTGTTTGGATTTCAGCCATTCTAATAGGGGTAAGGAGATACCTCATTGTGGTTTTGATTTGAGTTTCCCTGAAGCCTGGAGATGTTGAGCATTTTTTCATATGTTTGTTTGCCATTTGTATTTGTATTTCTTCTTTCTGAGAATTGTCTCTTGAAGTCCTTTTCCACTTCCGAACTGGATTGATTTTGTTGTTGTTGACTTTGTTAAGTTGCATGTGTATTTGGGATATTAATCCCCTGCAACTATTTTTTCCGTTCTGCTGTACGTCTCTCCACTCTAATTGTCATGTGCTTTGTTTCTGAGTTTGATATAGTCCTGTTTCCTTAGTTTTGCTTTTGCTGCCTGTGCTTCGGGGGTTCCCATCCAAGAAGTTGTTCCCACACCATCGTCTTTGAGTGTTTCCCCACGTTTTCTTCTAGCAGCCTCATAATGTCCATAATGTCAGGTCTTAAATTGGGTCCTTGATGTATCTTCAGTTGATTTTTGTATGTGAAGAGAGATATGGATCTACTTTGGTTCTTCTACGTATATGCATTCAGTTTTGCCAGCGCCATTTTGAAAATATTATCCTTAACGCCACTGTGTGGTCTGAGCACTTTTGTCAGAAGTCAGCTGGCTATCTGTATGCAGATTAAATTCTGGGCTCTCTCGTCTGTCCCATTGAGCTACGTGTTGGATTTTATGCCATTACTAAGCTGTGTTAATTACTGTAACTTTGTAGAATACTTTGAAATCGAGCATTATGATTCATCCAGGTTGGGTTTTCTTGTTCCAGATCACTCCAACTGTTTGTGGCCTTTTGTGATTCCACATGAATTTTCTTTCAAGATTTTACTTATTTGAGAGGTAGAGTTACAGACAGTGAGAGGGAGAGACAGAGAGAAAGGTCTTCCTTTCCCTGGTTCACTCCCCAGATGGCCGCAACGTGCAACATATTATTGTTGCTATACCCTATTCAGCCACGTTGGATCTGTTCTGTATTTTCTTGGAAATGAGGTTATTTTTTCAAAGTGTGTTAGTATTTGTATACCTTTAGTATTAAGGCCTATATGTAACTTACAGATCCCTTTGTCTATACCTTACTTCTTGACAGTGAAAAATGGGGGAGAAACACAGAGGATATACAAACAGCATTTGAAAAATTTTAAAAAATCTGATTTACCATCAAGCTATTCTTCAAACTAGCTGTATTTTTTATTTCATTTTAAAAAAAGGAAACCAGCACTTCCTACACTGAATTTAATCAGATAAAGCTTTTCTTTCATTGTGTGAACTCACAGGCTCGTTATTGTTTATTCAGCAAAACTTTGAGGGCCTAAGTACCCCACTTCCACTAGTAGCTCTTCAGAAATTCACATTTTTGGAGGTGAATCACACAAAACGATGTTTTTGGTATAGTCTTGTGAATAAGTATGGATTCTCTGTGTAAATTCTCTTGGGTGGCAGATAACTAAGTGGGAGTGTGGAGCAGAGAGAATCAATTCTTTTTCAGTTTCCTGTGGGCGCATTTCCTTTTATTAAATTATAATCAGTCAGAATTTTATTAAATTATAATCAGTCAGAGGCATGGGGACGTGAGCAACTGCTTGCTTTAGTTTTGAGTAATGCATCTCTGTAGAATCAACAGGTGCAGTGGCATACAGGAAAGGACTTTGGAGACCAGAACAGCGTCTTCCTCTAAATGAGTTCATTGTTTGTATCAGCACAGTATTCTTGTGCACTAAGTTTACACTACTTTTGTCATATGCTGTTTTTTTCTATTCGTCCTACATTTTAAATTGAAATGTTTCTTGTATTTTTTTTAGTATTCTTTAAGTTCCTTATTTTGGTGAAATTATTAAGTGGACACCTTTAGATTTTCCTAACATCTTGTGGCTCCATAGACACTCTATGGTATTTTAATTGATTTTCAGTCTTTTTTTCTATTGACACTGGCAGTTTTGCACAGACACTATGATATGTTCTTGGTGCATTAATAGGTTGGTTTGAAAGTCCATGATGCATCAGTTGTTTTTGCGCAAATTTGCATTTTTAAAAACAAGCGTTCGTAGTAGAACTGGATTGTTATTTTTCAATTTGTTATCTTCTGTGGAATAGAAACCACCAAAACAGGTAGTGAAATACGCTTTTGCATTTTTTATGCACCTTAGGTTCTTGTTGTCTAGAATTGTCACAAAAGCCTTGTAGCATTTTAATGATTGGGTAAATTGAAGA